>NC_058132.1:419121739-419193906 GCF_016433145.1 Gracilinanus agilis | reverse complement strand
GCATATATATATATATATATATGAAATCATGTAAAACACATTTCCATATTTGCCAGGTCATAAGAAAAATCAAGTGAAAAAATTCTACTGCAATTTTAACTCAGAGTTCATCAGCTATAATGATGAATCTACCTATGGATAGAATTATGAGTCCTTTGGAATTTTCTTGGGTCATTGTATTGATCAGAGAGGCTAAGAAGTTCATAATTGATCATCATAATAGTATTGGTGTTAAAATGACCTCCTGATTTTACTCACTTTAATTTGCACTGGTTTATATAGGTCTTTCTGGGTTTTTCTGAAACCATCTCTCTCACAATTTGTTACAACACAATGGTATTTAGTCACAATCATATATGATAATTTGCTCAGATATTCCCTAGTCAATGGGCATACCCTCAATTTCCAATTGTTTTCCACTATAAGAACTGCTTATAAACATTTTTGTACATATGAATCCTTTTCCTTTTAATTTTATCTCTATGGCATATAAACCAAGTAGTAATATCACTGAGTCAAAGGGTATGCCCAGCTTTATAATCCTTTGGAAATAGTTTCTAATAGTTCTAATAATGGCTGGGCTAGTTTACCACTCCACAAACAGTTTATTGTTATACCTAAATTACCTCATCCCCTCTAGCATTTGTTATTTTTGACAGTTGTGAAATACCTCATATTTGCTTTAATTTACATTTCTCTAATCAATACTGAGAACATTTTTTCACATGATTATTGATAGTTTTAATTTTTTATGAAAAATCATTTTTTCATAATATTTTTGACCATTTCTCAATTGGGGAATGATTCATAAATTTGAATTAGTTTCCTATATATTTGAGAAACTAGGGCTTTATCAGAGAAACTTGCTGTAAAATTATTTGGTATTACTTCTTCATCTATGGTACCTTTTAGCAAAATGTATTGCTTTGATTGTCTCTTTTGATTAGATCTATTTTTTGCTTTTGCTTTGTCTGAATCATGCCTTTTTTACTTCAGCTGAATCATAATAGATTCTGCCCCTACCTCTTTATTATGACTCAGTGCACATATCTTTCTTTTTTCAGGTATGCCTCTTGTAAACAACATATTGTTATATTCTGGTTTCTAATCCATTATGCTATTTGCTTTCACTTTATGGGTGAGTTCATCCCATACACATTCAGTTATGATTACTATATATTTCCCTCCATCCCATTTTCTTCTGTTTACATTTTTCTTTACTTGAGGCCCCTCCTCAAAAGTCTGTTTGCTTCTATCCACTGCCTCTCTTAATTCTCCTTCCCTTTTATTATCCCTCCCTCTCTCTTATCTCTTTCTCCTCCTACTTCTTTATTAAGTTAAGATAGATTTCTATGCCCTTATATTCTTCCCTCTTTGAAGCAAACTGTGGGAGTCCACCTCCCACAGGATCAGGAGTCTCTGGTAGGATGATGGCCTTAGCGAAAGAAGAAAGGAAAATGAGAGACAGAGTTTCACCCAGGCATCACAGAGACTGCTCTGATCAGGCTTGGACTATCTTTATTTTTATACACTTTAAAGATTACACATATGGTTGGCATGGAATTTCATTTTCAACATACATCTTTTCTTGGAGATAATGAATGTCATACATTAACTTTTACTAAATTACAGAGTCATTTGATTGACATTCTATAATTATTCTATATTCTTTGATTAAACAAAAGATGCAAAGCTTTGCAGGAAATGTTCTTACCATGGGGATAGTTGGTAATTGGGTCAGAAATTATTTTTCCACCTATCTGTGAGGTACAGATCATGTGTTTCAGCTAAGAATAATGGTTCTTTACAATAACCAATTAAAATAAGGATAGTTGTTTTTTACTCTATTCAATTATACTTAATCAATAGTTATTCACTACACTTAACCAGCTACACAATCAATCAGATTTCAAAAGATACAATTAACCCAGGTTTTATTCCAATAAGAGCCTATCATTTTTCAGTGTTTTTCAAAGGTATATTTAATGTGTTCTCTAGGTTATGGGGTTAATAAAATAGTCCAGTGTAATGGGGCGTGTCAGCCTTCTCTTGGAAGGTAACTTTTCTATATTTCATCCATTGTTCTCCCTATTTTAGCATTCTGGCTCAGGGATCAGGGGAGGCTTGGAAACAGTCCTGGCCTGCTATTATGCAAGTTCCTGTACAGGGGAGTGAAAAATCTAAGTACAGTTTTGTTGAGGTTTAAAATCTTTAGCATTAACTCACTATCTGCTGGGTTGTTATGAAGTGACTTTCAGGGGAATTTCTGTATCATCACATGTAAGGGTGGGATTTTCCTGGGTGTCTAAAGAGGCCCTAGGCAGCCTTCAACAATTCTTCTGTATTCCCTAGGGTTAAATAGTGTTATTGATTATTATAATTCCAATAATAGAGTGTATTAGTAAGAAAGGGGTCACATGGGGGATTCTGAGTGGATATTTCCATCCTTCCTGAGGCTCCTTTGCAGTCCTCAAGGTTCCACCTGTGACCATGTCAGACAAGGTTGATTTGATGGCTCCCAGTACCAAGCTTGTTGAGCGTGAAGTTCAAGCATTGCCCCTCTATATTTCTCCTCCACTGTAAAAGCTTTTTTTGTGTGCCTCTATGCAAAATAATTTTTTCTAGTCTACTTCTCTCTTCGCCCTTCTCCCGATTCATTCCTCTTTCTCATCCCTTTATTTTTCTTTTTTGAAATCCCATTATAATCAAACTTCTCCTGTGCTCTCTATTTTCTGTCTTTCTAATTGCTCTAATAATGATAAAGTTCTTAGGAATTACATTTATCATCTTCCCCTTATTGAATCCTTTTTCGTTTTCCTTTCATACTTAGTTTTTTAATGCTTCTATTGTCTTCTTTTGGATGTCCAGTGTTCTATTTAACTCTAATCTTTTCATCAGGAATGTTTGAAAAGTCTGCTAGTTAATTAAATCTCCATTTTTTCCTTTAAAGCATTATACTCAGTTTGCTGGGTAGGTTATCCTTGGTTGTAATTCTAGTTCTTTCGTCTTCTGGAACATTATATTCAAGCCTTCCAATCCTTTAATATAGAAACTGTTAATTCTTGTGTGATCTTGATTGGGTTTCCACAATATCTGGATTGTTTCTTTCTAAGTACTTGCAAAATTCCTTCTTGACCTGGGAGCTCTGGAATTTGGTTATAATATTCCTGGGAATTTTATTTGGGGAACTCTTTCAGGAGGTGATTGGTGAGTTTTTTAATTTCTATTTTGCCCTCAAAACCTATAATTTCTTTATATATAATATCTAGTTTGCAAGTGTTAGTGCTCACCTCAGCCCTCAAACTGTGACTAGTTCTGCTGCAGCTATAAGTTTTAGCATTCCTCTTAGTCCTGAGAACTGTGAGCAAGCCCAAAAATTATAAATTCTACCATAGCAAGAGACTTCAGTGGTCATCTAATAAACTTTGTATGTATACACAAATCTACTATACAATATCTCCACAAAGGGATAATCCAGACTTCAAATGGAAAACTCTAATGAGGGAGAAATCACTACCTACTCATGCAAAGTACTAATTGGTGAAAGGTTTCCCCCTTATTCAAAACCTCAATATACCTCTGCAATTTCCACATAAAATAAATCCTCAGAGTCCAAAGAGAACTAACTGAATTCCTCTTCAAAGTAACATCCACTCCTCAAATATTTAAAGCTAGCTGTAATGTAATCTTTAAATTTCTTCTTTGAGTGAAACATTATAAGATCATAAATTTAGTTTTGAAATGGCTCTTAAAGGTCATCAATTTCATTTTAATGCAAATCACCAGACAAGACCCAGATGTCATCAAATTATTTACCTTAAATAGGAGTTCTACACTTTCTTTGCTTCCTCTTTTCCCCCTAACATTACTGGGAATAATAATTTATTCATTCACTACCATGTACATATAGCCACAACTTAACTCCTCCTGGAGGAACATAAATTTCCCATCAATTCCTTACCTCATAGCAAATTTAAGGAAGAGCTGGCTGAGTCCCAAAAATCTCTTTATCCTTCTATTTTCTCTGTCTTTTAAAATTTCATTTGATCATTGAATTTATTGTGCATCCTTGTTTCTCTTCTTTTTAATATAATTTTATTAAGGGCTTTCCATCTTTATTTCTATTTGAAAGAAGCATATATTCTAATGAAAGCAACAAGGACATATGCAGAATAAATATAAAGAAAATTAGCTAGTAGTTGAAGGGATCAATAAAGGCTTTCTGTAAATGGTAGTGTTTAACTTGTGAAGGAAGAGGGAAATTTTATGAGGTGGAAATGAGAAAATTGGGTGGACAACCAGTGCAAAAGCATGAAGACAGATGATGAAGTGTTGTATATGAAGGACAGAGAAAAGGCCAGTTTAGCAGTATTACATAGTGGGAGAGAGAATAATGTACTGTGAGGCAGGAAAGATGGGTTCAGGTCAGTTAATGAAAGACTTTAAAAGCTAAATAGAGGAGTTTATATTTTGTTCTAGAGAAAATAAGGAGTGTCAAGAATTGATTGAATAGAGGAGTAAGATGGTAAGATCTGTGCTTAAGGAAAATCACATTACTATGAACTGGAGTTAAGAGAGACAAGAAAGAAGATGCCATTACAATAATCAAGGTGAATGGCAATGAAGTCTGGTACCAAGGTGGTAGCTACATGAGTAGAGATGGGAAATCTGGTTCAAGAAATTTTGAATATGTAGAAATAACAAGATTTGACAACTAATTTGGACATATGGAATGAGGATGAATAAGGAGTTGAGGATGATTCTAAGGTTATGAACCTGGGAGACAGGTAGAATGCTGGTTCCTCTAACTGAAATAGTAAAGTTTGGAAGAGAGAGTATTTGGGAGAAAAGATAAATCCAGTTTTGGACATGTGGAATTTGAGTTGTTTTGGAGACCTTCAATTTGAATATCCAATGGACCTGGATATATAGATTTGTTAGTAATCTGTATAGAGATGATAATTAAACCATAGGAACTATTGAGTCACCAAACAAGAGTGTAGATGGATAAGAGGTCTCTGGGGAATGTCCAGTTAGAGGCAAGGATAAGGATGATGAAATTGCAGTCAAATGAATAAGAGTAAGCTAGGAAAGAAAATTGTAACAAAAACCAATAAAAGAGAGTATATGGGAGGAGAAGAGTTTGGTTAATAGTATTAATGAAGCAGAGAGGTCAAGAAATATGAGAAATCAGAAAAGACTAATAGAATTTGTCATTTCAGAGACTATTGGTGACTTTGGAGAAAGAAGTTCCAGTTAAATGATGTGGTCAGAAGACCTATTGCAAAAGGTTAAGAACTGAGTAGGTGGAGAAGCAAAGCTAGTTGATCATAAATAGGTTTTTCTGGGAATTTGGCCAAAAAAAAGGATAAATAGGACAATAGCTTGAGGACATGGTATTGTCTTGTAAAGGATGTTTACTGTTATGTGTTTTAGCTTGGAAGAAACTCAAATATGTTTGAGGGCTTTATGGGAGAAGCCTATTGATAAGGAGAAGTTGAAAACAAGGGATAATTGGAGCTGCAGTCTGCTAGAGAAGATGAGGACATGAGATCAAACATACATACAGATAAATAAAAGGACAGCTAGGTTGCTCAATGGAAGAGAGCTAGGCTTGAAGATAGGAGGTCCTGGGTTCAAATTTGATCTCAGACACTTCCTAGCTATGTGACCCTTGACAATTCACTTCACTCCAGGTACCTATGATAGATAGCCCTTGCCACTCTTCTGCCTTGGAACCAACATTTAGTGTCAATTTTAAGACAGGAAGTAAGCATTTAAAAAAATAGTCAACAAGAAATTCTTTGTCAGGCATCAGGGAAAGGAGTCAGGAATAGTGGCATTTTGAGATGAAGAGAATGGGAATAGAACTGATCAAATAGTTTTAAAGTAGATGAAATCTTCAGCTGAGTGGAAAGGGTGAAGGGAAAGTGTGTAATTGCTTCGGTGGGCAATACAATAGGGAAATAATTAGTAAGGAATAAAAGTACTGCCTTGAGAGTCTGCTTGAAGTAACATAATGTGACTTTATAATGTACTCATTCAGCAAGGTTATGTGTTCCATTCAGCAATCTCTTAGAAGAAGTGGAAGAGATAGGTGATAGGTGGTGAGAGTAATTCAGGACAAGGCTTGGTTATAATGCCAGGCATAAGCAAGTCCAGGTGGAAATGGGTATAGTATTTTGAAGTAGAAAACTAACTTAAGTCTGCAAAACACTTCACATAAACTTGTATTTGTAATATGTTCTACATTACTGAAAGAGAAACAATGAAAACCTCATGCAAAACTATACAATACTAAATCCTGAAAACATGTTTTAGAAGAAACTAACACTAATGAAGAAATCAAATTATATTCACTCATTACTCTTATGCCATCGTATAGTTTTATAGTTCCATTTATCTTAAAGGACCAAAAAAAGGAACTTTTTGAGAATTTTACCACACATATGGTAGAAGCAACATTTCTTTCATGTTGCCTGGATTAGGGAAAAAGTATTCAGGATTTGATTGGTCTAGAGAACTGGGACTTGAACCTTTGACATAGTTTCCTGGTCATCTGGGTATGAAAGACCAAAATTATTCTCAGTCTTGACAGAATCCTTCCTCATTGATGTTAAAGTCAACATACTGCCATGACAAATTGTGAAGTATCTGAATGAGTGCCATATTGTTTTTTGAATCTCTTTTTTGCTATTAAGTAAATGCCTTTTTATCAGATATTATGTGCATTCCTTCCTGCAACCTGAACTAAACTACTGGCCTGAATTGGGTAGATATGACCTAGAATATTTAGCATTAATAGGCCTCATCAGAATTTAGTATTAAACAGCATCATCAAAATGACCTTGAAGTTTATTTTATTGTAGAAGAAGAGGAAAGATATTTTGGAGAGAAAGGAGCTCTGGGGTGACTACTTCTAAACTATGGCTATGATTTTACCGGGGGCTACATGCAGTTACAGGTCACAGTTCAAGGCAAGGAAGAACACCAGCAGAGGTGCAGACCCTAGATACAGTTGGATATAGTTCCAGGATGGAAAAGAGTATTTATGGTAGCTCATAGACCAGAGCATAGTCCAGGAAAACAATAACTACACCTCTCTTTAGATCATACTACCTTGGAAGAACTAAAAACAAACAGGACCCCAAAACTAACTCTGAAAACAGCAGCCTATGAACAACCTGAAGTTTGAGACAAGGGCTCCTTCACTCCAAGAGCAGAGTTCAACTTTAACATTAAGTTAAATCAAGAAATAGGTGTGGAAATGAGCAAACGCTTAAAGGAACCTGATTAGAGAAAGTTACCATGGTAAAATCAAAACATACACTCAGAAGAAGACAATTAAAGGGTTAAAATAGCTACATGAAAACCCTCAAAGAAAAATGTAAATTGGTCTCAGGCCCAAAAATTAATTCCTGGAAGAATCCAAAAAAGGGTTTTAAATCAAATAAGAGAGATAGAGGAAAAATTGAGAGAAGAAATGAAAGTGATACAAGAATACCATGGAAAATGTTAATAACTTTGTAAAGGGACCATAAAAATACTGAAAAAAATAAGAACTTAAAAAACAAAATATACTAAATGGTAAAAGAGGAACAAAATTCCACTGAAGAGAAGAATTTCTTAGAAAGCAGAATTGGCTAAATCAAAAAAGATGTACAAAAATTCACTAAAGAAAAGAAATCATTAAAAAGCAGTTTCTCTTATAATGCCATCATTTCTCAAATATATAGAGAACTAAGTCAAATTTTTACAAGTCATTCCTCAATTGATAAATGGTCAAAGAATATGAGCAGGCAGTTTTCAAAAGAAGAAATCAAGGCTGAATATAAACTATTGTGCTGTAGGAAATAATAAAGGGGATGGTTTAAAAAAAACATGGGAAGATTTGAACTCATGCAAAGTGAAGTGTGCAGAACCAGAAGAATAGTTTATACAATTACAACTATTTTCTAAAAAACAAAAACAAAAACACCTTTGAAAGACTTAGGAACTCTGATCAACACAGTGGCCAACCACAGTTCCAGAGAAATCATTAAGAAACATGCTACATACCTCCAGATAAAAAAGTGATGGACTCAGAGTCCAGACTGAGACTTTTATTTTTTTACATAGCTAACTTAGGAATTATTTTAATTGAATATAGAGGTTTATAACAGATATTTTTCTTGCCTCCTGAATGGGATTCAGGGAGAGATGAGAGACAAAATATTCAGAGATGAATATTGTCATTTTTTTAAACCATGTTGAAATATTCATGACTGGGGCAGTTAGGGCCATTTTGCCCCACTCAAACTCAGGGAATTCCTTTGGACCCCTGCCATTTATTAGTCCCATGCCACCCAAGTTTTTGTGTACAGACTTGAAAGACTTCTCAAATGCATTCTTACAGAGCAGAGGTTTTTAACTTGAGGCCCATGAACTTATGTTTTTAATCTTTTGATAAGTCTTTTTCAATGTAATTGTTTTCTTTTTATGCATTTTAAAATAAGGTGACTATAGGTTTCATCAGACTGCCAAAGTTGTCTTGTGACACAAAAAAGATTAAGAACTATTATTCTAGTGTAAGGTCCAAGATTCCCCCAGGATTGGGTCATTTTGTTGTTGGTTTTTTTAACCCTAACCTTCCATCTTAGAACTGTGGGGACTTTGTATTGGTTCCAAGGAAAAGAGTGGTAAGGGCTAGGTAATGGGGTTTAAGTGACTTGCCCAGGTTCATCCAGCTAGTAAATATCTGAGGTCAAATTTGGGCGTGACTCTCAATCCATTGAGCCAATTAGCTGTTCCATAGGGTTGGGTCATTTCAACTGTTGGATGGTAATGGGACATAAGCCAAAGTTATTGTACCTTAGAAATAGAGGGAAATATAATATAACATATATAGTCATATGTATGTCATAATTCACATTCAGATATGAACATGACATAAAAGGAAAATAATAGAAGTTAGAGGGAATATGGGAAATTTGGGACACTAATGCATTGTTGATGGAGTCATGAACTGATCCAACCATTCTAAAGAGTAATTTGGAACTATGCCCAAGGGTTTTAAAACTGTGAATTTGATCCAGCCAATACTATTTATCAAAAAAAAAAAATATATATATATAGCAGCTTTTTTTTGTGCTAGCAAAGAATTGGAAATTAAGGTGATGTACATCAATTGGAGAATGGTTGAGCAAGTTGTGGTATAGGATTGTAAAGGAATGCTATTGTGCTATAAGAAATGATAAGTAGGATGATTTCAGAAAAACATGGGAAGACTTGAACTGTACAAAATGAAGTGAGTAGAATTAGGAGAATATTGTACACAGTAACAGCAATATTGTATGATGAAGAATTGTGAATGACCTAGTTATTCTCAGCAATATAGTGATTCAAGATAACTCAAAAGACTCATGATGAAAAATGCCATCCACTTCCAAAGAAAGAACTGATGGAGCCTAACTGCAAACCAAAACATACTCTATTTCACTTTCTCCATTTTTTGTTCAAAATCTCTTCCAAAAATGACTAATACAGAAAAATGTCTTATATGACTACACTTGTAAAATCTATATCAGATTACTTAATGTCTCAGAGAGGGGGAAGGAAGAGAGGAAGAGACTTTATAACTCAAAATTTTTTTAAATTAATGCTAAAAATTGTTCTTAGATGTAATTGAGTGGGAAATTAAATATTCTAAAAAAAGAAAATATATATATATATATAAGAGGGTGTTGGATATTAGCATCTAGGTTACTATAATACCAAGGGATCACCAATGAGTCCACAAAGAGATCCCCATTGCAACCATACTAATTCCACAGAGGATTTAGTGATGAAGATCCTCAAGGAAATAGTATCATTCTGAGTTGGAGGAAGAAAGGAATAAGTATTTATAAAATACCTACTCTATATACTGGGCACTGTGCTAAGGACTTTACAATTATCTCATTTGATACATGCACTCTTACAATAATCCTGGGAGATAGGTTCTATTCTTATTTTCATTTTTACAATTGAGGAAAATGAGATTAAGAGAAGTTTGGTTACAGTTAATGAATGGCTGAGAATAGATTGTACTATTCCTGACTAATCATAATAATAATATTGGGGAATCACTAAACAGTCTGCGGCATGTGATTGTGATGGAATACTACTGTGTTGTAAGAAATTATAAACAGGTTAATTTTGGAAAAAGCATGGAGAGACCTACATGAAATTATGAAGAGTAAAACAAGCAGAACTTGAGGGCATTATATATAGCAACAGAAATATTCTTTGAAGAATGACATGCCTGACAAGAACTGATAAACAGATATAAGTAAGACCTTTTTATATATACGTATATCTTTTTGCTAAATGATGCCTACTTTAATGGGAGATAGGGATGGAGCTAACTGAGTATCTTAATATTTTAAATGTTACAAATAAATAAATAGATTTTAAAATAATAATAAACAATTATATAGTTCTTTCTTTGTGCCTGGCATTGTACTAAGCACTTTACATTTCATTTGGTCCTTACAACCTCCCTAGGGAGGTACATGCTATTATTATTTTTGGAGGTGGAAAGAAGCCCCTTACCTTCTCCCCTCATCTGTACTACAGCTATGGTGGCTAATCAGGGTGAGTATTTTGTTAATGGGGATCATGAGCTCTAGGAAATCAAAACTGTATGGGTGCTTATATTAGTCTCCAAGTAGATTATTCTGAATAGGGTCAAATGGAAACCTTTGGAATTGCTTGAAGCATCCCTTGGATCAAGTCAGAGTGTAGTATTGTATTTCCTACTTAATGGTAGAGAGTAAGGAGACTATACCATTTACCCATACTAACCCTTTTTTAAATTATTCTTTTTGCTTATTAAGAAGGGCATTCTCACTGCCTCGAATCTTTCCTCACTTTCATCCAACCTCCATACTGTTTCCAAAATGATTTTCCTAAAGCAAATATGACAATGTCACTCACCTACTTAATAAACTCTTGTGGCTTCCTATTACTTCTAAAAAAATATTAACACCTCTGTTTAGCTTTCAAAGCCCTTCACAACCTAGCTTCATTCTGTTTTTCCAGCATAATTGTATATTACTCTCCCTCCTAAATTCTGCAATCCAGTCAAATTTGGCCTTTGCTCTGATCTTTACACACAACATTCCATCATCATCTTTTACTATACAACTATGTATTACCACCATAAATACAATACAATATTGTATGGCAATACAATATTGGCTGGGATAAATAAGGCTGATATGGGAGATCAATCCTAAGAAAATCTAGGGTTTAGTTGTTTTGTTAAGTATAGTAGGTAGAATGAATCCAGATGATTAGAAGTATAATCCATAACAAGCTACTTGAAATTTGCTACCTGACGTCTTAAAAAGAAGCTCAGAAGCTTATTGGACTCTATGGTCCATATTCTTCACCTGAGTATCCTAGTTGACCCCACTTACTAAGTTTGAAAGTTTGCCTTTTAAGTGGTTCTAGAAATAGGCTATAGTCTTGAAAGATCTAAAGCAAGCCACCCAGTAGTCCCCCACCCACTCACCCCTCCACTCCCAAGTCTGTGTGCACACTTGGAGCTTATTCTTCTAGAAGTCCATTACCAGGTTCTATTGAGTCTTTGGCAGGAACAAGGGGGTACATTAAATATCTAGAGCTCTTTAAAGTAGAAAGTCATTATATACCACATTTGAAAAAGGTCCAAAGTACTATTTTATGGATAGTGCAAGTTCATATCATTTCCTTTTATCTAAAGTTTTGTTTTATTAGTTGAGGGAAATAAGATGTTCTCACTAACAAAATAGGTAGGGAGCAAGAAGCTTCTATTGTTAAATGCAAATAGTATATTGTAAAGATTAAAATTAATTTCCAATAACTAAGTTTATTAATAATAACTAAAGTAAAAAAGCTAGCTAACCAAGATGCAGTCACGAGAAAAGAGAGAAAGAGGTAGAGTTACAGCCAACTATATACAAAATGTGTCCAAGCAATGTAGTGGAGAGATAAAAGGAATTTTGGTAAATACTGAAGGAATTCTGGGGGATGAAGTCCAAAGGTTTAAGAATTCCTAAACTATACGATATTCAATATAACCCTCACCCTTGTCCTTCAGGCCCAGTATAAAGGTGACACAATCATGCTTTGCTGCCTTCACTAGTATAAAGTGAAAAAAGAAAGTCTCTACCTACTCTTAAGGGTCTTCCTTAATGAGGAAGACAACACACAAATATACACAAGCCAAAGCATATAAGATCAGCAGGAAGTAATTAATAGAAAGAAGGCATTAAAATACAGAGGAATTGGGGAAGGTTTCCAGTAAAAGATGGGATTTTAGTTGAGACTTAAAGGAAATCAAGGAAGTCAGTAGTTGGATTGGCAGAGAGAGAGCATACTAGGTAATAGGAGACAGAGAAAATACCTGGAGTTGAAAGATGGTGTATCTTGTTCATGGTAGAGCCAAAAGGTCAATGCCACTAGAATGTCCATGTCAGGAAGTAAGGTGGAAGAAAACTGGAAAGGTTGGAACGGGCTAAGTTATGAAGGACTTTGAAAGGCAAAGAGAGAGTTTTGTATTTGATCCTAGAGGCAAAATAGGAAGCCACTAGAGTTTATCCAGTAGGGACATGACAGTGATCAAATCTACACTTTAGTAAAAATCACTAATGGATAAATCGAGGATAAATTGGATTGGGAAAAGACTTGAAATATGCAGGCACACCAGCAGGTATAATCCAGGTATAAATTTAAGGAAGCTTGTACTAGAGTAGAGGCAGTTTTTGAGAAGAGGACATATTCAAGAGATGTGGCAAAGGAGAGATCAATAAGCTTTGGCAACATTCAACATGGTTTGGAGAGGGCAGGTGGAAGGCAGTGATGAGTTCAGGATGATTCCAAGTTGGCAAGCTTGTGGGATTGGGGAAATGGGGATACCCTCAATAATAATAGAGAAAGTAGGACCTGGTAGGGAGGGTTTAGGGGGAAATGAGTTTCATTTTGGACATAGTAAATTTAAGATGTCTACTGAATTCTGAATACTGAAAATGTTCAAGATGTCTGAAAGACAGTTGAAGATGAGAGATTAAAAATCAGCAGAGAGTTTGAGGTAGGAGAAAGAGACCTACACTAGTAGAACTTAGTGATCCAGTAATGGGGGAAGTTCTAAAAGAAGAGAGTCCTGGAAAGTCCTCTCTGTGAGCTGATCTGTGAGCCAGACTTATTTAAGATTTATGAGAAAGACTTGAGAAATTCCTGAGCATTTGCCATGGGTATGTCTGAGTGGTCTAGGGCAATAATGGGCAAACTTTTTAAAGAGGAGGCCAAAGGAAAGGAAACACTCATCTGTCAGTCTGTTTCTAAGGCAACTCTTTCAAAGTTTCGTTGTATTGTATCCTACTCATTGTATTCATCAGATTAGGAATAATGTCACACCACTGGATAGAACATTTCAGGGGGCCGCATCTGGCCTGTGGGCCATAGTTTGCCCATCACTAGTCTAGGGCATTTAGAGAATAGGACAACAAAATGAAAAACTCTCTCCTTTGGTAACAGAAATTTACCAGTGCCTCAAACCATGTACAATTGTTTGTGGGCCATCAGCAATATCATAAATCTATTATCATTCTGGACATTTACCTGATGATGCCATGTTGTGGTGAGTTTGGGAAGAGGCAGCTTTTTCTGTTCCATGGTGTTCCTTATAGCAATCAGAGTCCCCACTTCTGAAAGGTCACATATGTGTTGATTTTTTTCCTCTTTAAAAAGATATTATTTTGTTTTATGGTGTGGCTCTTTGTGAGAGGAAGGAGGGGAAAAAACTTGAGATAAATATGATGATGCAAAAAAGAGAAGGTACAAATAAAAAACTATTTTTAAAAAACCAAAATACTAATCAAGGGATTGTTTTGTTAATTAAAATTTAAATGAAAAATAATACTGCATTGAAAAATAGGTTCTCACTTTTTATCTCTAGGCTGATAATTTATGATGCCACGTTCTCCCCCTGAAGTCCAACTATCAGAAATTTTAAACTCAACAAATACAAAAGAGAATTAATTATCTTTCTCCTCAAAACTTCTCCTTTTATAGATTTTCCTTTTGCTACCAACATTCTCATGGTTCCTAATTTCTTATTATTCTCAAATCCTAAATCTCTTTCATACCACATATCCAATCAGTTGCAAAATCTTGTTTCACGAAATCTCTCACATCCGTAATAAGGTGGGTAATGTGGCTGATAACAGGGGAGCTGGTGGTACGAGTGAGTCACCTGGCCAGGGAGCCTGTTGCTGGTGATTTGGGACTGCCAAGGATGTGTAGCCTGGGTTGTGATGTCCAGTCAGTCTCCCTGCTATCTGCAGGCTCCTTTAAGGTGGAGAGTAAGGAGCCCCTCCCTGCTGGAGTGAAAGCAGTGCTCAACAGGAAGTGAAGCTAAGGATGACTGGCCAGTGTTGGCAATAGGTCTAGAAGGTACGATCAGGCTGAGGGAACGGGCCCCTCAGCTAGAGATAATTTTCACAGCCCTGATGTTATGTGATCCACCAGTTAGACAGATGGAGTTGATGAATTGGTTTAGGGGTGTCCCTGTTGCTAGGCTGACCTAATCTAATTCCTGCCCACAATCCACAACCCAACCTCCCTTCAACCTCCCTTTCACCTCCCTTCAACTTCTCCGGGTCCCCAAGGGGAATTCAGGGAATAGCTGGGTAACTGGGTGAAGATCAAGGAAATCAGAACCCCCAGGTTAGTTCTGCAGGGGTATTTATAGTCCCAGCTCAAACTGTCAGGTCTTGGGACTGGCACCTGCTGAGCCAAAGTTCCATTCTCCTAACTACCAGGATTGCCCAGAGTAATTTGCAAATGCAAGAGATCTTACATAGATCCTGCATTACACATCCTACTCCTATCTAGAAACAAAGGTACTACCTTAAGTCAATACCACCTTTTACCTAGATTATGGCAACAACTCCCTAACTGATCTTGGTTCAAGTCTCTTCTAATCTAAATCCATCCTCTTCACAGCTGCAAAGTAATTTTCCTTATACATAATTCTGCCCATGTCACTCTCTTACTCAAATCAATGGGTGGTTGGTTCTCTATTCTTTCCAGGATAAAAATGTAAACTCCATCAGGACATTATCCACCATGTAGGACTGCTAGATATTATCCTCATCTTGTTTAGCAAAGAAGGTCTGAATTTTGAGTACTGCATTTACTCTGATAGTTACATGGATCCACCTGACTGGACAGAAGTGCTGAAGAAATTCAGAAGCTGTGAATGATTCTCAGATCTTTATCTCTTTACTATGCCTAGGAGTCATCCTATTAGAAATCAAAATGAGGCTACACCTGCAAATTCTACCTCCTCTGTAAGCTTATTCTATTTTGGTAAGCCTTAATCATATAGCAAAATTAATATATTCTAACACAATAGACATCAAGTACATCTATAAGTAAATGCAGAAAAATATAAATAAATATAAAGTAAATTCTCCACACAATCTGACAAGCATGTTTGTATACTGTGAGTGGGGACTAATCTAACTTTCCAGAAAAATACTCTATACTCTCAACCTTACTTTATGATTCAATCAATCTGACTTTATTTCCCCCATAATACTCCATTTCCCTTCTCTTTGCCTTTGCCCTGGCTGTGTCATCATGTCTAAAATGTACTTCTTCCTTTCATCTATGTTGTAGAATCACTATTTTACGTAAAGATCCAATTCAAGCATTATCTTCTACATGAAGCCTTTCCTTATCTCGCCTAATGTGACTGCCCTCTCAACATACTATCTTGTACTTGTTTGTATTTATTCTCTTGACTGTATCTATTTATCTTATATACTTACATAACTCATTAATATCTCTTGTTAGAATATAAACACTCTGAGAGTAGGGATTGTTTTAATCTTTGTATTTGTACCCCTATAGTACCTTTCTTAGTGCCTTCCACATAGTTGGAACTTAATAAACACTTATTGGTTAATTGACAGATTGATTGAAAAAAATCATTATACACTTTGACAAGAAAAGCTAAAGGTACTAAGTAAAATGTTGCAAAGAGAATATAGAGCAAAATTTTGAACCATATGGGGGGAAATGCCAACCGTCTATATATTTTCATTATTAAAAGAATTACTATTCTTAGAAGGAAGATTGAATTTCATAGAATACAGGGGAAAGTTAAGAAAATATAGAAGGAAAAGATCTAATATTTGCAGACTACCTGAGAATCCACAATGAGGAAATTCAGTGAATTCTGAATTCTATGACATTAAAATTACTAAACTTGGCTCAAAAGAAGAGGATGTGTTTCCCTTCATGGAGAGGAAAATTATATATAATGTTCATCTTGGTTTATATGCTTGATAGTTTTGCTGAACATTTTCCCCCACTCTTTTTTATCTTTTCTTAGAAGAGATAGCTCTCTGGGACAGGGATTGGGTAATTAAAATGATATGAAAAGAAGAGATCCATAAAAATCTTTTAAAGGAATTAATTGGAAATATACTAAAATATAGATTTTATTCTCAGCTAAATTAAATCTACAATAACTGAAAAGAGATTGATTTAAGAATTCACAAAGGTAACACTATGGAGATTAAGAAAGCTACTGTCAAGTCTATGATATACATGCCATGGCAAACCACTGAGTTAGTCAACACACATATACAAAAATATATTTTGAAAATACACTGCAGCTGAACAGTGACCTCACTCCAGAATCAAATAAGAGCAAGGAGGTGGACTGGATTGCATTTGGGAAATATTGCAACATATTTAATGATTCCAAACTACACATTGAGATGAAAATTCTTACCAATGCCAATATTCTCTCTGCTATATAGCCCCAAATCACAGAACACTATAATCTCTGAAGAATCAATAGAGAGATATATGAGAAGCATAAAGAGACTGTATCACACACCAGATTTAGTCAGCAGGAGGCGTGAGGAAACAAGGCAGGCTGAGCAGCCACAGAATTAAGAAAGGCAGAGGGAGAGTTGTGTTTTTCTTTCAGCTATCTTCCTCCTTCCTAAATTCTTACCCCATCAAGAAGTTACTTGTGCATGCTTCACAGCTCACTACCTTTATTTACTCATGATTTATTTCTAACAACAATATTTGACTCCTGAATTCACAAGTCAGTCTAATACTGTTGTCTCCCTTTGTTTAACAGCTCTGGAGTCTAGATCAGTTACTTCTGATCAAACCCTTCCTCTTTCTAATATTAGAAATGTTCTCTTCCTTATCTCTTTTTGCCAGCTTTAAATAATATACACTTGCCAACTGGCATCTCTGTAAAACTTACAGTTTTATACTAGGAAAATGCAATTGAATAAAAGGGAAGCAAAGCACATAACTTCTTTGAAGGGATTCATTATATATTTATGTTACAAATCTCAACTGGGCCCTCACAGCTGCTGGACAATCCCACTATGTTTCCCTTATAAATTCACATTCTCAAAAGAAGCTTTTCTAAATCTTTTTTTTTTCAAAAGATCTTTCCTCAAACCTTCAATGGCACCCCTTCCCCTAACCACTCAGCTGAGGGCCTCACCTCATATTTTATAGAAAAAACTTAGGTCATTCAAGGTAAGTTCCCTCTTTTCCCTTCTTCCTCATTTCCTATCACTCAGATATTTTCTGCCACTATCTCCTCCTTCATCAAGTCTCACATGAAGAAGTGTCCTTATTCCCTACTATCCCCTCTACTTGTTCAAGTCATTCCATTCCATCCTGTTTTCTCCCACACATTATCCCTTCTGTCATCCCTATTCTTATTTTTTATATTACTTATTTTTCTTATTATTATAAATGATGATATATAATTTATTACATAAATAAGTTATATATGATCATACTAAATGTTATATCATAATATATTTTATGTGATATGTTATTTATTATTTATTTATATTGTTATATTTATATATAATATCAACATATTTATATTATATTATATTATATTACTAATATTTACTTTCTTTTTCACTTACCCTCTACTTACTGGTTCATTCCCGACTCTACAAACATGCCCATGTCTCTTTCATCCTGAAAAAACTCTCACATAATCTTTTCATCTTCTGGTAACTATCATACCATATCTCTGTTGAGTTTTTTAGCTAAACTCCTTGAAAAGGTAATCTCAAATAGGTATCTTCACTTTCTCTCCTCTCTCCTCTTAAGTCCTTACAGTCTTGTATCCAACCTTATCATTCCATAGAAATTATTCTCTCCAAAATCAACAATAATCTCTTAATTGCCAAATTCAGTGATCTTTTTCTGTCTTCATTCTCCTCAATCTCTCTGCAGCCTTTCATACGCTTTCCTCTTTGATACTCTCTTCTTTCTAGGTTTTTTTAGACAATTTTTCCTTCTGATCTGAAACTCCCTATTTTAGTCTGATAGATTTGAATACACAAATTCCATGTGTATGTTTAAAATGAAACTTTGGTCAAAGAAACTTGTGGTAGATTCACACACACACACACACACACACACACACACACACACACACACACACACTTACTCTTCTAATTTGAGTTGCATTGGTTTGATTTGTGCAAAAACTTTTTTCATTTTATTCAGTCAAAATTGCCCATTTTACTTCCTGATTACCTTTCTCTCTCATTTAGTTATGAACTCTTCCCATCCATCCATCCATCAAATGGGTAATTTTTTTCCTTTTTTTTTCTTTTTTTTAAACCCTTAACTTCTGTGTATTGGCTCCTAGGTGGAAGAGTGGTAAGGGTGGGCAATGGGGGTCAAGTGACTTGCCCAGGGTCACACAGCTGGAAGGTGTCTGAGGTCAGATTTCAACCTAGGATCTCCCATCTCTAGGCCAGACTCTCAATCCACTGAGCTACCCAGCTACCCCCTAAATAGATAATTTTTAATTTGTTCCTCTGATTTATTTACGATATCACCCTTCATGACAAGTGGTAAATTCTTGCCCCAATAGATGATATTTTTAGGATTATTTTTAAAAATAGGTTACTGTGTTCAGGTTTTAGTAAATTGTATATAGAATATATTGCAAGATCAACCTCTCTATTTTTCAAGTACCAAATGATTTTTAATGATTACTACTTTGTTGTATAGTTTGAATGTTGGCACTAGTATCACCTCCACCTTCTTTCTCAGTTCCTCCTCAAATATGTAAGTTCTCTGACTGCATGTTGTTGGTAATGTGAGGTACCAAAGTTGAAGATATCCCACAGTGAGAATAGGGCCCTCTGGTTCAGTGAGCTTGACCAACTCGCAGACAGGTTACGGAAATAAGTTAAAAGGTTTATTTCAAACATGATCACTTGGAAGGGAGGATTAGGTAAGGATGCCCTAAACTAAATGGTTCTAGCTATTCCAACCTCTCAGTTCTATGGGTTTCGCAAGGGACTGTCTTCATTTTCTTCAGGCTAACTTGACTTTACTAATCTAGCTATGAAAACCCACTGTCTACCTGTGATTCTAATCCTCCCAGATACTTGTCTGAGTAGATTAAATAGTCACTCCAGGTAGTCAGATTGATCCCTTTTTCTTAGAGATCAAACCCTCTTTGGGCTGGGCCCAAGATGGACCACTCTCAGGACACAGGATCTCACAGGAACACAGGTAGATAGAAATGTGGAGACAGGGATTGATTAAATCTTCCACCAGGATATCGGGATCTCCGGAATAGCTGAAATCAGGAACCTTTGGCTGCCCAGGGAACAGGTAGGCAAACTCCCACTAGGCTCATATCTACTAAGCCACACAGGAAGTAACCACTTCAATCACCTTGAGGGATGGGAACCAATGGCCCCAACTGCCTCAGTGTGTCCCCTTTTAAGAAGTCCTCAGATTTTATAATATCCCTTTTAGTTCTGTGCATGCGACAAGTTCCCTCTTTGCAAAACGTTTTTTTTTTAGTCTGTAAGAAATAAAATGGATATAGAAGGATAGATTTAAAAATATTATGGTTTGAAAAGATTTATTGGTAGCCATTAGAAAAATGAAGCCACGTACCATGTTAAGACTCAATTTAAAAGAACCGCCATTACCTCAGAGCGTGCCAATCATGGCACTCCTTTTTATTCTTCTCTGTACAATATTATACTTCCTGGCCAGGTGATTATGCAAGAAAGGAAGCCAGTTGGCTCATGGGAAATGTAGTTTGAAAAAGCCCTAAATGTCCACAGGAAGTTTAGATCAGGGACCTTAAAATTACTTCAACAACCTCCAAATTTCCAACACCACAGTCTCTGTTGCAAAGTCTTTTTTTCCTTTCTTTCTCCTAGCACTCCTCGCCATTTATTCCCTTAATATTTTTGTTCTTTTGTTTCTCAAGATGAAGATATACTCCAGATGCTATTTTTTTCTATCTCTGTAAATTAATCCTTTGATCTGTTTGGTGTGTAAATTAGGTAATATTGTCATTTCCACTAGTTCAGCTTATTCATGAGCGATTAATATTTCTCCTATTTAGAATTATCTTTGTGTAAAGATTTTTTTTAAACCCTTAACTTCGGTGTATTGTCTCATAGGTGGAAGAGTGGTAAGGGTGGGCAATGGGGGTCAAGTGACTTGCCCAGGGTCACACAGCTGGGAAGTGGCTGAGGCCAGATTTGAACCTAGGACCTCCTGTCTCTAGGCCTGACTCTCAATCCACTGAGCTACCCAGCTGCCCCCTGTGTAAAGATTTTTGTAATTGTGTTCATATACTTCTGTCTGTCTTAGGAGAGAAACTTGATTTGATTTGTAGTTATTTTTAAAAGATTTGTAGTTAATTTCTCTTTCTCTTTATTTTACTAATGATGTTTATGTGTTTATTTTATATTCAGCAACTTTGCTAAAGTTGTTCATTGTTTCACTTAAGTTTTAGTTAACTTTTTAAGAGTTCACTAAGTAAATCATTATATGATCTGCAAAAAGTAATTTTTTTCCTTTGCTTATATTTATTCCCTCAGTTTCTTTTTCTTATTCTATACCTGCCAATTCTATCACTATATCAGACTGTAGTAATACTAATAATGGATATCCCTGCTTTACCCCTGATTTTATTCAAGAGCTTCTATTTTATTCTCATTATAGAAAATTCTGGCTCCTAGCTATAGATAGATAATACTTATCATGTTGAGAATACTAGAATAATTATATTATGATTAAATATATATTATCACCTTATTATCCTATTATTTTTCTGTTTTCTATTATGTTTTAAAAACAAGAATGGGTATTGTATATTGTCAGAAGTTATATAATCATGATTTTTGTTTTGTTTATAAACATGGTCAATTATGGTTATAGTTTTTCAAATATTAAATGAACCTGGAATTCTTGCTATAAATATGCTTGGGAGAAAAAGCTCCTAATATTTTCTTTTCTTTCTTCTTAATTAATTATGAATACATCTCTCTCACTTGTATACTACTAAATTTTATTCTTTCTTTTTAAATAAAGCTAGTTGATGATTTCTTTATTTTATTGGATTTTTTGTACAAATAGTTTCTAATATTATTTATTAATTCAATCAGATTTTTTTCTTTCAATGTTATTGTTCTCTCCTTTGATTTTTAGTATTTCTATTTGGGAGTTTATTTGAAAATTTGAAATTTGTTGGTTTTGACATTTAATTTTTTTAGTTTTATGCTCAATTTGTTGATCTGCACTTTCTCTCTTTTATTGATGAAAAGTGTTTAGAGATATAAAATTCCATTAAGAACTGATTATCTGCATTTCAGTTTTTTCCCTCATTGTTGTCATCCTTAATGAAACTATTGATTGCTTCTGTGATTTATTCTTAGATTCAATCATTTTTTAGAAACTTAGTTTCCAATTAATTGTAAATCTTTGCTTTAAAGTCTCTGTTGAATTTTATTTTTATTGCATTATGGTCCATAAAAGGCATATTTAATATTCTAATTTTGGCACTTGTTTGCAAGGTTTTTATGCCCTAATATATGATTGATTTTTGTGATGGTGTTGTGCAAAGCTGAGGATGCATATGCTTTCTAATCCCATTCAATAATTCCAGAGGTCCATATTATCTAACTTTTAAAGATTCTACATAAATGCTTCTCTCTCTCCCTCTCTCTCTTTTCTCTCACTATCTCTCTCTCTGTCTCTCTCTCATTTGTTTCATCAAGGTCTGAAACAGATAAATTGGTATCCCCTAGTAATAGAGTTTTATTACCAATTTATCCCTGCAACCCATTAACTTCTTCCTTTCATACAGTAAAATATTATTTCATTGTTAATTTCTTTTCATTTTCACTGTTGCTTTGCTTGAGATCTTAATTATTATCTCCATGAAATACAAGATGGAATATATTACCTGTGAGTATGATCCGTCCTTTCATTAATAGGGAAAATAATTTCTAATAAAAAATAATGAGTATTTAGTAAGTGCTGTTAATAATTTCTCATGGAAATGCATATGCATTTGGAGTCAAAAAACTTGAATCCAAATTATGACTTTTAGACTTACTAAATATTTGACCATGGGAAAGTCTACTTAATCTCTCTGGACCTCAGAGCATAAATGGATTTGAAAGAAGCAACTGAAGGGAATCAATATGGTTTTAGCCTGGGTAAAATATAGGACACATATACCTAGGGTACTGTTATTATTGTTGCTGTTGCTGTTTGAAATGCATTAAATGACAAAATAGCTTCTTTGGTTTTTGTTCTTGCTCAAATTCCCTTGAATTTGTGAAATTAGCTACATTACTTTAGCTTTTTTGGGTAGAAAAGAAATCCACAAAAAGTGTTTTGGGAGACAGAATCCCTACAAAGACTTAAATGAAAGTTTCTAACAATTCATCACTTTAAGACTAAGGCATCCTCCATGATACACGTAAAACCCAGTGGAATTGCTCATTGGCTATGGGAGGGGGATGAGAGGAGGGGAGGAAAAAACATGAATCATATAACCATGGAAAAATGTTCTTAATTAGTTAACTAGTTAACTAATTAAATGAACTTTAAAAAAAAGAATAAGGCATCCTGGGTGACACAATGTCAAGCATCACCAGGCAAATGCAGTTGAACTAATAAACTTAATCTTAACCAAGGTCACTAGCTAACTTTTCTTTGCTCTTAGCAGATAACTTAAGAATCAATCCCTCAAATCTCTCAAATTCCTTAACATCTATTATGGACTTTTCTATGTATACCTTGCCCCTTCCAATTATTATTACCCACCAACAACTCCCAAATCTAATTATTTCCAAGTCTTTTTAAGTCTCTCTCTACCACCTTTTTTGGGGACAACTACATGACACAGTAAATAAGTTGCCAGGCTTGAAGTCATGAAGATATAAATTCAACTCTGGCCTCAGACTCTTAGAAGCTGTGTGACCCTGGGTAAGTCATTTAGCCCTGTGTGCCTCAGTCTCTTCAAACCACACCAGTATCTTTGCTGAGAAAACTCCAAAATGGGAACATGAAAAGTTGACTAGGACTCAAATGACTGAATAATTACTGTCTCTTAAATCTGTTCCCATCTCTTCACTTGTACTATTCCAACCCTGATTCTATCTTTTATCACTTTTCTCCTGAGCTGCTGAAATAGCCTTCTATAAATTAGTCTTTGTGAATTCAATCTCTTCTTTCTGCAATCCATTCTACATATAATTGCAAAATTGAAATTCCTAAAAAAGGAGTCTTATCATGTCACTTTTCTACTCAAAAAGTTCAAGGCTCAAAATCTGCTCTAATAAAAAAAGGAAACTCTTTTTGTTGCATCCTTTCACTGAAGCAGATTTTTGCAAACTGATCATCTATCTCCTCTCCTCTACATCCCATCCCCCATACTGTATTCCTGCCAAGTTGCTGTCCCCTGTTATGTGACATTCCAATTCCTACCTCTGTATCTTTGCACTGGTTTTCTCATGCTTGGAATGCTCACTCTCACTTCAGCCTGTTAAAATCTCTAGCTCTCTTTTAGGCTCAGCTAAAGCACTCCTTCCTCTTATAGGAGATTTTCCCTAATTCTCCATCCACATCTCTTCCCATCTATAGCTGTTATGTGTTATAAACAATAAAATAGATTTGTATTTATTTTGTAAATTTTTTGTACTTATTCCCTTTTTGTTTTGTTTCAGCATAATGTAAGTTTTTAAGGGCAGGATTTTAAAAAATATATCTTTCTCTGCCTAGCATATAGAAGGTGATTAATAAAATATTTATCGAATTGAATAGAATATTGTACCCAAAGTTAAAGTTTACAAACTGTCTCAAAATTTATTATTAGTACCTTCTGCCTTTTTCTGCTATTCTACAATACTAGCTATTGAATTGGAAGAGGTCGTGAAATCATCTATATTTTTATTCATTTTACAGGGTGTTATAACATAAAAGATAATGATCAAAATGCATGCTTTCAGTGAGACAAAAGTAATTCAGTGAGACAAAACAAAAGTTCTATCTCAAAATTTTATGGAATTGTAAAATGCATTTTCTTAAATGGCACGAAATTTAGGTTAAATTATTGACAGCTTGATATCAATGTTTGTATTTTGCTATGGCAGTCACAACTTCCTAATATTTAATATCTTTGTTTTCCTAATTGGTTTTCTCATTCTGTTTCTTATGAAACATTAATAGCAATGTTGATATTAAGTTATAATAAAATATTGCAATAAGGTCTAAAGGAACACAAGTGATGTATTTTCTTTGCCTACTTCACAGAAATAAGCCATTATACAAGATTTATCCATTGAGAAACAAAATATTTCAGCCTCCAGCACTGCAAAAATCAGAACATATGGACTCTTTATTAATTAATGAAATACAGTTGACCATCTTTATTTCCATAAACATTTATATCCTAATGGGATAATGCTGTTTACTTCCAAATTCTAATTACTTCAGCACTATAATTCAATTAGTATTATTGGCTCTCCAGGGTTTTAGCTGACATCAATACAAGGTTTTTAAAAACTATAGTAAATACCAGTTAATCTTTTTCTGCAATTGTAGAAAAGATACAATTACTCTCTGAAACTGACCTTTGGGTTTATAATGTTCTAAGATGGAATAGATCTAAGATGTACTTTTATTCACATTTACATATTCATTATTTCCTACCAAATATGAGACTAAAGCCATATCATATATATTTTATTACAATATTTCTACATAGTAAAGGATCTGATGAAAAGTAAAGAGCTTTTCTAGATTTCCATGTATCTTTTTATTATCCATAAAAGTTCAGTGATATTTATTACAACTTCATGCATATAGTTCAAATTAATTTGAGATAATATCTCTAAAATTATTTTGATTAAAAGAACAACCTTCCAAATTTGCATTCAAAATTTGTGATAATAAAGTTTTTAAAGCTTTCAGAAATGAAATAGGAAATTAAAAGCATGAAAGGTTTTTTATAGCAAACTTTCTGGACTACATCTAAATTACTAAAGGCTACTGATTTTCTATTGATTTCAATTATTGAGTGAGCCTACATAGAATCAAATTGGTTATCTTCTCTGGTTTTTCTTTGACCTATTTTCTTTTTTGCCTATATAAATAAGACAACTCAGCTAAAATAAAAATCACATATCTCACTGAGGCATAAGGATCATATGGAACATATATTCCATCTGGAACTTACCTTTCATACAAAACATATGCTCTGCTAGGTCCCAAGGTTTTGAGTCTGGATCAAATGAAAAATTATATAACTATTGACCAAAGATGGGCTTAACTTCCTCACTACTTTGGCTGCATATTGATGTCTTTTTTTAATCAACCAATTGAGTGATTATCAAATTATCTACTATATACTAGGCACAGATCTACAACCTTGGAATATAAGTACAGATAATTTAATAATACATACTCACGCAGAGTTTATAGTCTAATGGAATAGAAAAGTACTTATATAAATATGTATGACATATGGATTATATATATGGAGATATATATGTATATATAAAGTGGGTGAATAAATATAAATAATGTCCAAAAATTCAATAAAAGGTTGTTTTGGAGAATGGGCATTTGTTATGAGGATCAAGAAAGGCATTGTTTGGGGTAGCTGAGTGGCTCAGTGGATTGAGAGCTAGGCCCAGAGACATGAGATCCTGGGTTCAAATCTGACCTCAGACACTTCCTAGTTGTGTGATCCCTGGCAAGTCACTTAACCCACATTGCCTAGCCCTTACCACTCTCCTGCGTTGGAACCAATACCCAGTATTGATTCCAAGATGGAAGGTAAGGGTTTAAAAAAAAAAAAAAACGAAGAGCTGTTTCTTAAAGTAGAGCCAGGCAAGAAACCAATATGATTAAAAGAAGACTCACTTAATAATTGTCTTAAAGGGGGGAAAAAGAGCTCTTAGGGACCATCAGTTCATGTAAGTTTTTCCAGGTTTCCATTCCGTTTGTCATTTCTTATAGAACAATAGGATTCCATTACAAACATAAATCATGACTTGTTCCATTGACAGAGTTAATTTTTTTAATAGCTGTTTGTCTTTACTAAGTTGTTTTTATATAAATTTTTCATCTATTGCTACTCACCTCACTCTATATGAGTTCAAATTAGTCTTCTAAATTTTCTCTGAAATAATCTTTCCTCATTTCTTCCATCAAAAGTGTATTTCATTATCTTCATATTCCATAATTTATTTGGCAGTTTCTTCATTATGCACACTCTGTAGTTTCAAGTTCTTTGCCACTACAAAAAGAACAGTTTTATTTTTGTATATGTAATGATGAAACTACACCACCCCATTTTTGCTCCAATATACTAACTCCTAAAGTGAGAACACAATTCAATTTCAATCAAGGGCTGTCTTTGAAAGCCATTTGATGAAGTGAAATGACTCCAGATAATACATCTGTTCCAATTAGCTGGAGGATATTGCTATACTCTCTGGGTCCTACGTAAAGGGAGCAAGTTAGCCTAAGTAAGAGGAATTACAGAAATTAGAGTAAATGGCTTTGGAGCATATATGTGAGAAGAATCTGCTAATGCTAAAATTAATGACCCTCTTTCCCTTCCAACACCCTTCCCCACCATATCCCCTGACCTTAGGAAGATCTTACAGTTTTGAAAGGACTGAAGGACTCATATTAATGTTTTAAGTGACATCACTGGATCAGCTGGCATCAAGAGATGTCAGTATAAAGGGCCAGAGTCAATTTGGAAGATTCACTACATTTAAGGGAAGCTTTTTATTGGAAGAAAAGAATTATTAGCAATGAAGAGTTATAAGTTGCCCCTATTTTCCCTTGGATTCTAAATATTCTTGTAGAGAGTATGTCTCAGACTTTAGGAAAGGGAAGATATTATAATTTATTGACCTTTAGGTTCATAATTCTAAATAGCTTTCCAGGAAGGCTGTACCAATTCACAGCTCCAGCAGTAATGTATTAATGTGTATGTATTCTCACAATCCCTCCTACATTTATTATTTTCCCTTTTTTTTGGTGATATTTTCCAATATGAATGTATGGGGATAGAACTCCACATAAATTTCTCTAAAGACTGTTGATAGCTTGAATTTCTTCCTTAGAAAAAATACCTTTTGGCAAATGGTCATATTGTCTGACCATTCATCAGCTGAGGAATGGCTTTTATTCCTACAGATTTGCATCGGTCCCTTAAATATATAGAAAATGAGACCATTATCAGAGAAACTTGATGTGATTTTCCCCTACTAATTGTTTACCTTCTAATTTTAGCTATAGTAGTTGAGTTCATACAAAAACTTTAAATTTTGTTTATCATAACTGTCCATTTTATCTTCTGTGATCCTCTTTTGTCTGGTCAGAAATATGCTTTATCTATGGATTTTATAGGAAATTTCTTCCTTGTTTCTTCGATTTATCTGTCATGTGATGTTTAGTATTCAAATTATCTAGCCATTTGGAGTGAATTTTGGCATATGGCACAAGGTATTGCTCTAAACCTTAATTTCTGCCAGAATACTTTCTATTTTGTCCACTAGTTTTTGCTGAGGAGTGAATTTTTAGGGTCTTTGGGATTATTAAATACTAGTGTTTTGACTTTTTTTAACTTCTATATATTGTGTACCTAATTTGTTCCAATCATCAACGTCTTTTGTAACTCACTGCCAAATCATTTCTGTGTTTAGTACTTTGGAGGATAATTTGAGATCTGTTACTCATTTTCTTGCCACTTTTCTTAATTCTCTACACTTTATTGACCTTTTAGGTCTTACAGATTTTGTTCTTATTGTGTGAAATGGATCATGTAGCTTTCCCAGCATTTGGCTTGTTTCAATTAAAAGCCAGGTTGGCAATAATGTGTAAAATCACAAAAGAATATTTCATTTTCATTGTTCATTTAAAAGTCCCAGCAACATGCATGGGAAAGATATTCAAGGACAATGAACAGCATAAGCAGCTCAGTTACTTTTTATCTTGTGAAAGTATTGGGGGGGCGGGGCGAGATGTAACTCTTGTTGGGGCATGTAATTCTTTCTTTTGTGTATTGAAACCTAGCTTAGAGGTTCAAGCCTCCTTCCCCCAGACAAGAGACTGGATGGAAGAGGGAGGACACTCTCAAGTCAGGAATACTATAAAAAAAATCTGTTCTTAATTCCAGGCTTTTGCATTTTGTCATTAGGGCTTGTTGACACCTTTCTGAAAGAAATAACAATTTTTAAAAACTTGCTGCCTTTATTACATCTTCTCTCCAATCCAGTTTGTTTAAAGTGGGAAATTTGGAGGCCACGTTTATTTTTATCTCACACTCAAAAAAAAGTGATCTTTTTGTGGTTGAATTGATATAGGTCTTAGTTAATAAATTAGTTTAGGTAATATTGCCATTTTTATCAACATGGCTAGGTCTACCAAAGAGCAATTATTACTGTAACTATTGTTTAGGTCTGTCTTTAATTCTGCAAAGTATTTTGTAGTTTTATTCATGTCCTATGTGAATCTTCCTAGGAAGACCTCCTAACATGTTAATTCTGTTAATTTTAAAAGAAATTTGTCTTTATATCTCATGTTCAGTTTTGTTGGTAATACATAGAAATGCTAAAGATTTATGCTTTTTAATATCCTTCTTCTTTGCATATCTATTTTTTCAATTAATTTTAGTCAATTGTCTAAGGTTTCCTAAGTAAAATCTCATTTATCTTTTAAAAAGTGATATTCTTATTCTCTACATTTCTTTTACTTGTCAATGATATAACTAGTATTTCAAGAACTATATCAAATAGCAGTTGACATAATGTACACCCTTGCTTTACTCCTGAACTCACTGGATAGACATCTAGTTTATTGCCTTTACATAAAATGTTAGATCTTGTTTCCATATTAAGGAAAGGTCAATTGTTCCTATGCTTTGTAATATCTTTAAACTAAAGTCAATATTGTGTTGTGATTAACTTTTTTCCTGTATTCATTAATATAAACACAAAATTTTTGTTTCTTCTTATTAATGTAATCTATTAGATCTATGGTTTTCCTAATATTGAAACAATATTGAATTTTTGGTATAAATTCAACTTTGTCACACTATATAATCTTTTTAATACATTTCTACTCCCTCTACATCAATATTTTATTATAATTTGTATCAATATTCATTTAAAGATGTTGGTTTATATTTTTCTTCCTCTGTTTTGACTCTGGTTTAATTTTTAAAATAATGCATTTATCTACAAATTTTGGAATATTTTCCTTCTTATTTGTTCAAAAGTCTCACATAATAGTGGAATTAAATGTTCTTTGAATGTCTGGTACAATCTGCTTATCAATCTATCTGGTCCTTGTGGAGTTTTCCCCTTTGGGAATTCATTTATGGGTTGCTAAATTTATCTCAAATTTCTGTTAATCTGGGATTTATGAAAAATATTCATCTATTTTGTTTAAGTTGTCATTATTGGTATACAGTTGGGCAAAATACTTTTGAATACTTTCTTTTATTTCTCCATTTATTGTGAATTCTATTATTTATTTTTATATTAATAAATTGGTTTCTTTTTTTGAAATTCATTATTTAATTCTAACATTCTTTTAAATTTTTTTAATTTAATTTTTCTAATTACATGTAAAATTTTTTCACATTTTTTAATTTTTGAATTCCAGATTTTCTCCCTTCCTTACTTCCCTCCCCTCTTATTGAGAAGGCAAGCAATTTGATATAGGTTATATAGGTTATATATATGCAGTCATGCAAAACAAATTTCCAGATAAGTCATATTGTGAAAGAAACAGACAAAAAAAAAACAAGAAAAATGAAGGAAGTAAAAAAAGTAAGTTTGGATCAGAATTCTGGCTCCAACAGTTCTTTTTCGCATTTTTCATCATAAATCCTCCAAATTTGTCTTAGACCTTTGTATTGCTGAGAATAGCCAAGTCATTCACAGTTGATCATTATATAAAATTGCTGTTACTGTATATACAGTGTTCACCTGGTTCTGCTTATTTCACTTCACACCAGTTCATATATACCTTTCCAGGTTTTTCTGAAAGCATCCTGTTCATCATGTCTTATAGCTCAGTAATGTTCCATCACAATCACAGCTTGTTCAATCATTTCTCCAATTAATGAGCAACCCTTCAATTTATAATTCTTTACCACCATAAAAAGAGCTGTTCTAAATATCATCATTTACACATAAAAACCCCAAATCCTACCAATCAAGGCTTGATTTATTGTTTTGTTGATTTATAGATTTATGAAAATGATAAAGAAAAGGTTAATCATGCAGATTAAACTTAAAAACTGAACCTTTTGTTGTGCATACACTTTCCTCCCACCAGAAGGCTACTTGTTAAATGCTTACCAGCATACCACCAGACATTTTACTGGCTTCTTCATCTCCTGATACAAACTCTCTCTCATGCCTGCTGACTTCTTGCTGTCTTCTTGTGGATCCCTGGACTGGGTAAAGGAATTTACTGTTTTTACTCTTTAGTCTTTTTAATCATTGTTTTATCTGATGCCATTTTTTACATTAATTACACTATATATAAGAGACTTGTGTTCCTCTAAGATCTTTTGTGCCACCATCTTAACTGGAAAATATAACAGGTTATTTTTCTAAAGAAATTCAAGCTATAAAGAATGATATAAAATGTTCTAAATCATAAATAATAAGATTAATTAAAATTAATTTGTTTCTATATCACTCTCATCAAATTGACAAAGATAACAAAAAAGGAAAATCATAATTGTTGGTGGGGCCAAGGAGAAAGGATAAAATAAGGAAGTGAACAATGAAGCAGTGGATATAAAATATTTTAAAATGTAAATTTTAAACTTTGAAGTATATATTATAATTTTACTCATAGCAAAATGGTTCCCTGTAAACATCCTCCATCCTATTTAAATTCCATAATCATGATTATAAAGTAGGAGATTGTCATTGTTGAGTCATTTCAGCCTTGTCCTCATACAAAACACCATCTTCTATCTCAACTCTGTGCCTTTATCTGGAATTCTCTCCCTACTCACCTCTATTTCGTGGTTTCCCTTCCTTCCTTCCAGACTCAAATCCCATTTTCTACTGTAGGCCTTTCCCTGTTTCACAACCATACCCCAATGCCTTTTCTGAGATTACTACAATCCTTACTCTGTATGTGCTTAGTAATTTATTTAATGTTATATCCTCAATTAGAATATGAACTCCTTGAGCACAAAGACTATATTCCAGTTTTTCTTTTCCTCTCCACCATCAATTAATTAACAAGCATGTATTAAGTCCCCACTAAGTGCTAAATGATAGAAGTACAGACAAAAATGAAAGTCCTTGCCCTTAAAGTGCTTACATCCTCTAGAACAAGCATTTATTAAGATCCTACTATGTGTCAGATGCTATACTAAATACTTGAAAATATTAACTTATTTGACAAGCCTCAGATATAGGAATTATTATTATCCCCATTTTACACATGATGAAACAGAAGCAAATAAAAGCTAAATGACTTCCAACAGGTCACATAGTTAATAAGTGTCTGAGGCTAGATTCTAGAAAGGAAGACAATATATACACATATAATTTTATATACAAATATGTATATTAAATATTCATGAAATGAAAAAGGTAGTTTTTGAGGCCACTTAGGTTTCCCTAATTAAGAGATGCCTAATTCATTTTACCTTTAAAAACAGTAGTTTCAGTTAAGTTGCAGAAATGAAATTGCAAAGAGTTTAGAAGAAAATGAGAAGAGTGGAAGAGAAGTCATAAAGTTTAAGAAGTTTTTTCAAGGAATTCAACAGAAATAGGGAGGAGAGATAATGATGTTTGGCAGAGTGGTGGGGTTTATAGAGGGTTATTACAAAGGTATAAGAGGAAGAGGAGTGCTTGTAGGGCATGTTTTCAGGCAACACTGAAGGAACCAGTCGCTAGGAGACACTGAAAATTTCTAATAGATGATGATTAAAGTGGGCATTTTCTCACTATTGTGCTACAAAAGCTTTGAGAGAATGGAATAAAGAATACACACTAACAAGAAGAAGGTCCCCCTCGTGAAATAATAAGGGATAATGTCAAGGAGCTATGAGTGGAGAAGAAAGGGAGAAGAAAGAGCTCAATTTTTTTTAGTAAAATTTGAGGCAAGAATTTCAGTTTAGGAGAGATGGTGCTTCAAGAAGGTGGAGGAAGTGACATTTGGAACATTGGAGATTGGGATAGGGAGTCAATTAGGGAGGAGTAGAAGGATTGCCTTGATACAGTATAGCTGAGATTAGATAACATAAATTTGTAGTTGATCTAGACCACTGTATAATTCTGTAATGGAATGGTCACTTGTTCCCAAGGTTCCTCTCATTTCTACTGTAATATCCAAACCATTTGTTGATTGAAACCTGGCACAAAATAGCAATCATTTTCATTCTCTATTTTTTCAAGCATAAAATTATCATCAAAATTAATTTCATCTCTAATGAACATAGATGCAAAAATCTTAAATAGAATACTAGCAAAGAGACTCCAGCAAGTGATCAAGAGGATTATCTACCATGAACAGGTGGGATTTATATCAGGAATGCAAGGATGGTTCAACATTAGGAAAAACATCCACATAATTGACCATATCAACAATCTAACAAACAAAAATCACACGATTATCTCAATAGATGCTGAAAAAGCCTTTGACAAAATACAGCACCCATTCCTATTGAAAACACTGGAAAGTATAGGAATAGAAGGCCTTTCCTAAAAATAATAAACAGTATATACCTAAAACCATCAACAAGCATCATATGCAATGGGGATAAGTTAGAAGCTTTCCCAATAAGATCAGGAGTGAAACAAGGATGCCCATTATTACCTCTATTATTTAACATTGTACTAGAAACACTAGCAATAGCAATTAGAGAAGAAAAAGAAACTGAAGGTATCAAAATAGGCAATGAGGAGACTAAGCTATCACTCTTTGCAGATGATATGATGGTCTACTTAAAAAATCCTAGAGAATCAAAATTAATTACAACTTTACCAAGTACTCTGCTTTTGATGGAGAAACCTGCAATCCATATACAAAGAGTTTTCATCTCTGTTACAATATAGTATATTTTCATACTAGACATACTAGGTTTGTGGTCTGTTTCTCAGAATACTCATCCAATGCCTTCTTCTGTCCAAGTAATCTGCCTGTTTAGATATTTTTTTCTGTTTCTTCCTTTATTAATCCTTTCCAAAATGCTTTCCATTGTATTTCTTCTTTTCTTTCCTGAAGTTGCACACATAAACCTCACATTTTTTCTTTTATGTTTGAGTGAGGTAGATTTTTTGCTGGAGCAATATTGCAGTTATGAATATCATGCCACCAAATCACAGTGATTCCTATGAGATCAAATTAGCTTCAAATTTTTAGGACACACCTAGCTACCACTCACTTCTATTCAACTCTCCTTTTGGAGACTGGGAGAAAGGATAATTAATGCCTGAGCTCAAAGCTTTTCTTCCCCTCTCCATCGGAGGAATTTACCACATCCATGACTTTAACCAAGAGAGATTAAATAAAAACTAAATTGAACAGTCATAGGGGCAAACAGAAAACAAAAAAAAACCCAAGCTCTGTTTCAATTGTTTTCTTGAGAGTTTATCACATAATATTAGAAAAATGGCTTAAAAATATGTTGCTGATTAGAAAAATTGTCTAGCAATCAGCCACATATTTTTCTTCTAAGAAATGAATTTACTCCCTGGAGACAGGTACCACCAGTCTACTGGACACTATACATGCTCACTAAAAGTCACTGAAAAATTCTCTTTGCCTTCCATGCTTTCTTAAAGTCAGATTCTCAGTCCTGTCTCTCTGTTTCTCTCTGTCTCTGACTCTGGCTCTTTGTTTATCCAACAACTGATGTGACAAACATTCCACTTTGACACACCTTTTTCAAAATGCTTGGTTCCAGGGGATCCTTAGCAAGACTTAATTTATTTAATGTAAACCTCTCACCTTTTTCATCTAAGTTGTCCATATGTCATATTCCTACAACATCCTAATGTAGAAAGAAGCAAACAAAAGCTGAACCACACTCAAAAACATAATTAATTATTAGATCAGTCCATGAATGTCTTTGTCACTGAGCTCCCTCTCTACTTTCTCAGCACTTAAATCCCTTTAATTCTCCCAGCTGATTTTCCTTTTGGCTAAAATGAAACACTGTTCTGATATCTCTTAAATGCTGTGGTGATTATATCAGTCATCTCTTCAAAAAGCTCCCATTGCCTACTTAATAACTTACGAATTGCTGTTTGATATCCAAGTCTCTCTGCAATCTGATTCAACCTAACTTCTCAACCTTGTCTTATAAGGCTTATACTCTTATCTTAAACTCTTATTCACAAATTCAATATTTTATTAAAAATTGGCAATTCATCGTTTCCCAATAGCAATAACTTCCTCTGTGCTTTTTGTTTAGGTTGTCCCCCATGAGTAAAATGTAAATCTCCCAGTCCTCCACATGTAGAATAGAAATCTTCCAAACATAAGAGATGTAACTGGGACATTTTGTCCTGAGGTCAAATACCTTAGAATATATCTGCATCCAGAAGCTGAGTATAATCTCTCTTGAGTTGAAGAAGGAGAAAGGTCACTGCAGTGTGCTATCTGCTACTTTCTTTTTTAAGAAATTGTTTTTGCTACCTCTGTGATGAGCTCTGATTATGCTGCTGAAGGATTCTAAGTAGTGTTAGCACCCTCTGAATTTCAAACTCTAGGGAAAAAGTATTGACAACTCCTAAGTAAGGGCTTTTTTTTTTTTTGCCATTACCACCTATTAAAATCTTTCCCCCAAGCTTCATCTCAAGAGCCTCTCCTAAAACTCCAGTGAGGAGTAATCTTTCCCCAAATCCTTGAGAGCAAGTTTTTTATCTGGCATTTTGAATTTAAGATCTTCCTATTTGTATTATAGTTATTTTCATATGCATCTTATATCCCTTACAAATTCTGAAGTTATTGAGGTTAGAGACTGAATTTTAAACTTCATATGTTCATAACTTAGCATAGGACACGCTCAATAAATGATTGCTGAATTGAGCTGGATTAAATTGATGATGAAGAAAGGATATGGAAGGAATTCTCTCTTTTTACGTATAGTAAATGGTGGTGGAGCATAATGTCATTTACTTGGTTCAGTAAAATTGTTTCCAGATCAGAATTCACTTTGGGTTTTACTACTAAAACAGAAGCATATGAGAATATTATAAAAGGAATAAATACTTTAGACATAAAGAAAATTGTTATATCTTATGAAGAATTCAAAATAATATGGAATATGTAATCATTCTTACAAATAAAATCACTATGAATTGCTACCACTACAGAAGGTCTATTTTCACAAATGAGACAAGCCATTGAAGTACTTGAGATAAGGTTTGAAAATTACTTCCTCTAAGAGTTCCTGAGAATTTTCAAACTTCATTATATTGTGTGCATCCTGATTTATCATGAAACAAATGCTTATATATCAGGGAGAGTTTGGTTTCCTGGCTTTAAAATATATGCATTTATAAAAAGCAATTGAAAAGTATAGCCCATCATAATATTGGGGTAAAAAATAAGCATTTGGGGGTGATTAAGAGCTTAGCAGCTAAGGACTGTCATATTGCCTTTTGAGGCCCAGTTAGAATCTTGGACAGGGTTCCTAGTAAAAAATTGGAAGTCTGTTGGAGTCCAACTGACAACTGTACTCCTGGTGGTCTGTCTGCCCTGGGAGGAGGCCTGTGAATCAACTCTCTGGGAAAAAATGGAAAACTGAGTGGCAGTTAGAGAGGAGAAAAAGTTGGAACTTTGGGAATAGCTGGAGAAAGAAGACCAACAGACAAGAAGAAAGAAAAAAGTGTTTTTTCCCTCTATGTGACTAAAGAGTAAGGTAGGCCTGTTAGGCCTACCAGGTCTGAAACCTGACTAGGCCCATAAAGAGCTGCCAGTTGGAAGAGGGGCTGGGAAGGAAGAATACAAAGAAACATTAATTTTTAAATATATATATTTAAGGAAATTATCGATTAGAATAGGATATTTAGCATAGACCTGGGGGATTGGCAATAGATTAAGGAGCTATAAGGAAGCTCAGGGGAACCTGAGAAAGAAGAAAGATTCTTGTGAATCAAAAAGGAGTGGGATAAGTTTGGACCCTTTTTAGATTTAGGGAACTAATTTTCCATCCTCTGTTTCCTATCCTTTCCTACCCAAACCTTTTAAATACTCATTAAATAGAAGTTTTTAGAATTTGTCTCCAAGGAGTATTACTCCGCCATTTTGACTAGGCCCTAACTGTTACTCAGTGCCTCAGCTCAAACGCTGCTGGCAGTCAACTATTTCAAACAGCAACAACAACTAGAGCAAACAAGAAGATACAGTGTCTCCCAATTTCCCTAACTGTTTATACCTAACAATAATAGGGAACAGTCCTTCCCCACCCCAAGACTATTCATCCTTCTCATCTCCCACATACTTGCCTTAAAAGTAAAGAACACTAGGGGCAGCTGGGTGGCCCAGTGGATTGAGAGCCAAGCCAAGAGATGGGAGATCCTAGGTTCATATCTAGCCTCAGATACTTCCTAAACTGTGTGACCCTGGGCAGGTCACTTAACCCCCCTTGCCTAGCCCTTACCACTCTTTTGCCTTGAAACCAATACACAGTATTAATTCTAGGACAGAAAATAAGGGTTTAAAAAAAGTAAAGAATACCAACATACCATAAGACACAATGATCAATTCACACCAACATATCAAAGAAGGAACCAGATTTTCCCATAAAACAGATTTTGATAAAAAGGGAGGGAGAATATCAGGGTGGTCAAGAACAAGGAATGGACACTCAAAAACCAACATAAAGCTAATTCTTCGTGGTAGTAATATTTTGTTAATTTCTTCTTTGCAATGAGAACCAAGTGGAGGTAGAAGTAAATGCACAGTGTGAAGTGTATGAGGAGAACTATAAGGCAGAAGATCAAAGAGATCACAGAAACCTAGACCACAGGAACAGAAATATGGAATTCCAAACCTGGCCACACCTGGCTAAAGTCTATACACTGGCATTTCCCCAACCTGACCTAGAACTTTTATCTTTGCTATCTAAAATAGAATTTTTACCAGTAGTTGAATCCTCTCTGATTTAGGATATTCCATCTTATAATTCAAGAGATCAGATTTTTGAGATAAATAATCAAATTGCTTACAGTGGTCATAGACTCTTAAAATTCTAGACTGATACTGTTTTCTTTGTGACTGAGTGAAACATGTGTGTATTATTATCTCTCCTATTTCTGATTGAAAAAGTGAAGAAAAAAGGAGCAGAAGAAGACCATAGAGTTTTCTTTAGGACTAACCCTTTTGGTAGGAAAACTAATAAATTCAAATAATCACATTACAAGCAATATATTATAATTTGGGACAAGAAAATACATGCTTTCATTTTGAAAAGGAAATCCAAACTTTTAACTTTAAATGAAAACAAATTTTATTTTAATCGACAAATTATAGTTTCTTGAATGAGCACTTTATTTTAGAAATTACTAAATCTTTCTGAAGTTACAAGAAGTAATTTTTTCATTCACTTTGTTGTCTTTCAAAGGCTAAACTCTGGAGGTCTGAACCAGGGCCAACAAGCTTTTAGTCAAACACAAGCTCTCGTTGTCTTTTGCCTATTTTGCTTGCTATGAGGAGAGTACATGTGTCAGTGCCTGTGAAGTAGAGGAGTCAGAACACTGACACACAGTAAAAAGCACGATGGAAGATAAATTTATTGCTCATACTCTGGCTCCAGATATGATTTTTCTATTCACTCATGTAAGAAAAGAAAATGAGGAGGAGGAGAAGTAGAAAAGAAATAAGAAGACTGGGCTAGAAAATTAGTTATTCATTTTTAAAATGAAAGAGTTTTCTTGGTGAGTCAAATATCAAAAAGATTTAATAAATCAAAATGAGACTTATTTTATAAATAATATTTAAATACTCTTTGACTAGAGGAAGAGAGAGAGTTATTGGACATCTCCTTTTTCCCAAAATATATTCTTTTCTTGTCGATTGTAGTTTTTAAAATATGTTCAAAACAAACTTTAAAAGGTAATTACATTTTTTTCATTGTTTTATTTTTTTTTAACCCTTGTACTTCGGTGTATTGTCTCATAGGTGGAGGATTGGTAAGGGTGGGCAATGGGGGTCAAGTGACTTGCCCAGGGTCACACAGCTGGGAAGTGGCTGAGGCCGGGTTTGAACCTAGGACCTCCTGTCTCTAGGCCTGACTCTCACTCCACTGAGCTACCCAGCTGCCCCCTTGTTTTATTTTTACCTTACACAGTTTTGAAAATATTTAACATTTAGTTAATAGTAGCTATTTTTTAAGAGGCCTTCTGATTTTCATTGGTATCAAGCAGTAGTCTCCAAGGTTTTGGTATTTTTTTTAATTATCCCTTTCAATAAACATTTTTTAGCATAAAACCTCAGGAGATGTATGTTTTGTTATTTACATGAACCCTAATTGATCAGAAAAGGCTAAGATATTTCTAATTAATCAATTAATCAAAAGTAAACCAAGTGGGGTCAAATCCTTTGTCAATGTGAAAATATATGAATTTCAGATCATTAGATAAAGACAGATGATGGGAAATATCTCAGGTTGATTGTAGAAGATTTAGTCATGCCTCTTAGACTATATATTAAAATAAGCTATTTTGAAGGCATTCAATAGAATAGAAAAGTTCCAAATTCAGGAACTGAGGATCATAGACTCCAAACTGGAATCACTCTTGAGAAAAAAAAAATTGCCCTCCTCTCTTCTAACTCTCCCCTGAGTCACTCTCCACTGACCATGTTATCAATACATTATAGGATTTTCAAGTTTTCTGACTTTTTGAAGTTTACAATATTGATCTGTTTTAATTTTTCCCCCAGTTTTATTTTCCCAGTTTTTCCAATAACATAGTCAAGGTTAGAAGTAGAAGACAGGGAGACACTCTCCCCTCTCTCCAAGAATAATTCTTTCTGGGACCTGGAATTTTAAGTTCCAAAATTTTCAGTCCTCAATCTGAAAATGATACTAAAATGATACTACACAAAGATTCATAGATCCAAATGGAAGAAGTACATCATTGGTTATACTTACTAATACAAATATTTTTGTTGAAAGTAACTAGTACATTTCTCCCTTTCCTAATATCAAACAGTCATTCCTACAAACTAATTGGAAGAGACTGCATTTTTGTAATTTTTTTCCTTAAAAACAAGTGCAAAAATAATTTTAAATCTCATTTATAAAACTTTTAAATAGATTAGAAAATTATTTCCACAAACACTTCTGTTTCCAAGTTTTAAAAGTATATAGGTATGAGAACTTTTTGGAGTGTTTCACCTATGTTGTTTTCAGCAACCCAGAGAAGAAAAAGCATAAAGGAGGAAGGGGTGGTTAATAGTGTCAAATACTATAGAGAAGGCAAGAGGATGAGGAATAAGGAAAGATTACATGGAAGAAAATGGTTTCAGTTGAATGAAAAGTCAAGGATTAGGAGATTGAGAATCTGGAGGATTAGAAAGTAGTGGTGCCCACAACAGAAATATGAATGTTTGGGAGAAAAGATAATGCAATGATATCTATAGAATTGACTCATCTATTTCTACTCATTTTATGTGATTCATTCTGTCTCACCAAAAATGGAAAGAGTAATGTCGAATTCTTACTCACCAGCCAAAGGGATGAAGTGGTACCTGTGACAACCACAAGATGATTTGGCAAATTGTGGGTAAGCTGGCAGGAAGTGTGTGTTCCCAACAGCATCTGAAAAGTTCAGTTACAATCCATCCTAGGGGGTATAGGCACAGATATGGAAAGGTTTGGAACTTGTACAAGTAAAGTAGGACAGATATAGCAAGGAACAGACTGGAGGAGTGTTTTCAATAATAAATCTGAAGAGGTATGTGTAGTTGTATTAGAGATAAATTCCTCAATTGGTCATCTCGGGAAGAATGGGAAGAAGTCATAAACCTGCTTTTTGACACCTGATGGGCAGGCCTTTTGGGACTACTTAGGGAGACCCCCAATTCATAGTGAGGAAACTCCTAAATGCACATCAGAAACTGTGCTGCAATTTATAATTTTACAGAATTGCCTAGAGAACTAAAAGGTTAAGTGACTTTACTAAAATAACACAGAATATATCAGAGTCAGAATTTTACCACTATCACATGCTGCTTATTAATAATAAATAGATAAGCAAAGATATCTTTCATAGACTGAATTAACATATCTACCACATATAGGTATTACTATATTTCTGTCTGCACAAATAAAGAATTATATCACTGGATTATGTTTATTTCTCTAATTCCTAGAATATGCATCTCTTACTATGTATGAGATGTATTATTGTACACTCCACATTCCTTAAACAATATTAATTCTGATGAAGAATAATATTTTATAAGAAGTTTTTTGGAAATTCAAATTACTTTTAAAATTCCATTAATATTTTTTAACCTCCTTAATAGTAAAAGTAATAGGATGGGGGGGGGGCAGCTCAGTGGATTGAGAGCCAGGCCTAGAGACAGGAGGTCCTAGATTCAAATCTGGCCTCAGACACTTCCCAGCTATGTGACCCTGGGCAAGTCACTTGACCCCCATTGCCTACCCTTACCACTCTTCTGCCTTGGAGCCAATACACAGTATTGACTCCAAGACGGAAGGTAAGGGTTTAAAAAAAAAAAAGTAATAGGATGGTGCTAAGTAAATCCTTTGGTTTCTCAATTTGTTAAACTTAAATGATGGCCATTTGTTTGCATTTCATATGTAGATGCCTATTTGTTATTGTAATGGGTAATCTCTATGGCCTTTTGACAAATGTTTGTTCATCCTTCCTCACAAATGCAAAATATTCCAATAAATGAAATATTTTGTGAAAACTATATTAATGTTAATCTGTTTAATGAACCTATGTAGCTTTCCTTACAAGTGGAAAATGAACTCAAGAGAATAAGTGATTGGTCCATGTACCCAACTCAGGTAGCCAGATTCATTGGAACTTTGCCTGATTAAAAAGGAAATCAATGACTTAAGAGAGCAAGAGTGCTTGCTACAGTTGGCCTTATCTCTACCTAGATCTATCTGTGTTTTCTGATAATAAATCAAAGGGAAACATCAAAATAACAGCTAGAGAACATGAAACAGAAAAGCAAAATTCACTCAGAGTGAATTCATCTTGGGCTCTTAGTACTTAACATGACAGTGATGATGAAAGTTGTTATAGGAAAAGGAATCCTTATAGACAAAAATGTTCCTTCACTAAAAGTACCCAGAAAAAGTAATCTATTCAGTCAACTACACAAAAATCCTTCAATAAACTTTGCTAAGACACATAATTATTTTGTTGAGTTATCACTTCCCTTCCCTGGTGTGACTGCTAATTTACCATAAAATCAACTCAGCACTTGGAATTTGCTACTAAATGAAGAGAGACTGATTATCTCTACAGCCTCTGAAAATTAGCCTACTTATTAATAGAAAAATTATGCCAGTAATAAGTAATAAAACTCATGGGAAAGAGTTGGGTAAATTTAACTATTTATTTCTACAATAGTAAAGAAGGAAAAGAAAAGAGATTAAATATGTTGAAAATAAATTTACCCCTCTCAGACCTAGATAAATTTAATCACAAAATAAATAAGAAAAATTAAAGAAGTGAATAAAGTTTTATAAAAGTTAGATATGCTAGATCTTAAGAAAGATATTGAATGAGAATAAAAATAACATATTTTGTTGTATATGACACTTTCACTAAAAAGTGACTATATGTTATGACAAAAAATCTCACAAATACAGAAAAGAAGAATATGAAATTAATTTTTACCTCTATGCAATAATTACCTTTGAAACATAGATTAAAATTTATTTGAGAAGAAAATTAATCCTAAAGGAAAGGGTGAGACAAAGAACAAATCATAGGAACAATCAATAATTTCACTAAAGATATCAGCAATGAGATAACATAGCAAAAGTTATGGGATACAGGCAAAGTAGTACTTAGGGGAAGTTTTTCTGTCTAAATGCTTGTATCAGTAGAAGAGACAAAGAGCAGATCAATGAACTGGTTTGTTTAAAAAATTAGAAAATGAAGAAATTTAAAATCCCCAAATAAGCTTCAAAAGAAAAATCCTGAAAAATCAAAATAGAAATAAACAGAATTGATATTTTTAAAACTACTGAACTAAAACATAAAACTAGGAGTTTTTTTGAGAGAGGAATAAAAATAAATTACTGGTGATTTTTATTTTTAAAAATGAAAGGAGAAAACTAAATCATCATATCAAAAGTGAAAAGGGTGAATTTACAAGCAACAGGATGATATAAAAGCAATTATTAGAAACTGCTTTGCCCACCTTTATGCCAATTACAATAAAAAACTAAATAAAATAGCTGAATATTTTAAAACTATAAATTGCCCAAATTAACAGAAGAAGAAATAGAATGCTTCAATAATTCTCTTAGAGAAAAAGAAGCTGAACCAGTCATAAATGAACTCCCTAAGGAAAAAAAACACACAGAAAGAGATAAGATTTTGCAACCAAATTGTATCAAACAGTTAAAGAATAAACAATTTCAATACTAAAGAAACTCGGGGAAAAGTAAAGAAGAGACCTTACCAAATTCTTCCTATGACCTAAATATAATCTTGCAACCTAAACCAAGTAGAGTCAAAACAGAGAAAGAAAATTATAGGTCAACTCCCTAATGATTATTGATTCAAAACCTTTTAATAAAATATTAATGAAGTGATTATAGCAATATATTACAAAGATCATGTAGGATGAGTAGGTTAGATTCATACCAGGAATGCAAGACTGGTTCAATACTGGGAAAATTATAAGCATAATTTATAATATTTATGTTTATTTCATAGATGGAGGAAAGGATTTTTGATAAAATACAGTACTCATTCCTGTTAAAAACACTAGAAAGTATAGGAATATTTTGAGCTTTTGTTAAAATGATAAGTAGTAGCTATCTAAAACCAAGAGTAAGCATTGTCTGTAATGTAGACAAACTAGATGCCTTCCCAATAAGTTCAGAGACAAAGTGAGAATATCTCTTGTAGCAATTACTATTCAGTATTTGTCGGAAATACTAGCTCTAAAATAAGATAAGAAAAAGACATTGAGTATATAAGTATAAGACAATTAGGAAATAAAATTATTACTTTTGCAGTTGATATGATAGCTTACTTAGAGAACCATAAGGAGTCAACTAAAAAGCTAAGCAAAATATTTACAACTTGGGCAAAATTGTAAAATATAAAATAAACCCACAAAATCATTAACATTTCTTTAGATGATAAACAAGACCCAGCAGGAAAAGATAGAAGGAGAAATTCCATTACACAGTATAAAATACTTGGGTATATACCTGCCAAGATATACACAGGAACTATATGAACACAGTTACAAAACATTCTTCGCACAAATAGAAACATACCTAAAAAACTGGAAAAATATTAAATGGGTAGGTCAAACCAATATCATAAAAATGGTAATACTTCCTAAAAATTCCTAAACTGACTTAGTCAGTGCCATACTGATCAAAATACTGAAGAACTACTTTATAGAGCTAGGGAAAAAAATCATATAATTAATCTGAAAGAATAAAAGGTCAAGAAACTCAAGTGAATCAATGAAAAAAAAAGGAAAAGAAGAGAAACTAATCATACCAGATCTCAAACTATGTTTTAAAACTATAAAAATCAAAGCAATTTGGTATAGCTTAAGAAATATAGATGTTTTTCAGTGGAAAATATTAGACACATAAGCTGTAGAAGCAAATGAGTACAGCAAGCCAGTGTTTGATAAACCCAAAGATTCTTATTATCAAGGCAAGAACTCACACTGACAAAAATTGTCAGGAAAACTGGAAAAGAGTCTGCTGAAACCTGGTACAGACCAACATGTCAAATTATATACTAAAAATAATCTCAAAATGAGTACTTGGTTAGGCATAAATGGTGATATCATAAGCAAGGTAGATGGAAGAAATTACCTACTGGGTGAGTGATTCTCTCTCTCTCTCTCTCTCTCTCTCTCTCTCTCTCTCTCTCTCTCTCTCTCTCTCTCTCTGTCTCTCTCTCTCTCTCTGTCTCTGTCTCTCTCTCTCTCTCTGTCTCTGTCTCTGTCTCTGTCTCTCTCTCTGTCTCTGTCTCTCTCTCTGTCTCTCTCTCTCTGTCTCTGTCTCTCTCTCTCTCTGTGTCTCTGTCTCTCTGTCTCTCTCTCTTTCTCTTTCCCCCACTCTCCCAGGCATATATCTCTGCTCTCCAGAGACAGATAGTGAGAGGGAGAGAGAGAGGGAAGGAAAGAGGGAGCATGTGAGCCCCATATAGCATGATGGTTCCCCAAATTTCTAAGGATGTAAGCTAGAAATGAGAACATGTTCAAGGCATTTGTTCATCTACCTGTTGGTATTCTTCTGATACTCTCTCTTCATAGATCTCTCTTTGAAGAGAGACTCTTAACTCTCTTGTAAGTAATGGAAAAAAATACATTTCCTCTCTCAAAGCCAGAGAAAATATCCAGAACCTGAAGATGGAAAGTCTTATTTGTGGAACAACCAGCTCAGTGTCCCTGGATGAAAGAATATGTGTCTGGGAGACTGGAAAGGTAGGAGAGGCTAGGTTATGGGCTTTGAAGGGCTTTGAGACATGGAGAGCATTTTGTATTTATTCTTGGAGGCAATAGGGAACCACTGTGGTTTACTGAGAAAGGGGGTGACCTAATCAGAACTATGCTTTAGGAAATCACTTTGGTGGCTAAATGAATTGGAGTAGGGAAAGATGGCAGGAAGATCTGCCAGTGAGCTACTGCACTAATCCAGGTGAAGGGTGATGAAGACATGAACTAAAGTTGTGGCAGTGTCAAAGGACAGAAAGGTAGGATGTATTCAAGAGACATTGCAATGATGAAGTCAAAAGACCTTGACAATAGATTGGACATAAGGGGTGAGAGATAATGAAGAATTCAAGATGACTCCTAAGTTTTGAGCCTGAGAGACTGGGAGGATGATAATTGCCTTCTAAGGTAATAGGGAAGCAGAAGGTAAAGAGGATTCAGGAAGCAAGATAATAAATTCCTCTCTGAACATATTGAGTTTAAGATAACTACTGGACATGCAGTTTGAGAAGTCTGAAAAGCAGTTGGAGATATATGATTGGAGGTCAACAGAGAGGTTGGAAAGGATAGATGGGCATGAGAGTCATCAGCACAAAGATAGTAATTAAATCTATGGAAGCTGATGAGATTACCAAGTGAGTAGTATACAGAGGGAAGAGAAGAAGGCCCAGGACAGAACTCGAGGGACACCTCCAATTAGAGGAGGTGATCTTCAGGAGAATTCAACAAAGGAGACGGAAAAAGAATGGCCCACATAAAAGGAGAACCAGGAGAGAATGGTGTCCTGAAAACCTAAAGAAAAAAAAGAGTATCAAGAAAAAGAGGGGCCTTCTAGGAGCCTATCCCCTGAGAAAAAAGGAAGAGGAAAATTGGTAGGGACCAGGTCTTCCTGCTATACAGATTTGACTAATTCCTGCTGAACAATCATCTACCTAATCTCCAGCTCCCTCTCTGAAGAGAAGCAGCACCTTCCATTCAATGAACATTCTCAAACCTGGTCATACCTTGCCCATCCCAGTAATTACAAATCCCCATTCCCCATCTGCCACCCAATTCCTTATTCCCAACTCCTCAAACCTACCACCCCACCCTCTGGAATCCCTGTTCCATTAGAGACAAAGTTCTATTTATCCTAAATCTTTTCCTCTCCCAGAAACCACCTAGCAATCACTGAGTCCTAGTTCCTTTAATGACAACCTTCCTGGTGACTTTTTCCAGTGTTAGAAGCACCTTAACTCATGCTCAGTGGCTCCCTGGTTAAGGATGGGAGTTGTAATATTCCTTGCTCCCCACTGTAACTTCTCCTCCAACATTCAGTAATATCTCTTAATATGAATTTCTTGCAATTCATATTTCTCATCTGATCAAAATCCTGGTAGCTTCTGTCTACAGACCTCCAGGGGATTCCCCTTCTTTTCTCAATGAATTTTTTTCCACAGAGAGTAATTTTTCTCTCCTCCCCAATTCATGCCCTCATACAAGGGACTTGCAATATACATAATTGAATCCTTTAAACACAAATCTGTATGTCAACCTACTAAATTCCCATGAACTTTTCCAATACCCTTCAGCTACATAAGTCATATTCCTAATCTTGCTTTCACCCAGAAATTTACCACCTCCATACTCAAGAATTCCTTATCTGGCCATAATCTATTGACTTTCCACTTCTCCCTCTGCTTCCATCACCAAGCATCACTCTTTGTCCACACCATAATCTCCAAATCCTTGACTCCTTATTTCTCACTCAGGCTGCACCCCAGCACTGGCCACTTGCTTCTCTTTTTTCCCATTTGACCCCTTCATAAACCAATTAAACTGGCTTCTTCTCTTGAGTCCCTGACCCCTTTATCACATTGTTCATTGTGCCCTACTAAAATCTGGTCTTGGATCATTACTCCAATACATATGCTTCTGAATGAAAGTAGAGAAAATTAAGTACAGGTGTCCCTTGCTATATCATGATCCACTTATCAAAGTTTCACTGTATCATGGGTTTATATATAAATTCTATATCTTTGAGTTTTCACTATATCACAGGATTTTGCTGATGAATACCATACTGTACACAATGGAAATGCAGTATGCCAATACCACTTGTGCCAGTTCCGATGTGAGATTATACACACACACTGTTGGCTGAAGGAATGAAAGACGACCAACCACAGTGCTAAGTTCTGTATCCTGGGTGCTGACTGGCTCAGTGACTGTAGCATCGATCTGTTTGCTCTCCCACACTGTGTCCATGCATTCAGCATCTCTCCTTGTCCACTTCACATTGGTCCAATTGTTGCGCATAGTGTTGCTCTGTAGTGGTGTGTTTTTGTGAAGTTTTTGTAAAGGTTTGAATTTATTTCAAGCCCTATGACACCCAGACGTTCTGTGCCTTCTAAGGCTTCTGGCAGTGATCCCAAGCTCCAGAGGAAGATGCTTACCATCAAAGAATAATAAAATAAATATAACACCTCTACTTCTCGGGTTATCACCTAACACAGAGGTCCCTAGAATGCAATGTCCCCAATAGGTGAGGGATTACTGTAGTCATTCTGACCTGAGTCCACTATAAATTTATGTTACACAACTTTAACTGGGCCCTCACTGCTTCTAGGCAATCCTACTATATCTCCATTATCAACTTATTATCCTACTCACAACAGAGGCTTTTCCAAACTTTTTCATTCTTTCTCAAACTTCACATGGCTCCTCCTCCTCCCCACCTCCCCAGGTGAGAACTTTGCTTCATAGGCTACATAAAAGAAAATTAAAGCCATGTTCACCCTAAGCTCTTATTCTCCCTTCTTCTTCATTTCAAATCATTTGGATGCTTTCTGTCACTATTTCCTCCTTTATCCCTACCTCACATAAAGAGGGTATATTACACTTTAACCAAAGCAAATCCCTCTGTTTGCATAAGTGATCCTGTTTCATCTTGTCTCCTCCAACTTATTGCCTCCTCTGTCATCTCTATTTCACCACTTATTTTCTTTTTTAATGCTTTCTTTTTTCCCAATTACATGTAAAATTTTTTAACATTCATTTTCTAAAATTTTGAGTTTCAATTTCTCTCTCTCTCCCTCTCCCATTGAGAAAACATGCAATTTGGTATAGTTGATACATGTACAGTAATGCAAAACATATTTCCACATTAGTCATACTGTAAAAGAAAAAAAGACAAAGAACAAGAAAAACAAAGTTTAAAAAAACTATGATTTAATTTACATTCAGATTCCATCAGTTCTTTTTCTGAAGGTGGACAGCCTCAGACATGTCATCATCATCATCATCATCATCATCATCATCATCATCATCATCATCACCAACAACAACAACAACAACAACAACCTGGAGTCAAGGGGTCTTAGTTTCAAATCTGGCCCCAGACATTTCCTAGCTGTGTCACCCTGGGCAAGTCACTTAATCCTGATTGCCTAGCCCTTGTCACTTTTCTATCTTAGAATTGATACTAAAGCAGAAGGTAAGGGTTTCTAAAAAAAAGAAAAGAATACTGTTTGTTCATATCCTTTGACCACATCAATTGGGGAGTGACTTGTATTCTTATTAATTTGGCATAGTTCTCTAAGCATTTGAGGAATGAGGCCTTTTATCAGAGAAATTTGCTACATATTTTTTCTCTTTTCTTTCTATCTAATGAAAAGCAAGCCCTGACATTTTTGAAAAAAATGGCAGTTAGAATGTCGGAGGATGAAGAACCCAGTGACAATTGGAAGAGAGCAGAGACTTTCGAGAAGGAAAAAACCTGAAGTGGGGCTTTTGGGGGAGAAGCCAGAGAAGGAGGTTGGATCGAGCTGGCTCTATGATCCCCAGAAGTGGCCATTGGGTTTCCCAGATATAAAGAAGACCTGTTTTCTCCTGAGACATCTTGTTTCCATAGTATCACTCGTATCATCAACTGTGCCAACAGAGTTTAGGGGTTTTCTGGACTTCCTTTGGAGAAGCCATTACCTGAACCTCATCTGCCTGGGGGTTGCTCAGCAGTACCCCTGAATAAATCTACAACAACCATAGCTTTAGGATCATAAATAGAGGGCTTGGGAAACTGATACTGTGTTTGGGGAAAGCCTTATCTAACCTTCAGATCTGGGACTCAGTGGGTACTTGGAATAGTGATGGATTTGGGGGATTAGGGACACCTTGCACCCCCTTTCCTGCTGAACCTCTATTTCCTTTCCCTTTGCCTAGTTGTTCCTGTAATAAACACCAGAGATTTCCTAGCTGGAGAGAGGCATACTGGATAGTGAAGGGAGTCAGGCTGATATCCATTTTAAGCCTTACTGCCTCTGCTGGGAGTAAGAGGATGTTTCTGTGTACCCCGACTGGCACCAACATTCAATCGGGGTGTCATTCATTTCTCCTGGAGGGGACAACCCCTCAACCCTGGCACATACCTCAGGGGTTTCCTGTTTCACAAGGGGATCCCCATTTGTCTCCCAGTAAAGAGGGGTGACTGAGAGGGAGGAGGGATCTTTCCACTCCTTACTAGCTAGTCCACAACTATACCCCAAACCTCCTCAACACCCCCCTTCTTTACAGCTTGACAGCATTATTTATTTATGCGAAATTCTTCTAATTTAAAGTAATTTAAATTATCCACTTTACATTTCATAATGCTCTATATCTCTTGTTTGGTCTTAAATTCTTCACTTATCTATACATCTGATAAACCATTCCATGCCCCCCCAATCTGGGGGTATCACCCTTTATGTCTAAATTTTGTCTAAATAGTATGAGTTGTTGGTCTACATCTGCCTTCTGTCAAACTGTTTTGTAGTTAGTTGTCCAAGAAGTTTTTGTCAAATAGTAGTTCTTGTCCCAAAAACTTGGATCTTTGGGTTTATCAGACAACTAGGATTCTATGTTCATTTACTACTGTTTAATATGTACCTAATCTCTTCCTCTGATGTACCACTCTATTTTTCAGCCAATAACAGATTAGTCTGATGATTTTTGAAATCTGGTTTGGCTAAATCACCTTCTTTTCCATTTTTTTCTATTCCATTGATACTCTTGACCTTTTGTTCTTACAAATATTTTTTTATCATTTTTAGTTCTATAAAATAACTTTTTGGCAGTTTGGTATTGCACTGAATAAGTAAATTAATTGTATCATTTATTTTCAATCTCTCCCTGTCTACTGACTCCTTCCCCACTACCTACAAATATGCCTGTCTCCTCTGCCCTGAAAAAATCTTTACTTGATCCTTCCATCCATGCTAATTATTGTCCTTTGTTTCTTCTGATCTTTATTGATAAACTCTTTGAAAAGGCCATATATAATAGGTATATAATTGTTCCTGTAATAAACACCAGAGATTTCCTAGATCAGGTCTTCATTTTTTTTTTCTCTTACTCTTAACAATCTGGCTTCTGGCTTCATCATCCCACTAAAACTGCTCTCGCTAAAGTTACCAATGATTTCCTGATTGCCAGATCCAATGGCCTTTCCTCAATCTTCTTTTTTTTTTTTACCACTCTACAATATCTGACACTATTAATCACTTTCTCTTTCTTTATACTGTCTTCTCCCTAGATTCTGAGGACACTACTCTCTCCTATTTCTCCTCCTACCTATCACACCACTCGTTTTCAGTCTCCTTTGCTAGATCATCATCTATATCATGATATCCAATCCTAAGTGTCTCACAGAATTCTGTTCTGTACCTTTTTCTCTTCTTCCTCCAGACTACTTATTTGGTAATCTCATTAGCTTCCATAGATTTAATTATCATCTCTATGCTGAGGATTTTCAATCTACCCTATCCTAATATTCCTACTGACCTCCAATCATGCATCTTCAACTTCCTTTCAGACAGCTAGTTCTGATTTTTCAGTAGAAAATTTAAATTTAACATGTCTAAAGTGAAACTCTTTATCTTTCCTCCTAGATCTTCCCCACCACCTACCTCCCCTAATATACCATTGGCTCAGTGCTTCAGGCAATCTAGGTGCCATCCTTGACTCCTCACTATCTCTCACCCCATCCCTTTCATGTCCAAAAAGCCTGCTAATTTCATCATTGAGACATCTCTTGAATATTCCTCCTTTTCTTCTTCGATACATTAAGTAGAAGTAGTTTGAGAAACATTTGATTATCTGAAATTCAGGATTAAAAATTAACCTGGATATTATATTTCAAGGATTATAAAAATATAAATATAGACTATTAAATATATATGTGTGTAATATTAAAAATACTCAGATCTATTAGAACCAGAGGAAAAGAGAAGATAAAAAGAATCTACCAATCACTTATTGAAAGAAATACCACAATGAAAAGTCCCAGAAATGTCAGTCAAAATCCAAAACTTATAGGTAAAAGAAAAAATACTGCAAACATCTGGAAAGACAGAGTTCAAGTACTAAGGATACAATCAGGACTACACAAGACTTGGCAGATATAACCATTAAGAAGAAGAGAACTTGTAATATCATTAAAGGAAAAGATGCTTACAACCAAAAATAACTTACCCAGAAAAACTGAATGCAATACTACTGGGGAAAAAAGCCCACAGGTGAAATGGAATATTTCTAAGCTTACTTGAAGAAAAGATGTGAGTGGGGATTCTGAAATACAAGCACGGAATAAATATGGACTGTTGCAGAATGAAGTGAAAAGAACTAGAACAATTTATACAATAAGAAAAACATTGCAAAGGAAAAGAACTTTGTACTCTAATGGAAGCAATCATCAAACATGACTCTATAAGACTGATTATACTTGTCACTTGACAGGAGTGGTGATAAACTGGTCCCAGAACATAGAATTAGGTACAATAGAACAAAGTTGCAAAGAGGCAAATCAAAACTTGATATTGGGGGAAAATTCCTAACAAGTAGACCTGACTAAAAGCAGAATTGGTTGCATTTAGATGTGGTGGGTTACTCTTTCTTGGAGGTCTTCAAGTAAAGACCAGATAGCCATTTGTTGGATATGTTTCAGTATAGTTTTAATTAGATATATAGTTTTAATTAGATATATGCCGAGATCCTTTCCAAATCCCAAATTTTATAATTATTTAACTCCTCTACAATAGATTCTGTAATCTTAATTTTATTTTATTTCCATAAAATAAATTAATTATCATTCCATTTACTTTATTTTTAAAAATTTGTTTGTTACATTAAAATACCCAGGTTAACTCTCACCTTCTCTACCCTCCTCCCATTAGAGCAAGCATCACTTGCAAAAGATGTATACATACATAGACAAATACATTAACCTATCTAACTAAATATTGTTCCAGTGTTTAGCTCAGCCAGGACTTGTTAACCTTCAATCACCCAACACAATGACTGGAGCTGAAGGTGACTCCTGAGGCCTACTTTCTTCTTTGAGCCAACCTTCTTCTTGAAGCTGACTTCCTTCTTTATCTCTTCTTGGAGTTCACTCTCTACTAGCCTCCTTCACCAGATTCCTTCACCAGTCTCCCTCCTAAGGGATTTTCATGGCTTTTATGATGGTTTCCTGTCCCTGCTCCTTTTCATGGGGGCCAGTCACAGTTTCAAAATTGTCTGAGTTATCACCTTTGGAACCACACCTTTCTGAGTGTGTGAACTCTTAAGTTTCTGGCTTGTTCTCATCAAGTAATGTGTGAACTCACAGAGAACCAAGAATTCCCTTTCACATTATGGCACAATAATATTTCATCACAATTATATGCCACAACTTATTTAGCCATTCCCTAATTGATGCCTTTAAAAAGAGAACTGCTATAAATATTTTAGAACAAAAAGCTTCTTTTCTTTTTTACCTGATCATCTTCAGAAATAAACTAAATAGTGATATTGTTGGGTCAAAAAGAATGCATAGCTTTTTAACTTTGTAACTTTTTGAGCATAATTCCAAATAGTTCTCCAAAATAGTTGGATCACTTCATCGTTTCACCAACAGTGTATTAGTGTCCTCATTTTTCAACATCCCCTCCAATATTTGTCATTTTGCTCTTTTATCATTTTAGCTAATATGATAGGTATAAGATATGTCAGAGTAGTTTTTGATTTACATTTCTCCACTCAATAATAATTTAGAGCAATTTTTCATATAGGTGTATATAACTTTAATTTCTTCATCCAAAAACTCTGTTCATTCCTTTTGAGCATTTATCAAGAAGGGGATCGTTCCTATTTTTAACTAGATTTATCTAGTTCAGAGAGAGGAATATTAAAATCTCCCACTATTATAGCTCTGCTATCTATTTCCTCCTGTAATTTATAACTTTTTATATGATTATTGACAGTTTTGATTTCTTCACCTGAAAATAGCTTGTTCAAATCCTTTTGACTGTTTGTCAATTAGAGAATGCCTTGTATCCTTTTAAATTTGATTTCATTCTCTAAAGATTTGAGAAATTAGACTTTTATCAGAGAAATTTGTTATACAACTTTTCTCAGTTTGTTGTTTTTCTTCTACTCTTGTTACATTGGTTTGTCCATGCAAAAGCTTTTAATTTAATATAATTAAAATTATCTCTGTCTTACTTGGTCATAAATTCTTCCCTTCTCTATAGATCTGCCTGGCAAACTATTATTTGTTGCCCTAACTTACTTATGATATCATTCTTTATATCTAAGTTATATATCCATTTAGACCTTATCTTGGTATAGGGTGTGAGATATTGGTCTATACCTAGTTTCTGCCATGCTGTTTTCCAGTTTTCCCAGCAATTTTTGTTAAATAGTGAGTTCTTTTTTTTAAAACACTTAACTTCTGTGTATTAACTTATAGGTGGAAGAGTGGTAAGGGTGGGCAATGGGGGTCAAGTGACTTGCCCAGGGTCACATAACTGGGAAGTGTCTGAGGCCAGATTTGAACCTAGGACCTCTTGTCTCTAGGCCTGACTCTCAATCCACTGAGCTACCCAGCTGCCCCTAAATAGTGAGTTCTTATTCCAAAAGCTAGGGACTTTGGATTTATAAACACTAGGTTGCTCAGGTAACTTCCTCTCTATATTGTGTATCTAATCTATTCTATTTATCCACCATTCTCTTTCTTAGCCAGTACTAGATAGTTTTGATAAGTGCTTCATATTACAGTTTGAGATCTGGTGTTTCTAGACCACATTCCTTCACATTATTTTTTTATTAATTCTTTTTTTATTTTTAATTTGTTCATTTTCTAGTTTTTTAGTTGCATGCCCAATTCATTGGTCTACTTTTTCTCTATTTTTATTATGTAACCATTCAGATATCAACTTTCTTATAAGTTCTACTTTGACTGTATTTCATAAATTTTGACATGTTGTTTCTTCATTGTCATTCTTAATGAAATTATTGATTATATAATTTGTTCTTTGACACACCCTTTTTTTAGAAATATATTATTTAATTTCCAATTAATTTTTTGTCTTTCCATGGAGCCTTACTGATTATAATTTTTATTGCATTATGATATGAAAAGTGTGAAAATGAGATTAATCCTACCCTGTCCATTTTTAGATTTAATCACCCAAAGTGTAAACACCCCACTTACACTTGAGTGAGGGATTCTGTAACCCATGAGTATAAAAGTGGGTGACGAATCAGAATCGACTGACTGCTCCATGGGCAGTCCTAAGCAAAGCTTCAGCCTATAATTGGTATATGTAAAATAGAAGGAATGCACAGGAAGTGATGCAAAAGATGCACTTTTAAAAAGGATTTACAACTTCCTGTGGAATTTTCTTCTTCGTTCTTCAGAGTTTGGAGTTCAAGTTGGAGACTGATGAAGAATCTTCTTATTGGACCTGAGACCTTGGCCTTGGGGAGACTGTTCTTAAACCTCTTCCTTTGAACTACCACATGGTGGGTGAAAAAGACTTGACTCCTTCCTGGATTTTTTCTGAAGGGACTCTCCTCTTGAGAGAGGCTTTATGACTGAAACCCTTGCTTTATTTATCCCCAGGGCCTTGGCCCTCAGCTCAAGGCCGAGGCCTTTCCAGTTAAGGACTAATTAGCCCTGCCTAGGTTGAGCCAGGGGCTGGAGCAACATACTTAGCATGTTAGGTTAGATATCTTGCCCTATTCCCTCTCTGATTTTCTTACTTTCACTCTCTCTTCCTATTTGTAAATAAACTATCATAAAAGTCATTCTGACTTGAGTCTTTCTTTTGGAATTGAATCAATTCCTGGTGGCCAAAACTCTTAATATTCAGTCCAACCATAATTTTTTACCCTTTATAAAAGGATGCATTTATTATTTCTGCATTTGGTTATGAAGTTTTTATACCCTAATACATGTTCAGGTTTTGTGTAAGTGCCATGTACTGCTAAAAAGAAAGAATATTCCTTTCTATTCCCATTCAATTTTCTCCAGAGATCTTAGTTCTAACCTAAAATTTCATTCTCTTCCTTTTCTTTCTTTGTTTTTTTGGTTCTATTTATCTAGATCTGAAAGGTGGAAATAGAGGTCCCCAACTAGTATAGTTTTAACTGTCTATTTCCTCCTGAAGATCACTTAATTTCTCCTTTAAAAATTTGGAGGCTTTACCATTTGATACATAAATGTTTAGCATTGATATTATATTGTCTGGTACCTTTTATCAAGATGTAATTTCTGTCCATATCTCTTTTAATTATTATATCTGTTTTTTGCTTTAGCTTCCTCTGAGATCATGATTGCTACCCCTGCTTTTTTTACTTTAGAAGATGCACAATAAATTCTGTTCCAGCCCCCTTACCTTTACTCTGTGTGTATCCCAGCCTCAAATGTGTTTCTTATAAAAAACATATCTGAGGACTCTGCTATCCACTTCTGTTGTATGGGTGAGTTCATCCTGTTGACATTCAAAGTTATGATTACCAACTGTATATTCCCCTCCATCTTATTTTCCCCTTTTCATTCTGCTCTTTTTCCTTTTACTCAGTCTCTACTCAAAAGTGTGTTGTTGAGGGCTGCTGGGTGGCTCAGTGAATTGACAGTCAAGCCTAGAGTTGGGAGGTCCTAGGTTCAAGTCTGGCCCCAGACATATCCTAGCTGTGTGACCCCTGGAAAGTCACTTAACCACCATTGCCTAGCCCTTACCACTCTTCTGCCTTGGAATCAATATACAGTACTGATTCTAAGATGGAAGGTAAGAGGGTTTTTTTAAGTGTTTTGTTTTTAATCAGCACCCTCTACTTTCCCCTCCCCTTTTATTAGCTCCCCCTTGTCTTAATCCCTTCCTGGTTCTTTACAGGGCAAAGTAGGATTCTATATCCAAATGAGCATGGTTATTATTCCCTCTCTGAGCCAATTCTGATGAGAGTAAGATTTAAACATTACCCATCACCAACTTCATCCTTGCTTCCACTGTAACAGTTTTTAAGCCTTTTTAGGTGAGAAAATTTACCCCATTTTTACCTCTCTGTTTCCTTTTCTCTTAGTGCTTTTTATACCCCTTCATTTTTTGCATATTATGCCATCTTAATCAGCTTACTCCCACACCCCATGTCTATGCATACTCCGTTTTTTTTATTTATACTCTTTCTAACTGCTCTAATACTGATAAAAAAATTTTTTAAGAATTATAAATATCATCTTTCCATGTAGGAATATATACAATTTGACCTTACTGAATCCCTTAAGTTTTCTTTCTTGTTTATCTTTTTTTTATGCTTCTCTTGAGTCTAGTACTTAGACATTGAATTTTTAGTCTATTTTTGGTCTTTTCATCAAGAATGTTTGCAAATTTTCTATTTTATTAAATAACCATTTTCCCCCTAAAAGAATATATTGTTTTCATGGGTAATGGGTTGTAAACCTGGTTCTTTTGCATTATGGAATATCATAGTCAAAGACTTTCAATTCTTTAATATAGAGGTTGCTTAGTCCTGTGTAATTCTGACTGTACCTCCATGGTATTAGAATTATTTCCTTCTGGTTGCTCATAGTATTTTCTCCTTGAGTTAGGAGCTCTTAAATTTAGCTACAATTCCTGGGAGTTGTCATTTGGGGATTTATTTCCTGAGGTAATCTATTGATTCTTTCAATTTCTATTTTACTCTCTTGTTTAAGAATATCAGGAAAGTTTTCTTTGATAATTTCTTGTAAAATTATGTCCAGGCTAATTTTTTTTTATCATGGCTTTCTAGAAGTCCAATAATTCTTAAATTGTCTCTCCTAAATTTATTTTCTAGGTCAGTTGTTTTTTCGATGAGATATTTCATTTTTCTTCTGGTTTTTTTTTCATCCTTTTGATTATGTTTTATTGCTTCTTGATATCTCATGAAATCATTAGCTTCTAGTTGCCCAGTTCTAATTTTTAGGAGTGACTTTCTTCCCCAAGCCTTTGAACCTCCTTTTCCATTTGGTCCACTTTACTTTTTAAGAACCTCTTCTATGTATTGGATTTTTGCACCTTTTTTCCTTTTAGGTCAAGTCTTCTTTACATTACTTTCATTTCTATTCCCCATTTTTCTTCTGTTTCTCTAAGTTTATTTTTTAAATCCTTTTTGAGCTCTTTCAGAGCCTGAGACCAATTCATATTTTTCTTTGAAGTTTTGCATGTTGCTGCTTAGCTTTCCCTGTCCCCATCTGAATTTTCACCTTGCTCTTCTTTACCTTCATAATGATTTTCTGTGATTAGGTTTTTTGATACTCATTTCTCCAGGCTTTTTCTTAACTTTTATTTTTATCTTAAAGGTGGCCTCTGTTCTCAGCATAGAGAGGGCACTCTCTTAAACTTCAGTTTTTCCTTGTTGCTTCCCTTAGCTCTATCTCTGGGTTTCTGCAAGTGTCAATTCTTCCAAGATTGTTGGATGGAAGCTCTAAAAAAACCTTCCACTGCAATTTCAATCAACCATTGAGACTTCTAATGGCTTTCAGAGTTCAGAGCACTATTAGGTATCCTGTGCTGGGGCTCAGGGTCTAACCTCAGGCTTAGGCAGGGGCTTTGGGCCTCACTGTAGGCCTATTCAGATCAGGCACACTATGGACTACCTTGCCCTGGGCTTGTAACCTTGCCTTAAACTTGGGTAGGGACTCTGGGCTTTGCTTTAGGCTTACACAGGCAAGGAGCATACTGCATGGACTGCCTTTCACTGGGATTCAGGACCTCACTGTAGGTGAGGTCTCTGCGTTTCCCTTTGGGCTCACACCACGTAAGTGCCTTGAGGACTGGCTTATGCTAGCATTTGGGGTCTCAGTTTGGGCTTGGGCAAGGTCTCAGAGTCTCCTTTTGGGCCTACACTAGCCAGGCATACCATAAACTGCCCTGAGCTAGGGCTTTGAGACTCACTGAAGGCTTCGGCTAGAGTATGGAACTTTGAGGGGTATATGTGGGGTTGTAGTCCTGTTGACTTAGGTAGGGTCTCAGGAGCTCAAAGTTTAGAACCTGGAACAGTAGGGTGTGTGTGTGTGTGTGTGTGTGTGTGTGTGTGTGTGTGTGTGTGTGTGTGTGTAGCGGGGGAGGTGCCTTGTTGTTGGCTTGAGCCCTTACTCCTTGGTGGAAATTTGCTATGGGCTGCATTCTCCTCTTACCCCAGAGAATCAGACCCACTTTGGTTACCTTTCAAGTTGTTTTCTGCAGGAAAGTTGCTTCACTCCAACCTCTAATTGGTTCTTTCATTCCAGTATTCACTTTGAAGCATTATTTTAAGGTTAGTTGAAGAGGATTCTAGAGTGGTTCAAGCTTTCCCTGCTTCTACCTTGGCCTAAAATGCTATGATCTTTGTCATCATCAAATAATGTTCCTCATTTGCACTAGTTGTTTTAAAGATTTGTTGCTGGTCATTTTTGTTTTGTTGTTTGAGATGTCTATGTCAATGTCTATTACATGTCTACAGGTTTATGATATATCTTATTCTTTCTTTTTTTTTCTAGTGTCTCGAGTATAGAAAGGCATACTCTTTTACTTCAAGAATTTATAACATCTACTATTGTGAGTTTCAAATATGGACATTTAGCACATAATTTCCTAGAAAAGCAAGCCTTATTTGTGTAAAATATTTTAAATAACTACAAAGGAAAATAATTCCATCTATCTTAAAAGAAATTAAAACTATCTGGTAAATTCATTGCTTCATGGCAACATAAATATCTTCTCTATTTCTTAACATCAAACACATGAGAAGTATTTATAAGAGAAAATGACAAAATACAAATTGAACTAGGAAAAAGATGCTAAAAATATTCCAGTAAACTATTCCTGTTATTACTGTTTAAAAATATAATAGTAAACTTCTAAAATGAGGTACACATTGCAAGTAGTATTAATAAACAGGAGAGTGCAGAAGAAAGATAATTTATTTTATAGTGGTTTCAGGCTACACTCACACAGCATATATCCTCCTCCTTCCTGCTCTGTAATAATAAAAATAGTCAAAATAAACAATTACCTGGAAAAGTAAATGAGTATGTAGAAAAATTTGTGGCATTTTAAGTCATAAATGAACCTATAAAATTTACTATTTTCTAATAATATCTAAATGCATATGAATATTGTCAACACAGGGGATAAATAGCATAACACCAGGAGGACACAAAAGAAAACAACTTAAATCTTGCTCCTAGATGAACTTTTATACGTGTATTGCATGCATAAAGTAGGTGTGCACATATGTAGAGAAGTGAGAAATAGCTTTTGCCTATTACAGACCAAATCTTTTTGAAAATTTTTTAAAATACAGTCATCAAACATTATCTATAATGGGGATAAATTGGAATTCTTCCTTATAAGATCAGAAATGAAACAAGGATGCCCATTATCACCAATACTATTAAATTTTGTACTAGAAATGCTAGCAATAGCAATAAGAGAAGAAAAATAAATCAAAGGTATCAGAATGAGCAAAGTGGTAATAAAACTATCTCCTTTCACATATATATGTACATATATATTCACAAATATAGAAAATCAGAGAAATTCAACTAAAAAATTAAATGAAACTATTGATAATATTAGCAAAGTAGGATATAAAATAAACCTACATAAGTCATTAGCACTTCTATATATCACCTACAATGTCCTGTAAGAAGAGATAGCAAAAGAATCCACTTAAATTAATCATAAATAGAATGAAATACCTAGGATTATATTTTCCAAAACAAAGCCAGAAACTATGAATATGAATATAATTATAAAACACTTTTTATACAAATAAAGCGAGACAAATAATTGGAAAAATATAAATAGTTCATGGGTAGGTAGAGCCAATATAATTAAAATGACAATCCTACCTAAACTACTTATTCAATGCCATTCCAATTAAATTATAAAAAAAAATACTTCATTGAACTAGAAAAATAATTTAAAAAATAATTTGGAAAAACAAAACATCAAGAATATCAAAGGAAATTTTAAAATGTTAAGGAAGGAAATCTAGCAGAACTATATTTTATACTGTATTTTGGAGCATTAATTATCAAAACTGATACTCACTAAGAAATAGAAAAGTAGGTCAGTGGAACAGAATAAACAAGCAAAAAATAGTCATAAAAGTTTATAGTAAGCTTGTGTTTGACAAAGATAAAATTCGAAATTTTTGGAATAAGAATTCACTATTTATTAGAAATTATTGGGGAAACTACAAAGCAGTTTGACAAAAACTAGATATAGACCAATATCTTATATAATTTATCAAGATAAGTTTGAAATGAATCTATGACCCAGGTATAAAGGAAGATAGTAAAAACAAATTAGAAGAACAGGTTAACATATTACCTGTCAGATTTATGAATAGGAAAAGAATTTATGAATAAACAAGATATAGAAAGCATTGTGAAATGTAAATTGGTAATTTTGAATATATTAAATTGAAATAACACTAATATACCCAAGATTAGAAGGAAAGAATTAAATTGGGGGAAAGTTTTATAGACAGTTTCCCAGTTAAAGGTTGCATATCTAAAATAAAGAATTTTGTCAAATATATAAGAATATAAGCTATTCCCCAGGTGATAAATAGTCAAAAGATATGAACAGTTTTTGGATGAAGGAATCAGTTATATGTAACTATATGAAAATTGCTCTGTCATTACTGATTAAAGAAATGCAAACAAAAGCAACTCTGTGATATCTTCTGACACCTTCTCACACTTCTTACATATCAGATTATCTAAAATGATAAAAGGACAAAATGACAAATGTTGGTAAGGATGTTGATAAATAGAGACACTAATACATTGTTGGTGGTACTATGAACTGATCTAATCATTTTGGAGAGCAATCTGGAATTATATTCAAAGAAGTATAAAAACCTTTTGACCCCAAAATACCACTATTCGGTTTATTTCCTTAGGTGATCATGGAAAAAGGAAAAGAAACTATATATTATGGCAGCTCTCTTTGTGATGGCAAAGAACTGGAAATGGAAGGGATATTTATCAATTAGGGAATGGCTAAACAAGTTGTGGCATATGATTGTGATGGAATACTATTCTGTCATAAGAACTGACAAGCAAAATAACTTGGAAAGACTTATATGAAGTCATGCAAAGTAAAGTGAGCAGAACCAGGAAAACATTGTATGCAGTAACAACAACAATGAATGATGATCAACTGTGAATGACTTAACTATTATCAACAAGGCAAAGATCCAGGACAACTCTAAGAGACACATGACAAAAAAGGATCTCTACCACCATAGAAGGAACAGATGGTGTCTAGATGCAAATTGAAACATACTGTTCTTCACTTTATTTCTTCCATGAATTTTTCCCTAGCATAAGCAATAGGTATCTTGTTTCCCAACATAATAAATAGGGAAATAAGTATTATATTTTAACATATATACAAACTTTATCATATTACCTGCCTTTTGGGGGAGATAGAAAAAAGAATGAGGCATAGATTTTTAGACATAGCTAATATGACAATTTGTTTCTCTTAGAGAAACATATGTATGTAAACACATACATATAACAAGTCATATGTATTTTATTATTATGTTACATATTCTATATATTAAAAATGATTTTTAAAAATACAATGATGAGATATTGATGATGGAAAGGACTTCAGATGCAACCTAGTCCCAAGAATAGCTTTCAAAATTCCCTTTACAACATACTCTAGAGTCATTCAATCTTTTCTTGAAAATCTATATTAAAGAAAAGCCTATTACCTACCAAAATAGCTTATTCTACTTTGGGATAGATTGAATTGCCAGGAAGTTTCCCTTTATAACAAGCCTAAATCATTTCAATTTCTATCCATTGTTCCTAGTTCTGCCAACCAGAACAATTCTAATCTCTTTTACATAACATCCCTTCCCAGGACTTGAATAAAGTCATCATATGTCACCTAAGATTTTAGTCTCATCTAGGATAAGCATCTCTATTTCCTTCAAACTAAAATGGAATGAAAGCTGTCAAGATTCTTCATTATTCAGTCTGTTTGTCTAGATTCTTTCTTGTTTATCATTTTTTCCAAATGTGTCACCCAAAATTGAATACCAATATTCAAGATGTGGTTTGACCAGGATATAATGCAAAGTATAATCTCTCTTCTCCTGGATCCAATGTCTTAATGCAGTCTAAAGCTGCCTTACCTTACAGTGATTCATATGTAGCTTGAAATTCCCCTAAATTCTCAAGTCTTATTCAGAGGACTGACTAATTATCCACACTTATCCAGCTTATATTTGTGAATGGGATCTTGGGATCATAGGATAGATAACATATTGAAATTCTGGAGGGACAATAAAGACCAATTGGTGCAACCCACTCACTTTATAGATGCAGAAATGAAGCCAAGAGAAGTTAATAGTCTTTTACACCAACCTAATTCAAGTTCAAGTCCTTACACTGATCTTGTTATATTTGGTCAAGTATTCTAGAATGTTGAGATATTTTGGGATTTATCATCTACCATTCATTGTTTAAACTATCCCTCAAATTTTGTGTCACCTACAAATCTGATCAACAATAAAAATTTTACAAAGCACAAGACAAAGGACAGACAGGCCTCATATCAAAACAAACAAAAATCAAAAACAAAAGTTTTATTAAGTTTGCTGGTAGCTTTAATTTTTGACCTAGGAAAACTCTTCAGTGGTAGTCTCTAATCTTTAAGGCGTATTATAGGTACAGTTAACATTCACATTTTGTTTGGCACAAATTTTCCAGTGGGCAATTTATTAGTGTTTGAATAGGAATCTAACCTATTTCTCTCCATGTTATCCACACACACAAAAAAGAGATTTTGTCAGATGCTTTGTTGAAACTGAAGGAAATGCAATTGCATTCTCTGATTTCCCATCTAATTTTTATTATCTATTGAACCATAGATCTGATTTGTGGAATAACTTCATAATTCCATAAGATCTCATCAGCCTTGGTACTCTACCTCATCACAATCCTCTACCTTTCTGATTGGGGGGTAAAGTCATGAATGCCCAATCTCCATTTAAGGAAAGACTCCTACTCAGACATTTCTTCATTTCTCATGCAGCTGTACTATCTTAAGGCTCCATGTCAGGCATCTTCTCCTGCCCCTGCCTGCTTACTTCCTAGCTTTTTAGCTTCCTTTTGTGTGTGTTGTCTTTTTTGAATAGGTTGTAAACTTTTTGAGAGTAGGCACTGTCTTTTTTCGTATTTTTATTGTCAGTGTTTAACACAGTGCCTGGAACATATTGACTATTATTAACTAGTGTGGAGGATTCTGCTAACAGGCAAAAAAGACCCAGAAGAAATGCTACTTTGACACATCAATGGAAATCTAGACTATTTTTCTCATCTACCCTTACCAATGCATTTGTCTCTTTTTCTATATTAATATTGACTAACCAATATGATAATGTCAACCTGGAAAAACACAGAACCACTAAAGTAGTCAGCAAAACCAAATCTTTAATAAGGAAAGAGATAGGTGCATAATAATCAGCTGCTACAGAGAGTCAAAATCCTGGGGCTCTGGGGACAATTTCTCTGAGAGGATCACCATGCTGGATGATTCTGTCTATTAGTTTCACCTAAACTGGAATCATTAAGTACTTTAAGGTCTATTGTTTAGTCTAAACTGGAGTCGGTCTGGGACTTCTCTTGGGTTAGTTCTCAGGGGACAGGAGCAAACCAAAAACCCAGTTGACAATAACAATTTTAAAACCCCAGTTCTATTTTCTATTTTTCTATGTCAGATTTACTTCCTATGCATTTTGGACTCAACTGTCTAGACAGTAGCTATATACTGGGACTCCATAAAAAGAGGTAATTAAAGATTATGATATCAAAATCATTAAGAAGAGTCCTAAGATTTGATCAGTCATTTTTACTTCCTCTCTCATGTTCTCACCAAAGCCATCAAGTGATTGCTTTTCTTTTTAACCTAGTGTTTTGGCTGAGAAAACTACACTATATTAGAATGGTGAGGAGGAAAAAAACATGTATTTTGCTGAGATGCTTTTACTTGAAGCAAATATCATTCTTATACTACTACTCTTCAAGAATGTAGTCCACACAACCATGTTGACAGGGCATACACATGGAACAAACAAATGTAAGGACGTACAAGGCATTTATATTTCTAAAGCAATTTATACCCCCTAAATCAGGGATGTACTTAAGTCAGCTCAGATCACTTGCTCTAGTTTTATAATTTTTGCTAGTTGTATAATTTTTTTTTATTTCAGCATTTATATCTCAGAAATCAGCAAAGGATAAAAAAATCATGGCTTGCTTTGCTGTTTTGTTGCTTAGTTAGAGTTAAGAAAATGATGGACAATTACAATAATGCAAATTACACTTATGTGCATGCTTTTTTTCCCCCAGAGAGTTGGTTATTAGACATTTTTCCAGCACACCTCTCAAATACTGCAGAGCTATTTCAGGTGGTGCCAGAGTACAGTCAGAAAATGATCTCTATCAGACATCTTCTTTGCTGGTCCTACTGACACTGAGCTGATTTCTGATACTTGTTAGTACCTATTAAACTTCAACTATTTATTCTTTTCAGGGCCTTCTGCTGTTTTCTTTGCTACTGTGTACTAGAATGCAAGATTTTACTAAATGACCCAAGAGCTTACCAAAAAAAATGCAATCCTATACTCTAGTCCTTTATTACTCTTTCCAGTGCTAAGGAGATTCAGCCCTGAAACTGCAGAAATTTATTGAGGCTTCAATACTTCAGCAATATTCTGTGCCACAAAAGATCTCTATAGGAGAGTGGAGAGACAGAAAAAAAGGGGGAAGATGAATGTCTGGACTTGTAATAAAGCTCAGCCTCACATTCCTTTCAGTGCTGAAAGATCTAAACTCTGAAACACAGAAATCAGTCAGGCTGCAATAGCACCAGCATGGCAGTGCTCTGTACTGCCAGGTTAAAGAACTGAGAAGCAGAGGGAATAGGACAGAACATTGGAGATCTGGTGCTTGTCTTACCTCTGGTAGGAATGCAGGGAATGTAGGAGGGGGAGTTGGAGGTCCCAGGGGCAAATGAAGCCTGAGGCAGTAGGAGGGTATGGATCCAGGGAGATTTTGAAACAAAAGGGGAAAAGATGTGACCAGAGGAAGGGAATAGTTCAGTAGTGGGCAGTATAATTAGAAAGGGGTAAGGGGGTCCAGTCATGAGAGAGGATTGTTTCTGTCATCTGCAGGAATTGGCATTGTTCTCCCAGTGAACTAAATGAAAAATCTGCAAGAGAAGCTCTAAATGGCACTGTAGAAATTGCTGAGAGGAGAAAGTCCAAAGTGGGTACCTCAGAAGTTTTTATTCCATGAGCAATTCAGAAAATAAAGAAGAACTAGTTTAAATATAGGGGCCATGAAACAGAGAATAAGGACCTAGAGTACACAGAAAAAGAGGATTGATAGTGAAGAGAGTTTAGAAGAGAAAATTTCTTTGGAAAGGAGCATAAAAAACCTAAAATTTTAAGAAACTAATGAGCAGGGGCAGCTGGGTAGCTCAGTGGATTGAGAGCCAGGCCTAGAGACAGGAGGTCCTAGGTTCAAATCTGGTCTCAGACACTTCCCAGCTGTGTGACCCTGGGCAAATCACTTGACCCCCATTGCCCACCCTTACCACTCTTCTGCCTGGAAGGTAAGGGTTTAAAAAATAAATAAAATAAAATAAAATAAAATAAACATTAAAAAAAAAAGAAACTAATGAGTAGGATTAGTTGAAGACAATAAAAAGATAGATTAATGAAATTAATATGAATTTTTTTAATTTAAAAAGTTAACAAACAATACTAAATTAGCACAAAATAAAGTATATTAAGAATTGGAGGAGAAATAAATTAAAACCTAGAAAGGATAAAACATCAAAAGTAAATATCAAAGGCCAATATCACTAATGAATATTATGAATATGATAATAATGAATATTAACTCAAAAATTTTAAGCAAAATCCTGTGAAGTAGACTACAAATAAGTATGTAAAAAATTATTCATGGTGATAAAATGGGATTTATATTAGGGATGCAAGAATGGTTCAACATTAGGAAAATACTCACCATAATCATATTTAAAACAAAACATACAGAATCACATGACTATCTCAATAGATACCATAAAAACCTCTGAAAAAGTATTATTATTTATGATAATAAAAAACTCTACAAAGTATAGACATAGAGGGCAAAAGCAAAATGTGCAATGAGAATACATTAGAACATTTTCCAATAAATACAGTAGTAAAGCAAAGATGACCACTCTCCCCACTATTTTTGATATAGTTCTGGAAATGCTACTTCATAGCAATATTGTAAGAGGAAGAAATTATGGCATAAAGATAATTAAAGAGGAGATAAAACTGTCTCTATTAGCTAATGATGTGACGGTATACTTGGAAAAGCCTAGGGAACCAACAGATATTTGAATTGGAACAATTAATAAATTCATCACAACTTTAGAATAGAAAATAAACCATCAAAAATGAACTACGTTTCTATATAATAATAACAAAATCCCAGAAGTAATGACAAAAAGGGAAATCAAATTCTGGATCAATGCAAGATGCATAAAATATCTGGGCACAAATCTATCAAAGAACACAAAAAATGTGCATAGATTGAATTATAAAGTACTCCTTAAAGAAATAAAGATTTTAAATAACTGAAAAATATTCAGTGCCCATGGATGAAGTATGCCACTATAATAAAAATGATAACAGAATCAGTTAAATTACATGTTAGTGCTATACCAATCAAATTTCTAAAGAGATATTTTATAGAACTTTTGTAAAACTTGATAAAATAAGAAAATCCATTTGGAAAAACCAAAAATCTTAGAACATCATGGGAAATTATTAAAAGAGGAAATTATAATTCCAGATCTCAAACTAATTATATAACATCAGTCATCAAATCCATCTACTGTAGGCTGAAAAATAGAGATAGATTAATGGAACACACTAGACATAGAAGAATATAAAATAAGAAACTTAAGAACTCAGAGTATGATAAAGTGGTAAACAAAATCACAATATCATACATACACTATAACCAGGGGGGATTTATATCAGAAATGTAGGACTGTTTCAATATTAGGGAAACTATCATACAACTGATCATATCAATAATGAAAACAACAAAAATCATATGATTATCTCAATAGATGCAGAAAAGGCCTTTGACAAAAATCTAACACTAGAAGCATATGAATAAATTAAGTTTTTCTTAAATGATAAATGTATCTAACTAAAACAATCAACAATTATCTGTAATGGGATTAAGCTAGAAGCCTTCCTTATGAGATCAGGGGTAAAGCAAAGCCTCACATTATCATCACTATTATTCAATATTTTACTAAAAATGCTAGCTATTAGAAATAAGGTAATGAAAAAATTGAAGAAAATAGAATAGGCAATGAAATACAAAATTATCACTCTTTGCAGATAATATAATGATATGCTTGAAGAATCCTAGAGAATCAACTAAAAGCTAGTTGAAGAAACCTGTATGAATCATTCCATTTCCATATGGTACCAACAAAGTCCAGCAGCATGAGACAGAAGGAGAAATTCCTTTTAAAATAACTCTAGACTTTATAAATTATTTGGGAGTCTCTCTAGCAAAAGAAACCCAGAAACTGTTTGACACAATTGTAATGCACTTTTCACACAAATAGATCTGACTACTCAGAACTAAAGAATTTGAAAATATTAACTGCTCATAGATAGTTAGAGTCAATATAATAAAAATGGCAATTCTACCTAATTTAATTTACTTTTTCAGTGCCATACCCATAAAACTATTGAAAATAATTTATAGAGCTAGAAAAATAAAAACAAAATTCATCTAGAAGAACAAAAGATCTAGATTATCAAGGGAATCAATGAAAAATTTGAAGAATCTATACAAGATCTTGAGCTGTATTACAAAATGTTAATCATCAAAACAATCTGGTACTCATTAAGAAATAGAGTAGTGGATCAGTGGAATATATTATATACATAATACACAATAGTAAATCACCATAGTAATCTTGTATTTGGTAAACACAAAGATACAAGCCTTTTGTTTGACAAAAGTTGTGGAGAAAAGTGGAAAGAAGTTTGGCAGAAAAAAGGTATAGACCAATATGTCACACTGTGTAACAAGATAAGATCAAAATGTGTGCATGATTTAGACAAAAAGGGTGATACCATAAGCAAATGATGGTATGGACGAGTATACCTGGCAGACCTATAGATAAGGAAAGAGTTTATGACCAAACAAGAGATAGAAAGCGTTAAGGGATGTAAAAATGGATAATTTTGATTATATTCAATTAAAGGGGATTTGCACAAACAATACAGCCAAGATTAAAAAGCAAGCAGAAAACTGGATAAAGAATTTACAGCAAATTTCTCTGATAAAGACATTCTCCCCCCATGTGCTGTGTGGAGTCTCCAGTGGCGCCTGAAATCTCAGGGTGGGCAGGTGCATGGGCAGGAGAGAGGGCCTTGCTGGTGCCACACAGGCACTGGAGAGGTGACTGGAGGAGAAAACCAAAGAAACACAGCAAAAACGCTGGAAGAAGGTGGCTTAGAGAGAGCAAAACCTTAGACAACAGACCACTTGGCTTCCTCACACCGAGATAGAGAACAAAGGGCTTCAAGAGGAAAAAAAATCATATCAAACACAAGGACAACACAGGGGGATCCCACTGCTGGACAGCTCAGCTCAGCCAAAAACACTCCTTCTTGTCCCCCAACATTTTTGTTGTTGTTGTTTGTCTGTTCGTTTTTTTCTCCTCTAGAGGTTTTAGCCTCAGGGCAGATTAAGAAGTAAAGACTAATCCAATCAATACAGGCTAAATACCAACAATTGGAAAGACAAGAAGTCTTCAGAGGGCAGAAAAAGTAACTAAAAACCTCCATTGCCAGCTGAGGGAAGATCTTTCATCAAAGATCATTAAATAAATCTGCTCAAACTAGCAGAACAAAAAAGGAAAAAATATGAGTAAACAACAGAAAAAGAGAAAAGAAATGACAATTGACAACTTCTTTCAAGGAAGCGAAAAGAGAGCAAATGAAGTAGAAATAGAAGAGGAAGAAATTCTAGAGAATTGGACACAGGCTTTGGAAGATCTCAAAATTCAATTAACTCAAGAACTTCCAGAACTCAAAAAGCAATCAAGAGAGACAAAAGATGCTGAAGACAATTTGAAAAAGGAAATACATGGAGTTCCCGGTTAAGATGGCGGCAGAGTAAGAAGCAGCTCTTAACCTCTCCTGACCGAAACAAACAAAACTCCTCAAGGGGATATAAAAACAAGTCCAGACGAACGGAGGAACCCCACAACAGGGCACAGCGTGGAAGGTACGTGGAATCGAGACATTTCCAGGCTATAAAGGGCTCTCACTAAACCGCGGACTGAGCAACCGCCCCACCCCCACCCCCTCCACACACAAAATCTATAGCTCTGAAGCCAACTAAAAAGAAATAGAACAAGTTTGGGGCACCCATCGAGTCACTGGCAGCTCCAGGGCCTGTTCCTGAGAGCAGCAAGATTTAGGACCCCAATAAGCCAGAGCTTATTGAGCGCGAGGGCAGAGAATGGACGCCCAGCACAGAGCGCACAGGCACTGGCGGAGGCGTGGGTGGAGGCAGACACAGCCAGGAACTAAAGCTCTGAAAACCTGAGTGGGGAACCAGTGCAGACCGGTATACGACTGTGGAAGCAGCGCCCTGAGACTTGTAAAGGAACCTCCTGCAGAGGATCAAGAAAGGGGGTCCACTAGGGGGCTTGACCTTGGAAAAAACCAGATCTCAGACCTCAGGTACCAATAGACCGCGGACAGACACTGAGCGCGAGGATAAACCTGAGAAGCTGCTGGGCTAATGATGGCTACCCAACCTCAGGAAACTCAGAAGAGAAAGAATAACAACAAGAAAAAGAAGCCTTTAACACTCGACAACTTTTACACAGAGAAAATCCAGACAACCGAGCAAACAGAGGAGGAGAACAAACAAGCATCCGGACCCTCCTCAAATAAGGAAAACTCCTCACAAGCTATGGAAGAGTTCAAAACTGAGATTTTGAGGAAAATGGAAGAGATCTGGCAAGAAAATAACTGTTTAAAAGGTAAAATCTTGCAATTGAACACCAGAAATGACCAGATTGAAAAGGAATTCCAGAAGATTATGGCCGAAAACCGAAAGATTATAGCCGAAAATCAATCCCTAAAGGCTAGAATCGAGCAATTGGAAGCTAACGATCTCTCAAGACAACAAGAACAAATAAAACAAAGTCAAAAGACTGAAAAAATAGAAGGAAACATGAAATATCTCAATGAGAGAGTGACAGACCAAGAAAACCAGTCTAGAAGAGACAATTTGAGAATAATTGGTCTTCCAGAAAAACCAGAAATTAATAGAAACCTGGACTCCGTACTAAAAGAAATTATTCAGCAAAATTGCCCTGAAGTACTACAACAAGAGGGCAATATAGACATCGAAAGGATTCATAGAACACCCACTACATTCGACCCAGAGAAGAAATCGGTTAGAAATATTATTGCCAAATCCAAAAGCTTTCAAGCAAAAGAAAAAATCTTACAAGAAGCCAGAAAGAGACAATTCAAATATCAAGGAGCACCAATCAGGATCACACAGGATCTGGCAGCCTCCACGCTAAAAGACCGTAAGGCTTGGAATACGATATTCAGAAAGGCAAGAGAGCTGGGCCTGCAACCACGGATCAACTACCCATCAAAATTGACTATATATTTCCAGGGGAAAGTATGGGCATTCAACAAAATTGAAGAATTCCAGGTATTTGCACAGAAAAGACCAGGGCTAAATGGAAAGTTTGACATCGAACCACAAAAGTCGAGAGAAACCTGAAAAAGTAAATAAGATACAGAGGGGAAAGAAAGAAAACTTATAATTTTTAAATTTGCCTTTTTAAGGGCCTCAGTGAGATCTAATTATCTGTATTCCTTTGTAGAGAAATGTTATGTATAATTCTCTGTAGTGAACTCTATTCACTATTATAACATTCACTATTATAGTAATCAGAAGAATAATTCACAGGGTGAGGATGGAACACTAAATAATCTAAGATGGCGTGGGGGATGGGAAAGAGGGGGTAAATAGCAGGGAACACCAAGAGAAACTTGAGTGAATAAGAAAATAGAATATTCTATTACACACAAAGAGGGCATGGGAGGGAGAGGGGACAAATACTATTATAAGAAGGAGAGGAAGAGAGCATTAAGAGGTAAAAATAAAACCTTACTCTTAGTGTAATCAACCCGGAGAGGGAAGAGTAGCTTTATTATCCATTGGGATAAAAAACTCTATCTAACCCTACTGAGAAAGTCAGAAGGGATAAACCAAGGGGAGCAGGGGAGTGGGAAGGTCAAAAAAGGGAGGGGAGAAGGGGAAGGGAATTCATAAGGCCTTTAAAAACAAAAAGAGGGGGAAAAATAAGGGAGGGGGTAGAAAGGGAAGTTAATCAAGGGAGGGGATAAGGGATAGGGTCTTAATAGCAAACCACTGGTTTTAAAGGAAATAGTTTAAGGAGAAGGGGTAGGAATGGGGGAGGATTTGAAAATGTCAGCAAATGCACAACTGATGATTATAACTCTGAATGTGAATGGGATGAACTCGCTCATAAAACGGAAGCAAATAGCAGAGTGGATTAGAAACCAAAATCCCACCATATGTTGTCTACAAGAAACACATATGAGGCGGGTGGACATACACAAGTTTAAGGTTCAGGGTTTGAGCAAAATCTTTTGGGCGTCAAATGAGAAAAAGAAGGCAGGAGTGGCTA
>NC_058132.1:419095631-419114246 GCF_016433145.1 Gracilinanus agilis | reverse complement strand
AAAAAAAAAAAGGAAATACATGAACTAAAATAAGAAAATAAAGTCTTAAAAGCCAGAATTGGCCAGCTTGAAAATGAAGCAAAGAAGGCAAAAGATGATCTACAAAGAAAAGCAGACCAGAAGGAGAAGTAGGACCAAAAAGCCAGGGATGAAATTCAGTCTTTAAAAAACAGAACTCAAAAACTAGAAGCAAATGACTTCACAAGGCAGGAAGAATATATAAAACAAAATTAAAACAATTAAAAATTTGAGGAGAATATGAAACACCTCATTGATTAAAGATCTGGAGAACAGAGGTAGAAGAGACAATTTAAGAATTATTGGTTTACCAGAACATCATGACAAAAGAAAAAGTTCAGACATCATCCTACAAGAAATTATCAGAAACAACTGCCCTGACATTCTCGAACAAGAGGAAAAATAGAAATTGAAAGAATCCACAGATCACCTCCTCCATTTAATCTACAACTGAAAACTTCCAGGAATATTATAGCCAAATTCAAAAACTACCAGACCAAGGAAAAAATATTACAAGCTGCTAAAAAGAAGTCATTCAGATATCAGGGAACCACAGTTAGGATAACACAAGATCTGGCTGCATCTACATTGAAGGACCAGAAGGCATGGAACACAATATTCCAGAAAGCAAGAGAACTGGATATACAACCAAAAATCAACTATCCAGCAAAACTGACTATATTTTTGCAGGGGAAAGTATGGTCATTCAATAAAATTGAGGACCTCCAAGCATTCATAAAGAAAAAACCGGACTTAAACAGAGAGTTTACTGCCCAAACGCAGAACTCAAGAGAATCATGATAAGGTAATAATTAAGAGAATGAGGGGAGGGGTAAAAAATATTTTCTTTAAGGGACCCAATAAGTTCAATCAATTTGTATCCCAAGAAGAAAAGAAGATATTAGCAAATATTTAAAATTGTTATTACCAACAGGGTAACTAGAAAAACTAGAAGAAGTTTGCATAGAGGGAACAGTGACAAACTGTATACAATGAAATGTCAAGCAATATATATATATATATATATATATATATATATGTACACAAAACTAGAGGGAGGAAAGAAGGTAATATTAATAAAAATGGGAAAACAAACAAAATGGAGTAAATTTATATTTCATAAAGAATTGTGTGGGGCCAATAGGGAAGAATAACAATACACTGTAAGGGTAAAGAGGTTGGAGAGAGGAAATGTTTAATACTTAAGTGCATTGAAATCAACTTAAATGAGGGAAGAACAATCAGATCCACTGGAGCAGAGAATTGATTCACGCCCTATAGAGAAGTAGAAAGGTAACAAAAGGTCTGGTGGAGAGGAAAGTAACAATAGGAAGGGGGGTGGGGTCAGGGTAGCTTAAAAAGATCCTAAAGAAGAATAAGAAGGGAATAAGAAGGGAGAGGGGAGAAAGGGAAGTACAATAAGGGAGGGGATTAGGGGAACTGATTAAAAACAAAACACTGGTATAGAAGGAAATAGTGAAAGAAGAAAGACAGGACAAGGAGAGAGAATCAAAATGTCTAGGAATACACAGTTGATAATTATAACTCTGAATGTAAATGGGATGAACTCGCCCATAAAACAGAAGCAAATAGAGTGGGTTAGAAACCAAAATCCTACCATATGTTGTCTACAAGAAACATACATGAGGGGCAGCTGGGTAGCTCAGTGGATTGAGAGCCAGGCCTAAAGATGGGAGGTCCTAGGTTCAAATCTGGCTTCAGACATTTCCCAGCTGTGTGACCCTGGGCAAGTCACTTGACCCCCATTGCCTACCCCTACTACTCTTCCACAGCAGTTAAGGTTTTAAAGAAGAAAACAAAACACACACTTGAGACAGGAGGACATACATAGAGTAAAAATGAAAGGATGGAGCAAAATCTATTGGGCTTCAAATGAGAAAAAGAAGGCAGGGGTTGCCATCATGATCTCTGACAGAGTCTAAGTAAAAATAGATATGGTTAAAAGAGAGAGGGAAGGTAACTACATCCTACTAAAAGGCAGTATAAACAATGAAGAAATATCAGTACTCAACATGTATGCACCAAATGGTATAGCTTCCAAATTTCTAAAGGAGAAGCTAGTGGAGCTCAAGGATGAAATAGATAGCAAAAGTATATTAATGGGGGACCTCAACCTTTCCCTATCAGATCTAGATAAATCAAAACAAAAAATAAATAAGAAAGAAATAAGAGAGGTGAATGAAACCCTAGAAAAATTAGAGTTAATAGATATATGGAGAAAAATAAATAGGGACAAAAAGGAATACACCTTCTTTTCAGCAGCATATGGAACTTTCACAAAGAAACATTGCAAAAAAATGCAAAAAAGCAGAGATAATAAATAAAACCTTATCAGATAATAATGCAATAAAAATAGTTATTAGTAAGAATACATGGAGAGGCAAACCAAAAATGAATTGAAAATTAAATTATATAATTATCCAAAATGATTTAGTGAAAGAAAAAACCATAGAAACAATCATTGAAGACAATGACAATGATGAGACTTCTTACCCAAACTTATGTGATGCAACCAAAGCAGTTCTAAGGGGAAAATTTATATCACTGAGTGTATATATTAACAAATTAGGGAGGGCATACATTTGGGCATGCAACTTAAAAAGCTAGAAAATGACCAAATTAAAAATCCTCAGATGAAAACTAAATTAGAAATACTAAAAATCAAAGGAGAAACTAATAAAATTGAAAGTAAAAGAACTATTGAATTAATAAATAAGACTAGAACATGGTATTTTGAAAAAACAGATAAAATAAACAAAGTACTGGTAAATCTAATAAAAAAGGAAAGAGGAAAGACAAATTAACAGTATCGAAGATGAAAAGGGAGACCTCACCTCTAATGAAGGGGAAATTAAGGCAATCACTAAAAATGATTTTGTCCAATTATATGGCAATAAATGTAGCAAACTAGGGGATATGGATGAAAATTTACAAAAATATAAATTGTCTAGATTAAAAGCAGAAGAAATAGAATACTTAAATAATCCTATATCAGAAAAAGAAATTGAACAAGCCATCAAAAAACTCTCTAAGAAAAAATTGCCAGGGCGTGATGGATTCACAAGTGAATTCTTTCAAACATTAAAAGAACAACTAATCCCAATATGATACAAATTATTTGACGACATAAGCAAAGAAGGAGTCCTACCAAATTCCTTTTATGACACAAATATGGTACTGATTCCAAAGCCAGGTAGATCAAAAACAGAGAAAGAAAACTACAGACCAATCTCCCTAATGAACATAGATGCAAAAATTTTAAATAGAATATTAGCAAAGAGACTCCAGCAAGTGATCAAGAGGATCATCCACCAAGATTAGGTGGGATTTATACCAGGAATGCAAGGATGGTTCAACATTAGAAAAACCATCCATATAATTGACCATATCAACAAGCTAACAAACAAAAATCACATGATTATCTCAATAGATGCTGAAAAAGCCTTTGACAAAATACAACACCTATTCCTATTGAAAACACTAGAAAGTATAAGAATAGAAGGACCTTTCCTAAAAATAATAAATAGTATATATCTAAAACCATCAACAAGCACCATGTGCAATGGAAATAGATTAGAAGTCTTCCCAATAAGGTGAGGAGTGAAACAAGGATGCCCATTATCACCTCTATTATTTAACATTGTACTAGAAACACTAGCAGTAGCAATTAGAGAAGAAAAAGAAATTGAAGGCATTAAAATAGGCAATGAGGAGACTAAGCTATCACTCTTTGGAGATGATATGATGGTATATTTAAAAAATCCTAGAGAATCAACTAAAAAGCTAGTAGAAATAATCAACAACTTTAGCAAAGTTTCAGGATACAAAATAAATGCAGATAAATCATCAGCATTTCTATATATTTCCAACACATCACAGCAGCAAGAGGTAGAAAGAGAAACACCATTTAAAATCACCCTAGACAATATAAAATACTTAGGAATCTATCTACCAAAATAAACACAGGAATTATACGAATACAACTACAAAACACTTTCCAAACAATTAAAACTAGATCTAAACAACTGGAAAAACATTGATTGCTCATGGGTAGGACGAGCTAACATAATAAAAATGACCATTGTACCCAAATTAATTTACTTATTTAGTGCATACCTATCAAACTACCAAGAAACTTTTTTACTGAATTAGAAAAAACTATAACAAAGTTTATTTGGAAGAACAAAAGATCAAGAATATCAAGGGAAATAATGGAAAAAAATGTGAAGGAAGGTGGCCTAGCAGTACCAGGTATTAAACTATAGTATAAAGCAGCAGTCATCAAAACAATATGGTACTGGCTAAGAGACAGAAGGGAGGATCAGTGGAATACACTTGGGGTAAGTGACATCAGCAAGACAGTGTATGATGAACCCAAAGAGCTCAACTTTGGGGATAAAAATCCACTATTTGACAAAAACTGCTGGGAAAATTGGAAAACAATATGGGAGAGATTAGGTTTAGGTCAACATCTCACACCCTACACCAAGATAAATTCAGAATGGGTGAATGACTTGAATATAAAGAAGGAAACTATAAATAAGTTAAGTGAACACAGAATAGTATACTTGTCAGATCTCTGGGAAAGGAAAGATTTTAAAACCAAGCAAGAGTTGGAAAAAATTACAAAATGTAAAATAAACAATTTTGAGTATATTAAATTAAAAAGGTTTTGTACAAACAAAAACAATGCAATCAAAATCAGAAGGGAAACAACAAACTGGGAAAAAATCTTTATAACAAAAAATTCTGACAGAGGTCTAATTACTCAAATATACAAGGAACGAAATCAATTATATAAAAAATCAAGCCATTCCCCAATTGATAAATGGGCAAGAGACCTGAATAGGCAATTTTCAGATAAAGAAATCAAAACTATCCATAAGCACATGAGAAAGTGTTCTAAATCTCTAATAATTAGAGAAATGCAAATCAAAACAAAAAACAAATCAAAACTCTGAGGTATCACCTCACACCTAGCAGATTGGCTAAAATGACAGCAGGGGAGAGTAATGAATGTTGGAGGGGATGTGACAAAATTGGGACATTAATGCATTGCTGGTGGAGTTGTGAACTGATCCAACCATTCTGGATGGCAATTTGAAACTATGCTCAAAGGGCTATAAAAGATTGCCTGCCCTTTGATCCAGCCATACCATTATTGGGTTTATACCCCAAAGAGATCATAGATAAAAAGACTTGCCCAAAAATATTTATAGCTGTGCTTTTTGTGATAGCAAAAAAACTGGAAAATGAGGGTATGCCCTTCAACTGGGGACTGGCTGAACAAATTGTGGTATATGATGGTGATGGAATACTATTGTGCTCAAAGGAATGATAAACTGGAGGAATTCCATGTGAACTGGAAAGACCTCCAGGAATTGATGCAGAGTGTAATGGACTTCTGTACTAGCAGCAATGCAATGACCCAGGACAATTCTGAGGGATTTATGGAAAAGAATGCTACCCACATTCAGAGGAAGAACTACAGGAGATGAAACACAGAAGAAAAACAACAGCTTGAACACATGGGTTGATGCCCACATGATTGGGGATGTAGACTCTAAAGGACCACATCAATGCAACTATCAATAATATGGAAATAGGTTTTGATAGATGACACATGTTAAAACCAGTGGAAATGCGCGTCGGCTATGGCGGAGAAGTGGTGAAGTGGGGGGGGGGGGTGAAGGGAAAAGTATGAACATTAATCATGTAACCATGGAAAATTTTTCCAAAATAATAAAAAAATTTTAAAAAAAGAAATTGATATAAAATGAAGTGAACAGAACTAGTAGAGCATTGTCTGCAGTAACAGCAATATTGTAGGATGATCAACTGTAAATGAGCACTTATAATGAAAAATGCTATCCTCTTGCAGAGATAGAACTGAAAGAATCTGAATTCAGATCAAAATATATTTTTAAACTTTATTTTTCTTGTTTTTTAATTTTGTATTACAACATGGTTAATATGGAAATATATTTTACATTACTGCACATGTATAATCAATGAAGTGGGAGGTGAGGAAAGGAAGAAGAGAATATAGGGTTTAATTTTTTAAATTTATGGTAAAATTTGTTTTTACATGTAACTAAGAAAAATTTAATTAAAAAGTTTAATTAAGAAAATTATAAAGATCAACTATGTCCCAAATAAAGAGATATCAGAGCACTCCCCTAACCCAGTGATGGGCAAACTATGACCCTCAGGCCAGATTGGGGGGTGGGGGGAACCTGAAATGTTCTATCCAGCTCTATCCAGTTCTATCCACTATTCCTAATCTGACGAATACAATGAGTAGGATACAATACAATGAAACTTTGAAAGAGTTGCCTTAGAAAGAGACTGACAGATGAACATTTCCTTTCCTTTGGCCCCCTCTTTAAAAAGTTTGCCCATCACTGCCCTACCTCGTTCCTTTGTAAAGGTGAAAGGATAGCACATGTTACACATGTCAAAAGTTTTCCAACTTTTTCAGTGGTCTGATTGTGCAGATTATTTTTCTTCCTTTTTTTTGTCTATTAGAATACTGTTTGTAACATGTAATAGCTCTCTAAAGGAGAAGGAAGAAATGTAATGGGGAAAACTAAGAAAACATAAAACAGAAACATCAATAAAAATTTTAAAAAAAAGAAAAAAAATTCAAGTTCTAAGTTCTGTCACAATTTCTTAATACCTATACAGAGGGTAGACTGCATGCTTACTCTTACATTTATATCTACATCTAAATAACCCCTGGCCTCTGTGTGATTGAGGCAAAATTTAGTTTCTGGATACATTTGTGTAATGGAATAGTAAATTGTATGTGAATAATTTCTTCTCTCTACTCCAATCTTCAGTATTCATATGTTCAGAATTTCTCCCACTCACCCACTTCCTTAATTCTCAAATAACCTCTCCATTTTATACAAATTACTTATGGCAGAACCTCTCATTTTTCAGTCATTTCAGTCTTATCTAACTCTTCGTGATGTTATGTGAGGTCTTCTTGATATTGATACTGGAGTGGTTTGTTATTTCCTTCTCCAGATCATTTTATATATGAGGAAACTGAGGCAAACAGGATTAAATTACTTGACCAGGATCACAGAGCTAGTAGGTTTCTGAGGTCAAATTTGACCTCTGGAAGATGTCTTCTTTTTTTTAATTTAAAAATTTTTATTTAATTAATTAATTTAGAATATTTTTCCATGGTTACATGATTCATGTTCTTTCCCTCCCCTCCTCCCATCCCCCTCCTATAGCCAACGAGCAATTCCACTGGGTTTTAAGTGTCATTGATCAAGACCTATTTCCATATTATTAATATTTGCACTAGGGTTATCATTTAGAGTCTACAACCTCAATCATACTCCCATCGACCCATGTGATCAAGCAGTTGTTTTTCTTCTGTGTTTCTACTCCCACAGTTCTTTCTCTAGGTGTGGATAGCGTTCTTTCAAGATGAGTCTTCTTGATTCCAAGCCTGGCTCTCTACACTATGCTATCTAGCTGCTCCTTTGCTAGTACCTAGTCATTCAAAAAATGACTGATTCAAGGAAGAGCCCAGGTCTGTTTTGATTGTTCCATTCAATCATAAAACATTGATACCTAGTCAAGGAACCATCGCCAAATGAAAGCTTTTTAACTCCATCCTTATACTTTAAAACAAATCCTCTTTGGCATGCTGAATCCCTTATGATCTATATCTGTGTCAATCTATGCATCTTGCCTTTGTCTCTTAACAACCAGAAACTCAGAATCAGTTGTCTTTGATGGTGATCTCTAGTATTGTCAGTGTGGATATGTGCTCATTAGCTAGAACTGATTCGAGCTGTTAAAACATAGGAGCAAATAAACAAAAGATCTGTTTTCTCTTTCAGACACAGTAGCTGACTTAAGACAAAGGCAGTGGAAATTGAACCAGTGATTCTGTTCCATGCCTAGTTTGCTTGCTGCCAAGTTTGACATCTTTATTGAAAGGCATTTTATTTTCCTTTTAGGATAAATATTTTTATGTCCTAACCTTAAGGAGGACTATTTCTTGGGGACACAAATTCCTTTAAAAGAATTTTTTAAAGCATCTTTACTTCCTCCTTGTGGTGGAATAAGTAGAATTCTACCATAAACCTGTGTACATTTTCCAATAAGTAATTACATAGTGGGAAAAACTGGTTTTATCATATCAAGAATCTGGAAGGATGTCAGGGGGGATTAGGGAACGATGGTGGAAACTGGAACAAGGGATTTAAGAGATTTTTGTCAGGTAGTTTCCTTTTGAGTTTTTTCCCCAGGCTCATTTTGTATCACCAAGCATCCACAAGTGCTTTTCATCCTCGAGTACCTGAACAGTAGAGAGTGATGGAAGATAAATATTGATAATACTCTTTCCCCAAAGCCCAGAATAGTCTTGAACCCCAGACAACACCACAGTAAATGCAAATGAAGAATTGTCTTCGTTTTTGCTCTCCCAAAATGAAAGCTTTGGAAGGAACAAAACCTGAATTTTCCATCTCAGGCAAAGACTTGAGGAATTAAGAAAAAGGAGAAAATTACACTGAAAATAGATAAGGTAGTAAAATACATAAGCTCACTGAACACATTGCACAGCCACAAGCCCTATTCAGCCATTGTCCATGCTACAAGAACTCCCTGCACAGACATCAGTTAGTTGAGATCACTACTAGTGCCTTGCCCTGAATGTCAGAATAGCCTTTCCAGAAGGCCAGGCCGGCACGCTGGCGGGTAAGTGTCGTGCCCTTGCTCACGGGTGCACAATGTCCTGTCCCCGGGCTACTCCAGTGGGGGAAGGAGCTGGGCGACTGGGCTGAATCCTGGCGCGGACGAATCCTTTCTAGGCACTGTGCACCTGGTCATGTTGCGTGCGGAGGGATACTTCGTGCTGAAAAACAAGTTCTCTTTTCCTCTCTCCACCTTCTCCTCCTTCCCTTTCCTCCTTATCCATTTCAGCTCCTGCTTGGTTACAGTGCGGCAAGAAGAGGTGCTTGCAATCCCTGTGCTAGGATCGTGGGCAGCCGCTTCTGCACAAGCTGCAGCAGCGGCGGCGGGAGCAGCAGCAGCAGCGGAGGGGGGTTTTTTGAGCTGGACACAGTCGTTTTTGGAACTGCCAACCAGTGTCATCTCCAGAAGATGAACCTTTTCTTTGCTTTCTACTTGCTGGGATTGTTTGTCAGTAACGGGCAAGGTAGGAACACGTTGAATTTGCAAGGCTGTTGTTAAGTCGTGTTTTTTCATTTACCTGCCCTTTTCCCTTCAAACCAAGAAAAGCTACAAAGCAGAAAGAGACATAATGGAGGGACAGAAGAAATTAATGAATGAGCTAAAGCAGTAGCTTTATTTTCGATCTCTTTTTTGTTTACACTGAAAATTAGGATCCCCTCCTAAATCCTATAGATAAGAGAAGGGAAATGACCCAACTGGAGAAAGATGAAATAGCAGGAAGATGTAACGAACTGCTTCTTTAAAGGAATCTCCTCTTTCACTGTACCGTCCAAAATGTGGTTATTATTTTTGTGTATTATGTTAAATGTTTAAAATTTTTCCGCAGAAAAGGGAGGGGGAGGTGTCAGTTTTTTTCCGAAGTCACAGATATGATCATTAAACTTGTTTTGGGGGAGGAAATCTCCTTGTTGTGTAAGAGAAACAGTTCAAGATTCTTTTTCAAGATCTCATTTTCTGAATAAGAAGTGAATAAGGATGGCTTATATCTGTTAGAAACTAAAAGAAGGGTCGTTGGATGCTGTGTAAAGGAAAGCAAAGAGGGTAAAACTAGGGATGCATTGCAGCCTTATTTTACATTTCTTAAAATGTTAACATGCTAAGAACCCAGAAAAATATCTTATAAAATAGGTTATGATTAGAATTTTTTTATCTAGATTAAAAATAGTCAACAGCAGAACAATTGGCCTCTGAGAGATTCTTGTGACAGCTACATCTATCCTTCATGAAAATTAAATATTCTTTTATTCTGCTTTTGTTGAGATAGAAATATGTTCATCATGACCTTTTATCAAAAAATGAATAGCAGTGCTCTCAATTGTCCAAACAAGTTTGGACATTTAATTTAGGGCATAAGAACCAAAAGCATGTTTCTTTAGAAGCCACAATGATGTTCATTCAAACAACTTACACTTTGGGAATTGTGCTGTATTATCAATATGGCATTAAAGTGTTTTTCAGGAGAAAAAATCAAATTATAAAATTAATTACAACATCTTAACATACTGGATTCCAAGCTATCTCTTCACCTTACCCACTCATGTACTGTTCATTTATTTCAACAGGGGGTGGTAGAATACCTTTCTGAGGGCTTGATTTGTTTGTTCCAGGTCTGTTAAGGAAAAATCATTTCTGTCTCATACATACTCACCAATTTCGATCTTCTATCTTTGTGTAGCCTAGCTTGACATTTTTGATGTGAAGCTTCGTTTCTCAGACCTTTTTCTGTCACGGATCTGTAGGATTTAGGAGCTGAGATAATATAGTTGAATAGAGATTAGATAGCCAGAGCTAAGAAGGGAAAAGCTGAGATTGTGATGGTGTTTATCAAGTGTCTAAGTTGTTCATATTTTTCATTAATAACATGGAATCTATCCTGATGTTGAGATCATTGCAAATAGGTCCATTTGAAGCTGTTGTATGACAGTCATTGCTATGGTTGTGAAGGTGCAGTAGTAGATGTTATGTTCTGCAGAAAAGCTGCAGCACTGGAGAGCTGCTCATTATACTCACATATTAATTTGTGATTTGGAAAATTTTTCCAAATATAAGAAGCAGTCAGTATATACTAATTTGCCAGTAAATAGCAAAATGAGACATTATAGGAAGCAGATTTGTTAGACACGATTTAGAGTTGTGGCTGATTAGGATCAATTGGCACATTTGAGAATCTCAATACTGCAGATAGCAAGCAGCTGAAATTTGAAAATACAAAAAGAAGCTTGGAATTTTTAAACATGTAGGTTTAAATACTGTTAATAACCATGCATATATATATATATATACTTATATTTCTACAGACATATAAATATACACGTGTAACTGTTATTTGCATCTGTGAGTTCAGACATGCACATATAGATATAATCTTGTGGTTAAACTAACTTAATAGAGATCCATTATAAGTTAAAAGTACCAAATAATTCCAATAAAGATGTGGGACTAAATCATATCTTAATTGATTCACTGAAAATCTGTTTTGTGCATTTTGAATGAATTCAGAGATGCCTTGAATGTAGCTCCACTAATCTTATTACATGCTTGTGTTTTATTCTCTAATTGAAGATACGTTGGCAAGTAGCAGTCATAACATTGGGAACTATTTTAGAAAAACGAGTCTGGTGTAACCCATAATTTTATTCGTTCTTTTGTAAATAGAGGCAAGGAAAAGCTGCCAGTCAGTGATCCTTGGGTTTGTCTCTAGCATCCCCTTTAGGCTACTTCCCCAATTTGCATCTACTCTCTTGGGGTTGGTTCTCTGGAGGGCAGCTGCTACTCTCAGGTTATAAAGGAACCTTGTAGGCATTAACACTCCAGCCCCACCAATTTGTCTCTCCTTTGCAGCCTGGAAGGAGACACAATGGATTCAGAGCAAAAGCATTTACTAAGATGGCTTACTTAGAACAAACAGTAGCTGGCACAGCACACTGCCACCCACAATCAGAGAGGCACAAACTTAAAATACAATGGGAGTGTGGTGCAAATATAGGAAAACCTCATGGTCAAAGCTACTCACTCCTGTGATCCTGTTGGGCCTTTCTGCAACCCATCTCTCAATTTGTCAGGGCTGGCTTTTTTTCTTTCCTTCTAGAGATATTCCTTGAAGCTGCTCTGGGCCTCCACTAACTATCCATATCTGTTTCTCTGGAGAGGATGCATCCTTCAAGTGTGCTTTGAATTCTTTTGATCTGACTCTCCAACTGCTTTTAATGGAGTGTCTCCTACTGGCCAGGGAGCTCCATAGTCTGGTTCCAGCTTGGACTGACTCAAATTGGTGACCTCTCCAACTGCTGACAAGCTTAGCTATTTAAAACTTCCAAAGGTATAGTCGTTTTTCAAACTGTATGACAGCTGCCCATTTTAACTTAATGAGAGAAATGAAAAAAGGAGAGAGAGAGAGAGAGAGAGAGAGAGAGAGAGAGAGAGAGAGAGAGAGGAAGAAGAGAAAGCAAGAACCAGAAATTGAGATTCGACATGAAAAGGGGTATTAATTCCTAATCATTTGTGCTTTAATCCTGTGACTTGGCTAAACTTGGGGGAGGACATAGCAGTGGGGAGAAAGGGATGGAGTACCAAATCCTTACACTTAGAAACACTTAAAAACTCAGCTTTTTGAGTTATGTTCCCAATAATATATAGGTATCCTTTCTACATCTCAGGATGTAGAAGTGCACTGTGATCAGGAAAATTATCATAAAAATTTTTGGCCCTCTCTTTATACCAGAGAAGAAGTCTGAATTTTTTTCTTTTTCCTTTATGGAGGGTTTATAATACCTTATATGCATTTATGAATTACTAAACTTTTAAAGATAAATTTATATTTCTAGCCTCTATGAGTCATCTGCTGGCTTTCAATACTTTCCATAAGCTTTAACTTTTTACATATTTTAATTTTTTTAATTGTGTATGGTATCAAAAGATAAAATATGTTGATATTATACATATATTTTATATATTTCTGAGAGTCTAAACTTTTTATGTCATCTGCTGTTTGGCTTCAGCAAAACTCAAAACAATTCCCATTTAATTTCTCATACTGACCCACAATATATCAAAGCCATGATCAAAGTCACAATGTGGAAGGGATACCTATACTTGCAGTTGATATTATGAAAATATTGCTTTGGAAAATGGTAAACAGGTAGATTAGAGATAAGAAAATTTTAGAAGTTAAGATGTTTTACATTACAACATCTGAATTGGAGAAAATAAAAGAAGTAAAAATATTTTTTATTTTTGACTTAAGAACATATCAGTACCATAATTAACAAGATCTAACTTTTATAATAACAGAATATGTTCTATTTCATTGGAAGTTTTAGAGTAATAGTAGCAGAAAAGAAACTCTCCATCTACTTTGCAGGATTAATTGAAGCTAGCAAGACCTAAATTTAACTACTGAAAGAGATTCTGTAACATTCTATTGTTTTTCCCTATATTAAACTCTGAGACAGAACTACAAAACACATAGTAGTAGCTTGAGATTGATTCATAGCAGGTTTCAGTTCCTTTCCAAGTTCTGACTCCCAAAATTTCCTTGATTTTTCATTAATCTGTTCCCTTTTTGTAACATATTTACGCTTGAGAATTGGAAACATCTATTTGATATGGCTAACTTGGTTTTAAGATCCAATTCCCTATTCCTACTATAATTAACAAGAATTTCTTAAGTGCTCACTATGCACTAGGGATTGTGTTAGATGGTGGATATACAAATATAAAGAATGAAAGAATCTGTCCTCTAAAGGAGCTTAGGGAGCAATTGACTGTTAGAGAAAAGTTGTTTATTATTCTATAGTGTTGTTAAAGTCATTGACTATCCCAACATATGCAAGGTGTCCCTAAAGTCTTAGGGTAGGTTTCATTTTTTATGCCATTAAATTTTTTAATTGCACTAAGTTGGGGGAGAGGGAAAGAACATGAAACATGTAACTATGGGAAAATATTCAAAATAAAAATTTTAAATAAATTGCACTAAGACTTTTGGGTTTTAATTACATGTTATTTTTGATTGGTAGTATAATTTACCATATCATATAACATGTATATCATACAACAAGATTCAGAGAGCTATGTTGAAGGAAAGAAAAAAATCAAAGAGGATTGATTGCTGCTTGGGGTGGATGGAATAATAAGAACTGACAAAAGAAAATAGTTATAGAATTGGTTCAATTCAGAATGACAAAATCTACAACAATCTATAAGGATTTTTAGTGTATAGCTAGTTTAATTTGTACTTGAAAGTCATCCCCGCTTTTATATAAGTGACATATTAACTTTTGCTTGGAGACCTCAAAGAAAGGACAACCCATCTTCTCTCAAGGAAACCCATCCTAGTTTTGTTTTGCCTTAATGATTATGAAGTTTCTTCCCAGAAATCAAGCCTAAATTTTCCTATTCATAACTTCTACCTACAGGGAAAAGAAATCTAAATAAACCCTCTTCTGTAAATATTAAGTAACTTACGGAGAGTCTCAGAGCCAGAGAGCATTAGGCCAGATTTGAACTTAGTCCTCCTGATTCTAGCTGCTTCTGATGGACTCAAGTGGACTCAAGGTCTTGCACTGTCTTGGCTGCCCTCCTCAGGATGCTCTACAGCTTTTCAGTGCCCTTCTTAAACTGCCATGTCCCAAACTGACTGCCACATTCTGACTATGGAATAATAGAATAAGGACATGATTAGAAGGGATAGTCACAATTTTTGTTCTTGGAAACTGTGGCTTAAGGCAGCCCAAGATGACTTGTTTTGCTTATATCACATATGAGTCTGTGGTCTGTCATAACCCCCTAGATCTTTCTCAGGTGAATTGATGTCTAACCATACTTCCCATCTTATACATGAAGTTGATTTTTTTGGCCCCAATGTAATACTTGACATTTATCTGTATTACATTTATTCTTCTTAAATGTAGCTCAATGATCTGAAGAACCTTTTCAGATCCCAACTTTGTTAGTCATCCCTTTCAGCTTTGTATAACCAACAAATCTGATGAGCATGCCATCTAGACTGTTATCCAAGCCTTGGATAAAATTGTTATATAGCACAAGGCCAAGCATAGATACCATGTAAACCACTAGAGACTGAATCTTTTTCACAATGAACCATAAATTACTTTGAGTTCAGAAATTCAATCATTTCTGAATCCATCTAATGGCATTATTATGTATTATTATATATAATATATTATACAATTACACTTAACTGTATAATAATATATGACATATTATTATATAAACCTACATAATAGATATAAAATTATATATATTATTATATAAGCCCACATTTCTCCATCTTTTTGTAAATGATTTATACTTTATCAAGAATTTTTCTGAAGTCTAGGTGAACTATATATTTATGGCATCCTCCCTAGCTCCCAGTTTAAGTAATCCTGTCATGAAAGGAACCAAAGTCTATCATGACTTGTTCTTGAAGAAGCCATGCTGGTTCTTCATCATTACCATTTTCCTTTCTAAATTGTTCACCAACTATCTCTTTAAATTAAAAAAAAATAACTTTGACTTTTGCTTTCTCTGATAAGTAGAATGAACTTTGCAGTAGAAATGAGAGAATAAAAATATTTAACTCAAAATAAGGAAGAATATAATGTAAAAGCACCATCTTTCCCTTTATGAATTCAAGTCATCTGGCCCAGATTTACATCCTTCTGTACTATAAGAATTGGAAGTATGTTGCTGAACTACTGTCTATAATATTTTAAAAGATCAAAGAGTGGGAGACGTGTCATGAAATTAGAGAAAAGCATGCCCCAATTCTCAAAAAAGGAAGTGTGTGAATTCTGGGACAGTGAACTTTAATTTCTAGGAAAATTATTAAATGGAATATTGAAGAGATGGCTAATAAACATCTAGAAATGGAAGTAGCATTACAAAGAGTCAACACTGATTCATGAAAAACAGGTAACTTTGTTTCCTTTTTTGATAAGATTATTTAGAAATGATAAATGAGAAAAATTATCTAGATAGTTTACCTCAATTTTAATAATGTGTTTGATAAAGGATCCTATGCTGTACTTATGGATAAAATGAAGGGGTATGGACTAGATTATAATATAATTAGTTAAATTTGGAAATAGTTGAATGAATGAATGATTGAACTGAAAGAGTAATTGTTAACTGCATTAAGTATGATCAATCAGCTTGGCAGGAAGTCAAGTGGAGTGTCCTGTGCTGTTCAACATTTTTATCAATGACTCAAATAAAGGCATAGATGGCATGCTCGTCTACTTTGCAGATGGCAGAAAGTTGGAAGGGATAGCTAATACATTAGATCAAAAAAGGTCTTGGAAGGCAGCTGGCACAATAGACTGGATCTAATAAAATTAAATAAATGTAAATTCTTGTATTTGATTCAAAAATTTTTACTTTATAAGTATAAGACGGTTATGGCATGGTGACACAGGATTGTCTGAAAAAGATCTAAGATTGGGGTTCCTAAACTCAATTTTTTGCATCATGGATTCCTTAGACAATCTAATGAAGCCTATGGACCCTCCCTCAGAATAATATTTTTAAATATTTCAATAAATTTCACTTAGAGGTTAGCAAAAATAAAAATGTACTTTTTCCTATCCAAATTCACAGACCTTCTGAAATAGATCCAATTAATCTTCAAGGCCCATGAACCACAGGTTGAGAATATTTGGGTTTTGGTGGACTACAAGTTGAATATGAATCAGCCAAAACCAAAACCTAATGTGATCTTGGGCTATATTAAGAGGCATATCTTCCAGAAATAACGAAGTGTTAGTCCCTCTATACCATGTCAGAACATAGCTGGAAAATTATATTATATTCACTTTCTAGATGCCTTTTTAAAGAAAAATATTGGTAAGTTAAAAAGTGTCTGAAGGAGGCAACCATGATAGGGAAGGACCTTTAGGCCATTACATACACTTAAAAGAACTGAAGATGCTCAGCTTAAGGAAGAGAAGCCAGAGGGGAAGAAGCTTGACAGTTGTTTTCAAATATTTGAAGTGTAAATATGGAAAATAAATTGGATCCATTTTTCCCCTAAAGGGTAGAGTCAGGAACAATAGGTGGAAACTTCAAAGAGGCAAATTTAGACTTAGTTTCAGGAAAATCATTTAAGTCAGGTGTCAAGAAACATATTGGAAAATTGGTAAAAATAATTGGTGTCAGAAAAAACTTTCTATTTAAATGCAAAATGGGCAGCCTGCAGGGTGAGTGGTTCCCCTCTTAATATGAGTTTACAAGGAGAGTCTGGATGGCCAATTTGGAACTATGTTATAGGCCTGTGGGAATTCCTTTTCTGATATCAGTAGGACTAGACAGTTGTTGAATTCCCTTCCAACTCGAGTTTTGTAATTTTTGTAATTTTTGTAATTCTGAGTGACGAACATTTGAGTCAGGTGGATTTGTGGAGCCAGGCTCACTTCCATATGTAATTAGGCATCAGAGAAAGACTTTAGTGGAAGATTGCCTCCTATAGTAATAATAAAATCAATACATATGATGTTTTTCCTTTCTTCTCTAATTTTTATTGATGCTTTTTTTTAAATCACCTCTACTTCTGAATATAATTCCTCTGCTGTCCCATACACAGAGACCCATTCATTCCTTGTAACCAACATCCTGCAAGATGGAATCTGCCTTGTTACTCACATCTCATCAGTATTTGCTGCCCTTCTCTTTGGATCCTCTGACCAGAGGACAGGATTCATGGGCTCCAGGGCCTCCATTATGAGAGGGGGGACCTAGCACAGTCTTCTCCCCATTTCCTAGAAGCTGTACTGCTTTTACACTCATTTGGATGCTTTCATCATACCTCCATTCCTGGTACTTTCACCCTTCTTCCCCCTTTTAGCTTCCTTTTGTGTCTGTCTTCCCCGTCTCCTAGTGCTTAACAGAGTGCCTGGCACATCGTAGCGTTTAATAACATTTTTTAAAGTGAGAAAGCAATTCAGGAAAAACAGTCAACATATAAACTTTGATGTATTTTGTTGTTCAATCACTTCAGTTGTGACCATTTTTTCCTAACCCTATTTGCAATTTTCTTGCCAAAGATGCTAGAGTGGTTTGCCATTTCCTTCTCCAGTTTATTTTACAGATGAGGAACTGAGGCAAACAAGATTAGCTGACTTGACTAGGGTCATACAGCTAGTAAGTGTCTGAGGTTGGTGAACTCTGATCTTCCTGACTCCAGGCGCAGCGGTCTTTCCACTAAGCCACCTGGCTGTCCTATGGCATATATTCCAAACCCACAATCCACAAACTCTGCAAGGAAGAGAAGTGTATAATTACAGTGTTCTTTTTTCTTTTTTTCATTTTATGTTATTGCAATCATAATGTATGTCATTTCCCTGGTTTGCTTATCTCACTTTCTTCACTTCTCTGCATTGTTCATAATTTTTTACTGTTGCAGTAAAATCCTATACATATGTATATTTTTAGCTATTGCCCAATCAATAGACATCTACTTTGTTTTTAATTCTTTGCTCCTATAAAAGTGCTGCTGTGATTATATATGCATATAAAATCTTTAAAATTTATTATACAGTATGTATAGTAGGGTATATTTATTATCTATTTATATATTATGTAATATATAATACTGTTATTAATACTATATACTTTATTATACAGAATCATGTATTATATATTATATAAAACATTTTTGTATGCCATATAATACATTATTATATAATTTAGATTTGTTTATTTTTTCTTCTACCTTTAATATATGAGGTAGACCATATTTAACTATATAATCTATAATAAATGTTATGCTATTTTATAATATATGTGTATGTGTACTATATGCATTATAGTATATAATATACATAATATAAACTATACCATAATATATACTATTCA
>NC_058132.1:418907121-419090908 GCF_016433145.1 Gracilinanus agilis | reverse complement strand
ATATATATATATATATATATATATATATATATATATATTCCAAGAAAATGACCTTTTGAAAATTAGAATGGGACAAACAAATTAATGACTCCATGAAACAATAAGAAATATTAAAACAAACTCAAAACATTGAAAAAACAAAAAAATATAAGGTTTCTTACCTGGAAGACAATTGATCAAGGACAAATCATTTAACAAAAGTGGAACTACTTCTAGAAATCTATGGTCAAAAAACTAAAGCTCTATGTCAATTCAATTAACAATGAAAGACAATACCTAGACATAATAGGACAAAAAATATAAATAATCCACAGATCTGAAATAATAGAAATCAATCTATTTTCTTTATTCCTAACAAAGAAAAAATAGAAATAATCTACAGATCCTGAAAGAAATCTAGAACTGTAAACCCCCAGAAACATTATAGCAAAAATCCAGAGCTTCCTAGACAAAGAAAAAATATTGCAATATTGCAAGCGGACAGAAAAAAAGTTTAATATCAAGAAACCTCAATCAGGATCACAGGAGATTTAGCAAGCTATCTTTCTGAGTGGAGAGTGTGGAATACAATATTCCAGCAGGCAAAAAACATAAACTAGCACAGAATAATTTACCCAGCAAAATTAAGTATAATCTTGCAGGAGAAGGGATAAGGAAATTAATCTTTCACATAATATAGAACTTTGGGGCATTTTTGATATGAAAAGACAAGAGCCAAGTACAAACTTTGATATATAAATGTGAGAGTAAAGAGAAATATTAAAAAGGTAACTACAAGGGACTTTAGAAAGGATGAAATGTTTGCATTCTAATGGCAGAAACCCTAAGAATCATAGTATCAACATGGGTCATAGAAGAAGCAAAAAAGACTGAGGATCTGGGAGAGATTTTTTTTTATTTTTATGATTTGATGATCTTAAATGAATAAAGGAAAAACAGTGGAAGGAAAGAATGCTACTACACTGTGAAAGAATAGGAGAGGGGAAGATACTATTTCCTATAATCAGCAGTCCAAATGTAGACTACAAAAATCAGGAAGGAAAAAGTGTATACACAGACAAAGTTTGGTTTAGAAATGTAGTTACCTCAAAATGGAAATGGGAGCAAATAAAGCAGAGAGGGGAGGAATAAGAAAAAAGGTAGACATAGAAAGAAATTAGGCATAAGCAAAATAAACCCTAAATTCAAAGAGGGGAATCATTAAGAAAGTTTTAAACTTAAACAAAACTTGTGATTGGGATCTGGATGAGGGAAAGAAATGTTAGGGCAATAGAAGCTGTTTGCGTATGCTAAGCACATTCTTCTTTCATGACCCTCTTCTATGAAAAAAGGAAGCAGAGAGAAAAGAGAGGAAAATAAGAGAATAGGATGGAGGGAAACAGGCAATTAGCTGTTATAACTGTGCATATAAAGGGGATGAACTCACCCAGAAAACAAAAGAAGATAGCAGAATGAATTAGAAAGAAGTAGTCAATAATATGTTATTTAAAAGTAACACACAAACGAAACATAAAGATTCTGACAGAATTAAAACCAGTGAGAGACTGGAGCAAAATCTATTCTGTATCAACTGAAGTCTGAGAAGCAGTCATGATCTCAGGACAATAACAAAAAATAAATTTGCTTAAAAGAGATTAGAGAGTAACAAACATTTATTAAACCCTATTTCCAGGCATTCTGCTAAGTAATGAAGATTCAAAAAAAGGTAAAGATAGTCCAGGTTCTCAAAGAGTTTACAATCTAACAGGGGGGCAGGGGGGAGACAATAAATAGTTATGTACAAATAAAGTAAATTACAGTCAACAGACATAAGGCAATTAGCATTAAGGGGAACTAGGAAAGGTTTCGGCAAGAAAATGGGATTTTAGCCGAGACTTGGAAGAAGCCAAAAAATGTTAGGATGTGGGTATGAGGAGGGAGAGAGTTCCAAGCATGAAGGACAGCAAGTGAAAGTGCTGGGAGTTAGGTAAACACAGTTGCCAATATCAAAAATGAAAAAGAAGAAAAATTAATAAACAACGATGAAGAAAAAAATAAAGGAATATTATTGGAAACTATTTTATCTAACTATATGCCAATGAACCAGTAACTTATATGAAATGAGTAACTATAAACATATTTATGATGCCCAGATTAACATAAAAAGAAATGGAGAATTTAAGCAGCTCAGCCTCTAACAAGGAAATTAAATAGGCAATCAGGAAATTCCCCAAAGAGGGGGGGAAACCCACCCCACCATCAGAAACTTTTAGAAGTGAATTCTGTTAAACTTTCATAGACCAATTAATTATAATTTACAAAAATTATAAAAATGGGAAAAGTAGGAATCTTACCAAATTGTTTCCATAATACAAATGTGTTTTTGATATCTAAACTATGGATAAAGAAAGAAAACTATAGACGAATATCCTTAATGAATATTGATGCAAAATTTTTAATTAAATGATTGTATTTATATGAGGATTGCATGGTTTAATAGAAGGAAAATGTATGAACATATTAACCATGATAATATTAATAGCAAGAACAACAAAAGTATGTTTATATATAAGTGCAGAAGAAAGTTTTTGACAAAATAAAACCATTTCTGTTAAAACACTAGAAAACATAGTAATAAACAGATCTTTCCTTAAATTATATATCTAAAACCAAGAGCTAGCTTTATATGTAATGGTGACAAATGAAATCTTTATGATAAGATTAAGGGTAAAACAAAGGCAGGTCAGTTAAAAATTAATGGAAACATAATTTGAATAAAACCTAGGTGAATATTAGCATTTTTACATATTGCAAACCAAACACAGCAGAAGATAGAAAAATTCTATTTAAAGAAACTATTTTGGAGCTAGCCTACCAACATATGCACAGAAATTATATAAAAACATGTACAAAAAAACTGCACAGAAATAAATGAGTCTAAGTAATTGGACAAATATTCATTAGTCATCACTGATTCAATTAAAAAAATTTTTGATAGCTTTTTTTATGGCAAACAATTGGGAACCTAGGGATGTGCTCATTAATTGGAGAGTGACTGAAAAAATATATGATTTTATAGAGCACTGTTGTATTGTAAGAGATGAAAGAAATGGTTTCAGAGAACCCTGGGAAGATTTATATGAATTGATACAAAGTGGAGTGAGCAGAACAAAGAGAATATCTTATACCATAACTTATACCAACGTTGAATTCTCATCATTTATTTCTAACAAGAGAAATCATGATATAAGAAATTTTCAACCTCTTAAGAGAGAATTGATGGAATCAGAATGAATAGTAAGATTTTTTTTAACCAAGGCCAATGCAGGAATTTATTATGTTTGACAATACATATTTACAAAAGGATTTTGTTTTTTCTTTATTTCTTTATTTTAACTCTGTTTCTGTATCAGATATGTTTCTTGTAAACAGCATATTATTGGATTCTGGTTTTTAATCCGTCCTATCTTCTTCTGTTTTATAGGTGAATCTATCCCATTCACATTTACAATTATAATGATTAACTATGCATTTTCTACTATCCTATTTTCTAATGTTTTTCCTTTTCTCTCTCTTTATCCTGTCCTTTCTCTAAACTCTCTTTTGCTTCTGACCAAGCTCTTTTGTCCACTGTCCCTTTTATCACTGCCTTTTTTTTTCTCCCCTTTCCTTCCTACTTCCTTGTGAGGTAAGGTAGATTTCTTTTTTTTCCAAATTGACCTAAGTTTTGTTTATAAAAATAAATTTGCAATTTATTTTAACTTAATTTTTTTAAATTGACATCCAAATTCTCTCCCTCCTGCCCCATCACCCTCCTTGAGAAGACAAGTAATTTGATATAGTTTATACATTTGCAATCATGCAAAACATATTTCTCTATTAGCCATGTTGAAGAAAAAAAGAAAACTACAGTAAAAAATTTTGCCTCAGTTTGCATACTCCATTAGTTATCTCTCTACAGGTAAACAGCAATTTCATTATAAGCCCTTCAGAATTGTTTTGGATCATTGTATTGATCATAAAAACTGTCTCACAGTTGATCATCATACAATATTGTATTAAACATAAATATAAATTAAATATAAAAAAGCTTTTGCTTTGTACAATATTCTCCTGGTTCTGCTCACTTCACTTTGCATGAATTCATAGAAACCTGTTGGCTCATCATTTCTTATGGCACAATAGTATTCCATCATAATCATCTATAATAACTCAATCAACTGTTCTGTTCTACCACAAAAAAGCTGCTATAAATATTTTTGTACATATAGATCTTTTCCCCTTTTTCTTTGATCTCTTAGTAGTATTACTGGGTCAAAGAGTAGGCACAGTTTTATATCCTTTTGCATATTATTCCAAATTGTTTTCCAGAAGGGTTGGACCAGTTTCAGTTTACAACTCAGTGCATTGTTGTTGTACTATTGTTTTCATTTTGTCTAACTCTTCATGACCCTATTTGGGGTTGGTTTTCTTGGCAAAGATACTGGAATGATTTGCCATTTCCAGCTCATTTTATAGCTCAGGAACTGAGGCAAACAGAATTAGTGACTTGCCCATGGTCACAATAGCTAATACGTGTCTGAGGGGAAATTTAAATTCAGGAAAATGAGTTTCCTGACTTTCAGGCCCAATACTTTACCACTGTGCCACCTAGCTGCCCAACAGTGTATTATTGTCATAATTATTCAACATCATCCCCGACATTTGTCATTTTCCTTTTTTATGTCATTTTATCTAATCTGATAGGTTAGAATTGGCACCTCAGAATTATTTTAATTTGCATTTCTCTCATCCTTAGTGATTTTGAGCATTTTTTCAAATGGCTATAGATAGCTTTGATTTCTTCTTCTGAAAATTGCCTATTCACATTCTTTGAGCATTTATCAATTGGAGAATGGCAAGTTCTTATAAATTTAGTTCATTTCCTTTTACATTTGAAAAATGAGGCCTTTATCCATGAAACTTTCTGTAAATCCCTCCCCAGTCTCCCCATTTCCTACCTTCTAATTTTGCAAGTTAGTTTGTTTACACAAAACCTTTTTAGCTTTTTAGCTTTGTGTTATCAAAATTACCCATTTTATTTCATGTGACCCTTATAAATTCTTCCCTTATCTAAGATCTGACAAGTAAAATATTCCGTACTCCCCTGATTTGCTTATGTTATCACCCTTTATGTCTAAATCATGTACTCATTTTTACCTTATAAGTTGTTGTTACCTTATGAGTTGTTGTTATTGTACAAGTTGTCAGCATCTAGTTTCTACCGAGCTGCTTTCCAATTCTTCCATAAGTTTTTGTTAGATGATAAGTTTTTACCACAAAACTTGAATCTTTTGTTTTAGTATGTATTGGGTACTTCATCTATTCCACTGATCCATCATTCTGTTTCTTAGCCGGTACCAGATTGTTTTGATGTAATATGAAATTGGAACTGCTAGACTGCCTTCCTTTACATTTTTTTCATTGATTCCCTTGTTATTCTTGACCTTTTGTTCTTCCAGATAAATTTTGTTACAATTTTTTCTAGTGGAATTTTTTTTCTAGTGGAATTACTATTTTCTCTGTGTAATATTTTTTGGTCTTTTGACTGGTATGGCAACAAATAAGTAAATTGATTAGGTAGAATTGTCATGAGCAATTCATATTTCTCCAGTTGTTTAGATCTGATTTTACTTGTGTGAAAAATATTTTTAATTAATTTTAATATAGTCCCTGGATTTGTTGTGGCAGGCAACTCCCAAGTATTTTATGTACTTTGCAGTTATTTTATTTCATTTTTTATTTTTTAAATTATTTTAAATTTCATTTAAAATTTTTTCAATGGTTACAAAATTCATATTGTATGAGCAATTCCACTGGGTTATACATATATTATCACTCAAAACCAATTCTGAACAATGATACATATAAAATAGTGGAATTGCTCATCAGTTCCAAGAGAGGGGAGGGAGAGCAGGAGGGAAAGAACATGAATCATATAACCATGAGAAAATATTCTTAATTAATTAATTAATTAATTGAAATCCTATTTCCATTTTATTCATTTTTGTAACAGAGTAATCTTTTCAAACCAAAACCTCAAATCATATACCCATATAAACAAGTAATAAACCATATTTTTTCTTCTGGATTTCTTTCCCACAGTTCTTTCTCTCAATGTAGATAGCATTCTTTGTCATAAGTCCTTCAGAATTGACCTGGATAATTTCCACAGTTATTTTAAATGGAATTTTATTTTTATTTTTTTCTGCTGGACTTTGTTGGTAATATATAGACATGCTGGTGATTTATATGGGTTATTTTATATTGTGCAATATTGCTAAAATTATTAATTGTTTTAATTACTTTTTTAGTTGGTTTACTAGGATATTCCAATTATACTATCAAACTATCTACAAACAGTGATAGTTTTGTTTTCTCATTACTTATTCTAATTCCTTCAATGCTTCTTTCTTATCCTATTGCCATAGCTAGTGTTTCTAGTACAATATTGAATAGTAGTGGTGATAATAGGCATCCTTGTTCCTCCCTCAATTTACTGGGGAGGCTTCTAACTTAATTCTCATGACAGATAATAATTGCTGATGGTTTTAGATAGATACTACTTATTTTAAAGAAAGATCCATTTATTCTTATGCTTTCTTGTGTTTTTAATAGGAATGTATGTTTTCTTTTATCAAGTTTTTTTCTGCATCTATTGAGAGAATCATGTGATTACTCTTGGCTTTGTTATTGATATGGTCAGTTGTGCTCATAGTTTTCCTAATATTTGAAGCAGCTCTGAATTCTTGGTATAAAGCCCACCTGGTCATAGCATATGATTTGTGACATATTACTATAATTTCTTTGCTAGTATTTTATTTAAAACTTATGCATCAATATTTTTTTCATTAGGGAAGTTGTTTTTAATTCCAGTTTTTGGCCTTCTTGGTTTAAGTATCAGCACTTATTTTTTAAGTAGCTTACATAGTACTATTATTAACTTTTCTTTAAATGTTTGGTAGAATTTACTTGGGTAATTTATATTTTTTTAAAATATTTATCTGTTTCACTTTGGTTGTTTATTCACTGGCATATAATTGAGCAAAATAGCTCTTAATAATTGCTTTAATTTCATCTTCATTGGTTATGAGGTACCTTTTCATTTTTGATACTGATAATTTTGGTTTTTTTAAAACAAATTGACTAATGGTATGGTTTTTTTCCATAAAACCAGCTTCTAGTTTTACTTATTAATTAAATGGTTTTTATCTTTCAATTTCTCTCTCCTTTGATTTTCAAGGTTTAATTGGGGATTTTTAATTTGTTCTTTTTCTAGTTTTTTTAGTTACGTGCCCAATATATTGGCCTGCTCTTTATTTTGTTGTTTTATGCATTTAAAGATATAAATTAATTTCCCCCTAAGTACCACTCACAAATTCTTGTTATCTCATGTTATGAAATTGATTGTTTGGATTTGTTCTTTGAGCCACTAATTTTGATTGGATTATTTATTTTCAGGGTTATTTTAATCTATATTTCCATATCCCTTTATTGAATATGATTTTATTGCATTATATTCTTAAAAGAATTCATTGAATGTTTCTGCTTTTCTATATCTGGTTTTGAGGTTTTTATGCAATTATATACATCATCAGATTTTGTGTAGGTGCCACAAACAAATATCATTCTTTCTATTCTAATTCATTTTTCTCCAGTGGTCTACCATATATACCTTTTATAAAATTCTATATACCTCCTTAACTGCTTTCCTTCTTATTTTAGAGTTAAATTTATCCAATTCTAAGAAGAAAAAGCTGAGATCCCCTACTAAATGTAGTTTTACTACATATTTCCTCTTATAATTATTTTACTTTTTATAAGAATTTGTATGATATGCCATTTGATGTATGTATGTTTATTATTGATATTAAATCATTGTTGTTGGTAATTTTTAGCAAAATGTAGTTTCCTTGCTGATCTCTTTTAATTAGGTCTGTTTTTGCTTTTGCTTTTCCTGAGATTATGATTGCTACACCTGCTTTTTTTATCTCAGCTGAGGCATAATAGATTCTGCCTTAAATTTGTGTGTGTGTGTGTGTATGTGTGTGTGTGTGAGTGTGAAGTGCATTTCTTATAAACAATATCTCTTTGGATTCTTATTTCTAATTCATTCTTCCATCTGTTTTCAAATAAAAAGGAATTAGAAAGCAAGAGTAGGAGGGGAAAAGGTGTAAAGTCAGGAGAATCAGCAGCAGAGCCAGGATGGATGTGAATATGAATGACCTTTGCTCTTCATGAATGGTGGTCTCCAATAGCTCACCAATAAGAGCAAAGTCTGAAGGGGCTATATAATTTTCAAGGTGAGAAGGCTGTTGGTATTGTTGGTGAGGAAGTGGAAGAAGCCGGAAAGTCAAGAGCAAGCCAGGAGAGAAGTAAATACGGATGGCCTGGGCTCTTCTCAAAATATTGATATGGGCAATAACTCATCAATCTTAGGATTTAGAAATAATAGAGCTCACCTGATAATAAGGGTATTGGCTGGTTGGGACAGAAGAACACACAGGATACAAATTACAATCGATCCAGTAGAGATTTAAGGTAATCTGTGAGGGAAAGGTGCTGCTAGCATTTGGAAGGAACAGGGAAAATCTTCTGCAAAGGCTGGAATTTGATCTGAGTCTTGAAGGAAGCCAAGAAAATTCGAAGGTAGAGGTGAGGAGACGGAATATTTTAAGCCCACAATCAAGGCAAAAACCTCAGAGATGGGAGAAGAAAGAGTGTCATGTTGGAGGGACTAAATGTAGGCCAACATAACTAGATCCCAACATATATGAAGTAAAGTGTAAAAAGACTAGAAAAGTAGGAGAAGGCCAGGTTTTAAAGACCTTTAAATGCTAAATGGAGGGGTTTTTATTTTTATTCTGGAGGTAAAATGGAGCCACTGGAAATCCCTGAGCAGGAGAGTGACATGTGCTTTACAAAAATGACTTTAGACCTGAGTGGAGGATAGATTGGGGTGGGTTAGAGACTCAGAGTGGGGGAGACGGTTCAGAAGGCTATGGCAGAGGTTCATGTGGAGATGATGAGGACCTGCACCAAGTGGGAGATTGTGTGAGTGGAGAGAAGGCAACATATATAAGAAATGTTATGAAAACGGAAATGGCAAACTGTGTTTTTAAAAAACAACAACAGTAGATTGGTTCTGTGGAGTTAGTGAGGGTGGCATTGAGGTTGTGAGCCCAGATGCCTGGGAGGTTGGTAATGTCCTTGAAAGTAAAAGGGAAGTTTGAAATAAAGGGTGGGTTTGGGGTAAAGATAACGAATTCTGTTTTGGACATGTTGCATTTGAGACACCTGTGAGACAACCAGTTGGAGATATTCAGTAGGCAGTTGGTGATGTGGGACTGAACGTTAGCGCCAAGAACTGGATTTTTGGATCTGGAGACCATAGAGATGAGAATTAAACCCAGGGGAGCTCATTAGATTACTAAGTGAGAGGGTGTCGATAGAAAAGAGTCAGAGACCCAACGCAGCTGGGAGGGACAAAGCCAAATTAATTTGACAAGATGTAGCAATAGGATACAGACGAGGCTGGTCATACATGTGGAGGGAGTCAGGAGAGGTCAATGTCATGAAAATCCATGAAAAAGAGGAAGTGTCCAAAATACTGAATGTTGCAACAGTGCCAGGTGCTACAAAGATGATGAGAAAGAGAAAAAAACCCATTAGGTTTGACAATAAAGAAATTATTATACCTTTGGAGGAAACGGTGTCAATTGATTTATGATGTGAGAAGCCAGATTACAAGAGAAGGATGTCTGAAGGATTTAGGATGAGGAAGAAAGCAAAAGATGGAGCTCACAAAGAACAGCCTCTCCTTTTTCAGTGAAATATGGCAGACAGTCCTAAGCTGAGTAGGTAAGTAATGAGAGAAGAATGGGAGGTTTGAGAAGAGAAAAAGTTTGGCACAGATGCTCTGCTGAGTGAGATAGGAAATCAATTGGGGAAAATTTTGAGATTAACTAGTATAAATTTATAATGGATCCTGTCTGTTTGGTTTTAATCTAATTATTTCCAGTTCTGCTCACTAGCATTTCATTAAGAGTGAAGGAGAGAGAAGATCAAAGTAAACCAGGACTTGGGTTTGACAAGGTATAATAGGTTATAGGGCAAGAGGACAAAGAATTCAAAGGCAGAGAATAGTATAGAGTTGAATTGGTTCATGAAGGAGTAGAGGCCAAGAAGGAAGAGAATGTTAGTCTGGGATTCTCTTGAGAGATGGACGGACTAGATGTTAACAATAAAGCTGAAGAGCATGTTTAAGGATAAATAAGACATGGGAAGAGATGGAAAGAGAAATAAATCAGTATGACTGGTTAAGGGAAATTCAGAGTTCTTGAACATGAAAGTAGAATGTATAAGACTGATGTGTGTGTCTAGTTTAGAATGAAGAAATATGAAGTGGGAATTAAGCAAGAGTTGGGGTAGAGATAAAGACACAGAGCCAGACACTGAACTCATTGATAAAGGAGAGAGAATATCCCGGAGAATTTTTTGAGTCAACTACCAGGAGCAGTGAGTCGGGGATATAAATGAAAGTGAAGTTAGGAAGGAGCTGAGTCCCAGTGAAAGCCAGAAAATGGAAGGACCAAGAGAGGAACTGGAGTAAGATAAGAGGGAGTTTGGTAATTATTGAATAGACATTCAGAGAGATGATGGGAATAAAGTAACTGAAATATAGACTTTGTCCTCTGGCAGTTGGGAGTTCAGCTTCCCTAGGCTAGGGAGAGTAGGAAGGGGTATGTTAACAATTGATTTAATGATGAAATATTCCCATTGGCAGTGAATGGAATGCTGAATTTGTAGTCAGGAATACCTAACTGAGTTCAAATCTAGCCTCACTTATTAGCTGTGGGACTTTGGGCAAATTACTTAACCTCTGTCTTTCTCAGTTTCCTCCACTTTAAATTGAGGATAATAATAGCACCTACTTTCCGCAGTTGTGGGATAAAATTCAATAGTACCTATAAAGCATTTTAGCATAGTGCTTGGCACATAGTAGGTGCTATGTAAATGCTAGCTGTCACTATTATTGTACTTTACATGTGGTATTATCATTGTACTTTGTGGAGAATTTTATAACTGGATCTTTATAAACATTGAGTGTGCTTATTGATTTCCAAGTATCTTGGATGTCTGAAATATTATTTTGTCATTATTTTGAACTGAACTTTCCTTTCTGCTATTGGCTCTTAGATTTTTTTTATTATAGAAAAATTAGGTTTATTTTTTGTGAGTTTAATTTTTAGCCTGCAACTTTTGCTTTGGTTAGTTTCTTTGATCATACATCAGCAAATAGGAATAATTTTATTTCTAATTAATTTTAAATTCTCTCTTCAGAGATCATTTAATATAATTTTATTGCATTGTTGTTCATAAAGGATATTCATAATACTTCTGTATTTTTGAGGTTTTTATGTCCTAATATATGATCATTTTTTGTAATGCGTGTAGTACAGATACATGTCTTCCCTTCTATTCCTATTTTAGTAATCACCAGAAATCTATAATAATGATCTTTTCTAAATTTATATTCATGTCATTAACTTGTTTGTTTTCTGTTAGATTGAGCTAGATTTGAAAAGTGTATATTGAAGTCCCAAACTATCATACTTTTATTGTGCATTTATCCTTGTATCTTGTTAAACTTTTCCTTTAAGAATTTAGATGCTATGCCATCAAAACATATTTGTTAAGTATTGATATTATCTATAGTGCCTTTAAGTATAATGTAATTTTCATGTTTCACTTTCAGTCAAGTCTATATTTTTTATATTGTGTTATCCATTACTTATCTGTGCTTTTTTGAGTTTAGCTGAAGCATAAAACATTTTGCTTCAGCTTCTTATTTTAACTTGGTTAATCTCTGTTTCAAGTGTGTTTCTTACAAACACCATATTGTTGGATTCTATTTTCTGAAACATTCTGCTATTCTCTTCCTTTTACGAGTTAATTCATCCCATTAACATTAAAAAATCATGATCATTAACTATATATGTTTCTCTCAGTGCAATTATCTTATACTTTTCCCTTTATTTCCTCTCCACTCTCTCTTTACAAAGAAGAATAGAGTAGTAAAAAAGGACAGTATTCAGCATTAGTGATGTCTTTTTGATGTAATTTCCATCCCCTCCTTTGTTCTTCTCTTTTCCTTGCCCATATCCCCATTGAAGTTGTTTTTCCCCCCATTTTTTTGCCCATTCTAAGCACTCTTCCCCTTTCTTTTTCTTTTTCTTTTCTTTTTTTTTAAAAGAAACCCTTACCTTCTGTCTTGGAGACAATATTGTATATTGACTCCAAAGCAGAAGAGTGAAGAGTGGTAAGGGCTAGGCAATGGGGGTTAAGTGACTTGCCCAGGGTCACACAGCTAGGAAGTATCTGAGGCCAGATTTGAACCTAGGACCTCCCGTCTCTAGGCCTGACTCGCCACCCAGCTGCCCCCAACTCTTCCCCTTTCACAGTTAATTTCAGGTTCGGGTTTAGAGCCTTGAATTTAAGACTATTCCTCCCCTTCATCTCCTCTACCTTTTATACCCACTCCATTCTATTTCCTCTCTGTGTCCCTACTGAGTTGAATGTATTACTACATCTAGTTCTTTTTTATTCTTTTTTTAGTTTTTTAGTTACATGCCCAATGTATTGGCCTGCTCTTTCTCTATTTTTTTTATTTATACATTTAAAGATATAAATTAATTTCCCCCTAAGTACCACTCACAAATTCTTGTTATCTCATGTTATGAAATTGATTGTTTGGACTTGTTCTTTGAGCCACTAATTTTGATTGGATTATTTATTTTCCAGTTTATTTTAATCTATGTTTCCATATCCTTTTATTGAATATGATTTTTATTGCATTATGTTCTTAAAAGAATTCATTGAATGTTTCTGCTTTTATATCTGGTTTTGAGGTTTTTGTGCAGCTATATACATCATCATATTCTGTGTAGGTGCCACAAACAAATATCATTCTTTCTATTCTAATTCTCCAGAGGTCTGCCTTTTATAAAATTCTATATACCTCCTTAACTGCTTTCCTTCTTATTTTAGGGTTAAATTTATCCAATTCTGAGAAGAAAAAGCTGAGATCCCCTACTAATGTAGTTTTACTACATATATCCTCTTGCAATTCTTTTCACACTTCTTATAAGAATTTGTATGATATGCCATTTGGTGCATATATGTTTAGCATTGATATTAAATCATTGTTGTTGGTAATTTTTAGCAAAATGTAGTTTCCTTGCTGATATCTTTTAATTAGGTTTGTTTTTGCTTTTGCTTTATCTGAGATGATGATTGCTATACCTGCCTTTTTTATCTCAACTGAGGCATAATAGATTCTGCCCTAAATTTTTCTGTTTGTGTGTCTGAAGTGTGTTTCTTATAAACAATATATTTTTGGATTCTTATTTCTAATTCATTCTTCCAGCTGTTCTCATATAAAAGAAAATTAAAAAGCAGGAGGAGGAGGGGACTTAGGGGGGAAATGGTATAAAATCAGGAGAATCAGGAGCAGAGCCAAGATGGTTGTGAATATGAATGACCTTTGCTCCTCATGAATGGTGGTCTCTAATAGAAACTCACCAATTAGAGGAAAGTCTGAAGGGGCTATATAATTTTCAAGGTGAGAATGCTGTTGGTGAGGAACTGAAGAAACTAGAAAGTCAAGATGAAAACGAGATTCATTTTCAGTGCTACTCTTTCCCTTTATCATTGCCTTCTTATTTGTTTAGTCAGCTCCTTATGTTTCCATACAAGAAACTAAATTATCTTTTTCCCTTCATCTTCCTCCTTTTCTTTTCCTCGTATTTTTTCCCTTTTACTTTACTTTCTTATTTTAAAATCATAGCATTGCAAAAAGCACTTGCAGGCCTTCTGTCTTTAGCTCCTTCTATGATCCTTAATAACATTAGGATTTTTTTCTTCACCCGTAGAATGGAAATATTTTATCCTTATGTTGTCTCTTCTAATTGTTCAAATGTAGATATCTTTAATATATCTTGATTCTTGTATTTGAATTTCATAGTTTCTACTCAGCTCTCATCTTTTTATCAGGAATTCCTGGCAATCTTCTTTTTCATTAAATATCCATTTTTACTGATTTAAGATTATAATCAATTTTAGGGAATAAATTAATCTTAGTTGTCATAGTATGTTTTGTCATTTGAAACATATTATAAGTCCTCTTTTAAAGTGGCAGCTACCAAATTTTGTGTAATCCTGTTGCTTCTGGGCACTTAAAATCCTTTTTGTCTACTTTTAATATTTTTTCTTTGACCTGGAAAGTCTAGCTTTTGTCTACGGCATTCCTCAGAGTTTTCATTTAGATGTGTCTTCTAGGAGGTAACAAGTGAATTCTTCCTCTTTTTTATTTTTCCCTCTGGTTCTAATGGAGCTGGGAAGTTTTAATTCATTATTTCTTAAAATGTCATACATATTCTTCTTCTGATCATGGCTTCCAGATAATCCAGTGATTCTTAGATTTTTTTCTTGACTTGTTTTTCCATGCCATTTCTTGTTGGGTTTTTCTTTTTTAATATGAGATACATCATATTTTCTTCCATTTTCAAGGGGCTTTTTTGGCTTTATTTTATTGTCTCTTATTTCTGCATGGAGTCATTGTTTTATGTGTGGTCCATTCTAATTCTTATGGAGTTTGGTTAAGATTCTGTAACTTCAAACTAAACTGTTAATTCTCCTTCCAAGTTTTTCCTCTAGCTTTTCTTTCCCATCCCCCAATTCTAGAGCTCTCAATGCATTTATATCACTTTTTAAATTCTTGCTTTCTATCTTGTAGAAATTCTTACTAACCTTTTGGCCAAACTGTATTTTGCATTGTGACTTTGATTGTAGATACTATAGAGTAACTCTTTTCCGGGTTTGTCTTGAGTATCTCTGGCTTTATTTTTATATATATTATGTGTATATATATGTAATATATAATATATCATATTTATTTATATATATAATATATATGTATAATTTCCCCCCATGTTTTCTTGTCTTTGTTGTTTACTTGTTCTTAAAACCTTACTTTCTGATTTGGAAGTTTGTGTAAAGGTCAGGATGTACACTTCTAAATGGAATTTCAGAACCTTATTTCGTCGTGATCTCATGTTATAGAATATCTTTCTGCTTTTTTCTCCTGGTATTGAATAATGGACAAATCAGTTCAAAAAGTTGTAAAATTTTTTTGTCCCCGAAGTGATCTGATGTAAGATGCATTGGATCACTACTTTCTCCCTTTTGAGCTTTGCAGGCTTTTATTTGGGTTGGACCAGACAGTTGTACCTTTAGTCAGAGCTCTGGCAAACAACTGCTGGCTCCAGCTCTCACAAGTTATTTGGAAGACTTGATATAACTGATGGCCTGCCCCATGCTCCGGTTACTCAGCTGCAAGCCTTAACCCTGATGCCTTGGCTGTATTCCTGACCCTGCCCCTCTGTAGAAGGCTGACCCTGCTCCCCCCTCCCCTGCTCTGTACACTGCCACAGACCACAGGCTACTAGAAGACCTCAAGACCCCATTCTAGAGTCAGAACAACACAGCTTCAGAACGTAAGTGAATATGCTGAGGCTTTTAGAGGCAGCAGGTAGCAATAGTAGCTAGAATGCTGGGCCTAGAGTCAGTAAGTCCTGTATTCAAATCTGAACTCAGACACTTAGTTTTATGACTCTAGATGATATTTATCCCTGTTTCCTTAAGTATAAAATGTGGATAATAATACTATCTATCTCATAGTATCATTGTAAGGATTAAATGAAATATTTCTAAAAACCCTTATATATACTTATTATATAAATACATAAAACCTTCCTTTCCCTTTCCCTCTAGAATCAGCATTGGGAAAGGAAGGCAGGACCAGGTTAGAGGGGTGTCCAGGACACCAAAAACAGGGAGCTTCACTTCATCAGTTGCTGATGAGTTTATTAGACCAGGACTCAAAGGACACTATAATCAAGATAGGAAGATTGATGATGTAGAGTACACAGCTCTTTTAAACTCCAGTACATAAGTGACTATCATTTTCTAGCCATCTTATGAGATTAAAAAAAATTTCCATATTGATTATGTGTTGTATGAAAAGACACATTTTTAAAAATGAAGTGAAAATAATCCAACATAATAGACTCCTCTGTTAGCAATAGTCCAAGATATTTCTGAGGGTCTTATGAAAAAGAATTCTATCCACATCCAGAGAAAGAACTGTGGGAGTAGAAATGTAGAAGAAAAGCATATGATTGATCACATGGTTCGATGGGGACATGAATGGGGATGCAGACTCTAAATGATCACTTTATTGCAAACATTAATAATATGGAAATAGATCTTGATACATGTACAACCCAGTGGAATTGCTCGTTGGTTATGGGAGGGGAAAGGGAGGAAGGAAGGGAAAGAACATGAATCATGTAACCATGGAAGAATATTCTAAAATAAATAAGTTAATGAATTTTAAATGAAGTGAAAAATAGGATGCTTCAATGCACATTCATACTCCACCAGTTCTCTCTCTGGAGGTAGATAACATGTTTTATCATGAATCTTTTGGAATTGTCTTGGATCATTGTATTGCTGAGAATAGGTCATTCACCATGGTACAATACTGCTGTTACTGTATACATTTTTTTTTGGTTCTGCTCACTTCACTTTTCATCAGTTTATATAAGTCTTTCCGGGTATTTCTGAAATCATCCTGCTCATCATTTCTTTTAGCACAATAGTATTCCATCATAATCACATATCACAACTTGTTCAACCATTCCCTAACTGATAGGCATCCCCTCAATTTATAATTCGTTGTCACCACACTAAAAAAACAAAAAAACAAAAAAACTACTATACATGTTTTTGTACAAATAGGTTCTTACCCTTTTTCAGGTTCTTTTTTTTCTTTCTTTGGGATACAGCCCTAGGAATGTGGTGTTGCTAGATCAAAAACTACACACTTTTATGGCCCTTTGGGCATAGGTCCAAACTGCAGAGATAATTTTTTAAAATTCAGTATAGCCTTTGAAGGGCTTGAGTTTGACAGACTGAATGGTAAATATCACTTACAATGAGGGTACATCAGAAGGACCTTGGAATTTGCCAAAATGATTATTGATAGGATTAGGAAAATGGGCACCTTGGCTCTGATGTATACAGACCCAGAGAACATCTTCAGTGTATCAGCACTCATTGGAATCAATCCGAAAGCTTTCACTAAGTAGCTATGTTCCAGGCACAGTGTGAGGTGCTGGCAATGCATATAAAATAATTCGGAGATGACTGAATCCAGTACTAGAAGAGTAGAAGACTGAATTGAAGGAGAAGCTCAGCAACATCACTGCTATATTCTCATTACATGAGAGGAACATGGAATGTGCCTGATGAGCAATCCGCATGATATTGTTTACTTCCAAAGACTCCAGGAATTATACAGGAAGATATTCTTATCTATGATAGAAGACCTCAGAAATCATTTAAAAGATCTGCCAGTCAGTGGTATTCCAGCAGCTCATATGCATCATCTATAGAATGGTATGGAAGAAGATTAGAAATATAGAATTTGTGTAGACTTTGGAATTTTGAATAAAAGAAACAAAATAAACCAGGTCACCATACTAGATATCAGGGAGAGGAAGAAGGAAAGAAAGTGGTTCTCAGAATTAGAATTATGTAGTAGCTACTAGTAGATTCCTAAGAAAAATATGGCTTTCATTTACCAGTATGCCCCAAGGCATCTCAAGGTATCTTCCACTTTCCAGTGACTATTTGCAGACATGAAACTCCCTGGAAGTGTTGGTCTATCTTGTCCCTAGAAAGATTCTAGAAGAAATGAAAAGAAGCCAAAGAAAATGTTGAATCCACTAGAGAAAAATGATCTGAAGCTGTGAATCAACAGTTGCCAATTTAGGTAAAAAGCACAGAGGGGGTGGGAGATATATTGGTGCTTTTAATATAGTTTTCTTTTGAATATATGTGTGTCATTCCATCATTCAGTTATGTCTGACTCTTTGTGATCCCATGGGCAATAGCACCCTATTGTCCATTGAGACAGGAGATTCCATCTTTCCAGGGAAAGATCTGCTGACACTTTCTCTATCTACCAAATGTGTAGGAGTTAATAGCTTTTTTTCTGTTTGCCTTAATGATAATTCCTTTAATAGATACCTAAAAAAAAGGTGAAATTTAATCTGGTTCTCCTAAAAAGAGGAAATGGTTTGGCGTGACCTACATTATTTTAATATTTTTGATAGAGGAGAGGAAAAGCCAAGCATTGTCTGTCATATTCAAATGGATCTGTGAGACAGATCCTGACTCATCTATCCCTGCCCATCCTATGAGACTTTTTTTTAATATCTTCCCATAATTTTACCAAAGGGAATCTACCCAACGTGCTTGCCTTATTTTCTCCTAATGTTGTACGGTCATCCTTGGAGCCCTCAAACTGTTCACCTTTCATCCCTTATCCATATGTCAATTAGTCTTCTTTTCCTATCATTCTGATAATAGACCCTGATGCCAGTTTTTACACCAGTGCTTGTTTAAAGTTCTTTATTGGCTATTATGCAGCCTATTCACAACTACCTTGAGCCTTCCCATGTTCCTGGGAGCTTAGAATGTTCCTGGTCTTTTAAGTCACATAGCAATACCATTAGAATATTAGTAATGAAAAGATGGGCCTTTGTTTCCTGAAGAAGTTTGATATTATTGAAGAAGTTTTTCATTTTTTAAACACAATCCAATATCCAGCTTACTCTCTTCCTATTTAATTCTGTGCCCAACTTGTTTCAGTTTTAATAACTAGCATATATGTAATGTACTTCTCATGTGTTGTCTTATTTGGTCCTTACATGAACTCTGTGAGATGGCTGCTCTTACTTTTCCTATTTCACAAATGCAGAATCTGAGGCTAAGAAAAGTTGAGTGCTTGCCTAGAGTCATACTTAAAACCAGTTAAAAGTCTTGAGTCATGATTTGACTTTGAGCTTCTGTGCCACCTGCCTACCAGATTTTTATGCAAAATTCTACAAGTAGTCCATGATCCAGGTAATAGACATTCTTTTTCCGCTTTGTCTTTCATGTGTAGTCAGAACAAACTCTTATGAGGAGTTATTACTATATTCCAGGAGGAAATGCCACATTCTGGCACTTAATGTAATCATCTCAGTGTCTTCCACAAAATGGAACCATCTTACTGTCTACAAGGAACTTTGATTCTTACTCACATCTCTTTAATCACAGCAGCAAACATCCTTGGCAAAGCAATGATCTCTTTGTTTTACCTTATCCAATAAAGCAAAAGGTCATTGAAGAAGATTGTCTTATTAGTATATTTTTCAAAGTTATCATGAATAACTTTGAACAATGGCTAGTAACAAGTACCTTGTTAGAAGAAAGTCTTTTGGGCATATTTTAGGCAAATTTTGCACTATCAAGTCAAATGGGTGTTTGTTTTTTTCATAACCAAGAAGCAAAAAACACAATGACACCTTGTATTCTCTACTTCTTTCAGTGAACTGCATGATGGTAAAGATGTGGCCCATTATAGAATATTGCATTCAAAAAGCTGCCTGTTCCCTACTAGTACCCTCATCAAGGATACTCCCGATGCATGTATAGGTGAGTCAAAAAGTTTTTGTATAGATGCTAAAACAGGAATATAGGTCCATAGCTATTAATATTCTCTTGGTTGCCTTTTTTCCAGTAGAAAGTAGTAAGATTCAATATTTTTGTCCTCATCTTTGTTATCTTCTCTTCATTCAGTTACCCTGTGAATCTCTCATAGTTTTATAATCTCCAGCATGAATCTTCTTTATGTACACTTGGTTGAATCTAGGTACTTTTCCTGTCTTTGTTCTCTTTTGTACAGTTCTGATTCCTCTTCAAGCATATTTGTGGCTTTGATGTCAGAGGCAAAATGTGGTGGTTCTGGTATCCTTGACAGGGAAAACAGTGTTTAAATATAAAAGACTTTGTTAGGTCCCTGATGCCTCTTCCACAACCTCACCTCTCTTTCCCCCCCTTCTGTTTGTTGTCTTTCTTCTACTTTCTTCATTAAATGATTTTAGGATGATTTGACTTAGTTGGATGTATTGTTGAATTTTCTTTATTTGCTTTCTATTGCTTTATTGGTTGACTCTGCTCATAATCATTCAAAAGCCTTCTTAAAATTTTACAAATAGATTTATATTCTAAAATTGTTGCATTTAGTCACCATTTTTCTCCTCACTGTATAAGAAACTAAAATCTTTCCTAATTAAAGAGTTTTTTGAAGATCATTTGGCCTCTTTCTTATGGCAATTGATTTATATTGGTAAAACCTATGTATATAATTCTTACATTCAGTGTTAATGTCACTTCTGCTGTCCATCATCCATTTTCATTAATAATTACTTGTTTAATTAGGATTTAATTGTTGTGTACTTGCCATGTCTTTTTCTCTTTATTATTCTTAAACCTTATGGGTAATTCTGATTTTTTGTCTTAACAGGTTGGTAGTCTTACTGTACATAGACAACTGGTTTATGAATGACTCCTATATCAATAATAAATTTTTTCCTGTTTGTAAAAATATGTTTCATTTTTATGATGTTATTTGGTGCTTGGCATGTCCAATAACTCCCTCCTCCTCCAACTCCCCAATTCCTCAGAGAGATATTTATGTTAGAGAGGCATGAGTTTTTTGCACATAATTCTTATTTTGGAGAGTTTTAAAAAATGGTGACGATCAGAGAAAATGTCTAGTCCACCAGCTTGTTGGTCACATAACCCAGAATTCTCCCTAGGTCTTCTTCACTTCTTATCTTTTGTTTTATGACACAAATCTCAGTAGGATGAAGCAGTACCTCTATATTAGAGATAATACTTCCAACCTGGGAACCGTCCGTGGCCTTTTGGTCCACACCATCGTTATCAGAGCCCCGTGGTTACCAGCTCCATTCATTGCCCCATTAGCTTTTGTTCCACCATCCTTAAAAGCTAGGAGCTGTTTCTAGTTGCTGAATGAGCTAGACTGGTCCACTTGAAGTTCTGTTATGCTTGATTGCCCCACCTTTTCAGAACAGCCAACAACAACCACGGGGTGCCCAAATTGGCACTTTCTTTACCTTCTCCTTAACACTTCCTTCAGGAATTAATGAGCTAAGTGCTCCACGCAAACAGGAGCCTGCTCCCTGGCCCACTGAGGGGATTCCCCATGCAGCACCAAATCGGATCACCCCACCCTCCATATTTACAGCACCCTTCCCTCACTTCACCTGTGACATAAACGAGAAGGCCAATTTATCCTAATTACCAGTCATGCTGAATGATAGGAGTAGCCTTGATTCAGGCCACTATCTTGTGTGTTCAGGCTTAATATTGGAACAAAATGAGGCATTTCCCCACAATTAACAGAAGGAGGTTTAGTTAGCTATAGTATAGCAAGGATATTCAATAGTAATTAGCTTGGTTAAATATGCAGCTATGTGATATAGTAGATATAATAGCAGGCCTGGAGCCTGAAAGACCCGAATTCAAATTTGGCCTCAGATAATTATTGTGTAACCCTGGACAAGTCAAGTAACCCTGTTTACCTCAGTTCCCCAACTATAAAATGAACTGAAGAAGGAAATGGCAAATCATTCAGGTATTTTTGCCAAGAAAACCCCAAATGTGGTCCTGAAGAGTTGGACCCCTAAAATGACTGAACAACAATAAAATGGTCCTTTTGGTCTCCAATTTATCTATTTCTCCTCTAATTTTCAAAATTGTTCTTATTTTATGCTGTTTTGTTGTTGGGTCTCTGTTTTAAATGTACAATCAGTTAATTTTCTTTCTATTTTGCTAATGTGTATTTTCAGGGATATCATTTTCCTTTAGATGACTTTTAAGATGCATCTCTGAAATTTTAATATGTTGTTATTAATTATATTAATGAATATGTTAAATTGCTAATTAATTGTTAATTAATGTGTTAAATTGTTTACTATGTTAATTTCAAAGTTAGCATTGCCATTCATATAATTATTGTTTTTATGATTTGTTCATTGATCCATTCACTGTTGAAGATTTCATTGTTAAATCTCCAGTTAGGTCTGTGTTTATTGTTTGTTCTCCCTAACAAATTACTATTTGTATTGTATTATGGTCACCAAAAAATGAGTTTACAATTTTCAATATCTCTCTGCCCTGTTCAGTTTTTTTAAGAGTTTCATGTGGTGCTGAGGAATGTGTTTATTCTTTTGTGGTCCCATTCAAAAGGAACCATAAGTTATTTAACTCTAATTTCTCCAACAATGTGTACAATTCTATATTTTCCTTTTTGTTTATCTTTCATTAAATTTTTCTAACTCTAAGAGAGTAACATGGTTTTTTACTATTGAATTACTTCCTACCTTTCAATTTAGTTACTTTTTCCTTTATGAACTTAGATAGATACTTTGACATTTGATGCATATATACTTGATATTGATTTGTAGGCTGGCTGTTTTTAAGCATAATGTTATTTCTTTGTATATCTGTTTATATTTTTAATATTTTTTGCTTGATTTGTCTCATAACATAACATTGTAGCTCCTACTTTGTTTGGATTCATTGATGTATAGTAAATTTTATTTCTTTTTCTATTTTTTAGTTTGTATATGTCTTTTTAGTTATGTTTTTTATAAGCAGCAAATTGTGAAGTTTTTTCTTATCTAATCTGTCATTTTTATTCATTGTATTTCATGATTTAATCAGTTCATATTAAAGTTATGAGAGGTAGGTTGACATTTTCTTCTAGCTGTTTCTCTAGTATATTTTTCTGAATCAAAATTTTTTTTCTTGTTCCATTCCTCTTTTAAGTTAGTACTTATCTCTATGAATATTTTTTATCAGTTTCTTCTGCAGTTTTATCAGTTTCTTCTTCCCATAGCCTCTCTCTTACTCTTAAACACTTAATATTCAATTTGTCAACTCTTAATTTGAAGTTTTATTTAATTCATGGATTCCTTTTTCTTTCTTCCTTTTATTTAGTTATTTCATTCTTCTCCTTCCTTAGTGTTTTATTGGTCTATCACAGGATTAATGAATATAGAAGATAGTATTTACCATTAGGTAAAGTTTTCTTTCTTCTCTCCAAGGTCATGCAGTCTAGTTCTATGCCCTTCCCTCACCACAATAATTTGTCTTTTCATTAGCACATAGTCTTCTCCCTAGGTCTTAATCCTATAACTTTCTTGATGCCAGTTGCCCCCAGGAGTTCTAAGAAAGGACATTTTTCATAATGGCATAGCATTTACACAAAAAAGTGGACTTTCTGAACACCAAATCCTTGTTGATTAGAGCCATTGTAAACTGTAAAAAGCTCAGTACAAAAGATCAGTATTCAGACTTGGTCCTGGATCAAACTTCTTTGGCTGAGCTGAAAAATTACAGGTCCTCAGGTCACCTGAGATCATTACTGCTCAAAACTCAAGAAAATTGAAGCAGAACTCAACAGGACACAAAACATGACTAAGAATGGCCAAAACATTCCCTCTATAAATGTGCAGAGGAAGTATAACTGGAAGAAATAAATAAATAAAGGAATGAATTTATATATATATATATATATATGTGTGTGTGTGTGTGTGTGTGTGTATATATATATGTAAATGAATGAATGAATGAATGAATGAATTCACTTTATAAAACTATTACTGTAATAGGAAATTGAAATCAAAAGTCAAGAAGAGAATAATTACCCCAGATCATCTCAAAGCAAAGCCTCAAAGAAAAACATATACTGGGAATAAATTCAATTTAAATTCCTGAAGAATTGAAGCAACAGGTTTAAAAATTGTTTTAAACAATTACTTAAATGAAATGAGTGACAGAAGAAAGGATTAGAAAATAATTTAGAGCTGTAGAGGAAAGAATTGGGGGGGAAGGGGGATAACAATTTGGCATAGGAAATACAAAATTATGTCCAGGCAATAGACTTTTTAAAAATTAGAATGGATCAAATAGGAATTAGTGCCTCCATAAGACAGGAAGAAATAATAAATAAAAGTAAAATGACTGAAAAAAAAATAGAAGAAAAAATGAGATATCTTACAGCAAAAATGACTGACCTGGAAAAGAGATCAAAGAAGTAATTTAAAAATTATTGAACTACTTGAAAAGAATTACCACAAAAGAGCTTATACATAATATTTCAAGAAATTATGAAAGGAAACTGCCTAGGTCTCTTAGAACCAGAGGGCATAGTGAGAGAAATCCCAAAATTAAAACCCCAGGAAATTATAGTCAAAAAGCCAGGCTTCCAGATCAAAGGAAAAAATGCTCTAAGCAGTCTGAATTTTTTTTTAATAATTCAAGAAGCCATAGTCAAATTGAATAGTCACCCTATTGAGAAATGGAAATATGCTAGGATATGATATTTTAGAAGGCAGAAGATACAGGCTTATCACCAAGAATAACTTACTCAGTCAAACAAAGTATAATGCTCAAAGACAGGAAAATGGATCTTTAATGAAATAGAAGTTTTCAAGCATTTGTCATGAAAAAACCAGTAGAAACTTTAAAAAATAAACACAGGAGTCAAGAACAAAATAAGAACCTAAATATAAGTGATCAGTCTTTAGGAATTAAATAAAGATGAACTACTTGCATTCTAGTAAGGGAAGATGAGATGTTTGTATCTTCAGAATACTGTTATCCTCAGGAATCATGTAGTCTAATTGAAGACAGAGGATCTGCCAGTGGCTTTATGTTTTGATAAACGTAAGGAAATATAAGAAATGGAAGGGAAAAGGAATATCAAGAAAAGAGAGGAAGTGTGGGTAAAAACACAATTTATAATAATCACTATGAACGTGAATGGGATAAATTCACCCACAAAATAGAAGACATCTCCTTAGACATCTTATTACCTATACAACTGTACCTGTTTTGGATTTCTTTGACTTTATACCATGCTCCTAGGAAACTCGTCATTGGAAAATCTCTCTCCATGTCAGACCTCTCCCTCCATATCCAGGATTATGTAGCTCACCATTTCTTGTGTTTCCTTAAGTTCATCCTTCCCGTGGTCACATTCCTTCCCCATTTGCCTCAATAATTTGCTCCCATCTACTTTGTATAATCTCTTCCTCTTCTACTCCAAGTAGGACAAGTGCTCTTTTCAAACAACAATCTTCCATACGAGGGCTCCATCTACTTTTATAGACTATCTCTCATTATCCAAAGGAGTATTTATCAGTAGAAGCCCTTCCCACCACAAAAAAATAAGCCTTCTATTCTCTCCTTGTCACCCACTTTTTAGTTCCCCTATTTTCTCCTTTTTATTCTAATACAGAATTCTCTTCCTGAGAGACCACAGTAAAATCACCTTTCCACTGTTACCTTCATTTGACTTCCACACTCTCCTTTGTCTCCAGGTGTACATTTAGAAGTCTGTTACTGTGTTGCTATGGCTTTCTTTGGCTTTTACATTTGTTAACCCCCTCCTGCATTTCATTTTTATGGAATATTTGAGAAGGAAATAATATCTATTATTTTGCTTTTTTCTAAGAATGATTCAAATATTCCTTTATTATTGGACAATCATCTTTTTTTCATTTCTGGAAAAGCTCAGAATTTTGCAAGATAGGCAGCCCTGGACTGCAACCTGAGTTCTGTTGCTCTTTTGAATCCATTATTCTTCTCCCTCTCGTATTTTCTAGCAGATACAAAATAGTCTTGTCATTCAAATTTCCTTTCTTTTGTGTTTGAAGGTCTTTTTTTTAGTGGTTTGAAGAATTTGTTGGGGTTTTTTTGCAATGGAATTTCATTCTATTGAATATGTTTGTTTTTATTCATTTGAATTAATTTTCAGGAGGCGTACTATGGATTCTTTCAACTTCCATGTAATTTTCTTATATTATTTCTTTCATTGTAGTGTTCAGAGTTTTTGACTTGTGCTATCCTGGGAGTCCTGTAATCCTAAGGTTGTCTTTTCATATCCTGTCTTTGCAATCAATGTGTTTTGCTTGAATAAAGAGTATTTTGTAAAATGTTATTGCCTTTGAATTCTCTTCTTCTGAATTGCCTTTCACTTCTATGTATTTGCATTCCCAATCAGTTGTTTTCTCTTTTATTTGTGTAGTGAGACTTGTCATTGCAGATTCAACTTTTTCCATTCTGCCAATTATTTCTGCTGTGGAGGCCATAATAAATGCTCCTCTCACAACTCTCATTTCTCTTTTAAACCACTGAAGAACAATGTAATTGTGGTTCCACATTCTCAAAATCCACTGAGTCCTCTGTTTCATCAAACGTGAAACATTTCCCTTCATTTAATAGTACTTATTCATAGATTATTGAACTTGCTTTTTAGATCTGGAAGCCAGATCTCCTTCTTTTGTTAATGTTTTCTTCTTAGTTCATCTGCTTATGCTCAAGGTCTTTAAGTTTTCTTCTTTCTGAGATCATTGGTAATCTCAATCTTTTCCCTCTTATTTCCCCTTATTGCTTGCTCTCTGATGGTGTTTTCCCAGGAGGCTTTATCTCAGTGTCTCAGCTTCCTGATAAATTCATAGTTCAACAGCCTAGATCTCTGTCCCAAATGACTTTTGAAGCAACAGAACTAGCGCTAGCTAGATACTGGATACTAGGCTCGTTCCCTGTGGCTTATTGATTTGCCTGATACATAGTGTTCAATTCCATTCCCTCTGTTGCTTAGTTTTCTGGCCTGATGGTACAGAGCATTATCATGCTGATCATATTGCAGCCTGGGCTAATTTCTATTGTATGTGGTTTGGATCTCATGTGCTCTGAGAAGAGGGTCAGAATGTGGGGCTGATCTTTTGTTTTAAGACCAGACCCACTTTCTTGCGGCTTTCCCTTTTCTTCAGCATTCCCTTTTCTTTGCAACTCTCATGCAGTTTGCATAATGTTGCCTGGTGCTAGCTATCAGCCCCACAGCAAACTTCCGCAGTTTAGAGTCTGGACCTTCTGGCACTGGAAAAATGGGCACAGAGTCAGGTTGTAAGATTAAGGTTTTGTGGCAAGGACATGGTTTGGGTGCCCAGTACAGCCTTACTGCCAGGAGAGTGATAATCAGTGGGCGATGGTGTACCGAATGAGCATAAGTTAGGATTTAGTTTATGTTACAGAGTTTTTTATTATTTTTCATTTTCCTGGTAGCCTAGCCAGTGGTTCCCTTAGAAAACCACAAATTAACATTTTTTGTTGTTCAGTCATTTTTGTCCGACTCTTCATGATGCCATTTGGGGTTTTCTTAGCAAAGATACCAGAGTGGCTTGCTATTTCCTTCTATTGCTCATTTTGTAGCTGAGAAACTGAGGCAAACATGGCTAAATGACTTGTCCAGGATCACACAACTCGAAAGTGTCTGAGGCCAGATTTGAATTAATGAAGATGGACTTCCTATAGAAAACCTATTGACTTTAAACCTGACACTTTATCCACTGTCCTAAAATATTTATAGCAGCTTTCTTTGTGGTGCCAAAGAACTGGAAATTGAAGGGGTGTTCATGAATTGGGAAATGGCTAATCAAGAGTGGTTTAGGATTGCGATGGAATTCTACTGCCTTAAGAAATGATGAGCATGTTAACTTTTTTAAACACTTACCTTCCTTCTTATAGTCAAAATTGTGCATTGGTTCCAAGGCAGAAGAGTGGTAAGGTAAGGCAGTTGGGTTAAGTGACTTGCCCAGGGTCACACAGCTAGAAAGTGTCAGAGATCAAATTTGAACCTAGGACCTCCCATCTCTAGGCATGGCTCTCAATCCATGGATCCACCTAGCTGCCTCCTGAAAGGTTTAATTTTTTTTTTAAAGACGAAAAGATCTACGTGAAATTATCTAGTTATTTGTAAGATACACATGAAACTTTCAGATTCATAAGTTAAAATGAGGACTTGGAATAAAATCCTGGGTGCTTCAGTTTAAATATAAAAGACAAGGCTTAACTCATATCTCAGACAAGGCAAGAGCAAAAATGAACTTAATTAAGAGAGAGGAATAGCAAAACTACATTTAACTAATAGGTACCGTGGAGAATGAATTAATATCATTAGACATATATGTACTGAATAACATAACATTTAAATATTAAATGACTTACATAAAGAAATAGACAGTAAACCTACAATGGAGGTGGAGGGGAGATTCCTCCTTTTGACCTTAAATAAATCAGCCTACAAAATAGCCTACAAAAATAAATGATGAAGTTCTGGTTTGGAATAGAGCCGTAGAAGCACTTAGGTAGTGTAGCAGATAGAATGTTGGGTCTGGAATCAGAAAGATCTGAATTAAAATCCAGCTTCAGACATTTACTAGCTGTGTGACTATGGACAAGTTATTTAACTTCTCTTTGCTTCAGTTTCCTTCACTGTAAAATAGAGATTAAAAACTGCCTCTTCCATGTAGGGTCATTGTGAAGATCAAATGAGATAATATCTGTAAAGTGCTTAGCACAATATCTAGCAGAGAGTACATAGTATATAAGTATTCCCTTTCCTTCCCTTCTCCTCTAGAAAAGTTACTGAATGGGATTAGAAAGAGGGAGGGGTTGTACATATTTTTAAATGTTTTGACACCTTAGCAAAATGTAATCATTTAATTTACAACAATTAGCAATATTTGGGAGCATAAAACCTCACAAATATAAAAGAGTATATTGAACTTTTGAACATATATTACATAAACCAATGAGTGAGGCTAAAAGGCAACAAATCAGCGTTTATTAAAGCACCTACTTAATGTGCCAAAAGAAGCAGATAACTGGGGGAAAATGTTTCTAATAAATTTCTCTGATTGAATTTTTATTTCTAAGATACACAGGGAATACATTTAAATTTATAAAAATGAGAGATATTCCTCTAATGGTAAATGGCAAAAGGATATAAATAAGCAGTTTTCAAAGGAAGAAATACAAGCTCGCCATAGTTATTTGAAAAAAATGTACCAAACCCCAACAGTGAAATTCATATTAAAGCAACTGAGTTCTGCTTCATACCCATCAAATTTGCAGAAGTGATACAGAACATGTTATGCACCTGTAATTCCTTCTCTCTTGGGAGGCTGAGACTGATAGATCATTTGAGCTCTAGAATTCTCAGCTGCAGAAGGGCTAAAGTCAATCAAATTTCACACTACGTCCAGCACTCATTTGGCGTGGGGGTTAGGAGGTGTGTGTTAGTAGGAAGTAAGTGTCTAAGGCAGTTGTAAAAGGGAAAAAGAGGGTTTTTGGTTGGATATTAATATTTAAAGGTGTGGTCACCAAGAATTGAATATCAATACTAAAATGATTTTTGAAATTTATTTTCAAAATATAAGAGAGAGAGTGGAAGTAGAGAGAGGAGAAGAGGGTAGAGTAAGAGATCTATATTAAAGGACTAAACTATGTACTCAACCCCTGGCTTTATTTTGGTAGGGCTCCAGAGGTCCTAGCCAGAGAGCCTAAAGTCAGTTAACAAGGGGTTGAGCCATGAGGGTTTCTCCCAATCAAGGGAGCCTCCGGAAGGCGAGTGCCTCCAGGGAGGCTAAGGCAGTCAGCCTTCTTCACTCACCATGTGTAGTTCTAAGGGAAAGATTTAAGTCTCACCAAGTTCAAGGTCCTAGCCAGAGCTTCTTCAAGTCCAGTTCCAGGCTGAAGAGCGAGTCCAAGGTCCTAGCCAGCACTCCTTCAGTTTCAGTTCCAGGCCAAAGAGAGCTGAAGTCACTGACCTGCACTCTCTTTTAAAGGGACTTCTTTTGCGTCACTTCCTGTGCCTTCTTCTTAGTTTACCTGTCCAATCACAACAGATGCTTTTCTTAGGACTGGCCAGGAGGCAGTCAGTAAATTTTGATTCGTCACTCACTCTAGCATATGTGGGTCACAGACCTCCCAACTTGTGAATTAACTAGGAATGTTTTCACCTTTGGTGATTAGGTTAAGGATAGGCAGGGCAGATTTAATTTCATTATCACACAATGATGGGCAACCTTTTGAGCTTGGTGTGTCAAAATTCGCCCAAAAACTGAGCATAACTCAGGTGATGTGTCACTTCAAGAAAAAAAAACCATAATTTCATGATATTTATGGTTTAAATAACAGAAATATATAATTGTAATATATAACTGTATTTAATAAACCAAAAACGAATCATTTAACTTACCTGCTTAGTGACAGTTGTTTTGGCCTACAAACCTCTGGCACAGAGTGTCTACACTACACTACAGCAAATGTTTCGTCCTCGGTGTGTGGCCCCATACTTCTCTGTATGCGGCCACATGTGGCCACGTGTCATCGAAAATGGCTACGCATGTCAGTGCTGACAAAGATGTCATAAGTTTGCCATCAGGGATCTAAGAAGAATCAAATAAACCCAGGTTAGAAATTCCCAATTCAGTTTCAACATGGGCACATAGTGAGACCTAGTCTAAAAAAATGGTAAGGTTGTCCTCAAAAAACGATGACAAATACTGAAAGGATTATAGTGGCAAAGAACTGGAAAAAAGAGGGTACTTAGCCATCAATTGGGGAAATGACTGAACAAGTTATGATATATGAATATGATAGAATACTAATATGATATAAGAAATGACAAAGAGGATGCTTTCAGAAAAATCCAAGAAGACAAATGAAGTAATTCAGAGTGAAGTGAACATAACCAAAACAATAAATAATACAGTAACAGCAGCATTCCAAAGACAAACCCCTTTGAAAATTTTAAGAGCTTTAATCAGTGCAATATACAACCACAATTCCAGAGAAATCATAATGAAACATGTTTTCCACCTCTTAACAAAAATGTGATGGACTCAATACGTAGACTGACACATACTTTTTTTGGTAGATAGCCAATATGGAAATTTATTTTTTGCTTGATTATGCATCCACTTTCCAGGGTTCTTGTGAGGATCAAATGAGGTAATAACTGTAAAGCATTTAGTACATATGGTAAGTGCTACATAAATGTTAGCTTTTATTACTATCATTATTTATTATAGGAATTTTGTTTTTCTTTCTTTTCCTTCCCATCCCCCCCCCACCCCGGAAACCCTTACCTTCTATCTTAAAATCAATACTGTGTATTGGTTCCAAGGCAGAAGAGCTATAGAGATTAGGCAATGGGAGTTAAGCAGTTTGCCCAGGGAACACATTTGGGAAGTATCTGATGCCACATTTGAATCCAGAACCACCTATCTATAGACCTGGATTTCAATTTATTGAGCCACTTACCACTTACCTACCCTATTTTTCTTTCTTTTTCAAGAAAAAGGATGCATGGGAGGAAAAGTTGGATCTTTATTCATTGAAAAATTATTTTTCTAAAAGTGAAATTTTGGGGAAAAAAAGAGAGACAATTCTAGTGAGCAGAAAAATTGTAATTTGTCTGAAGAGACCAATCTGGATGTACAGATTAAACAAGCCAAACAACTGAAATTGTACCTAAGATGAAAACAGACCAAGTAATATAAAATGAATGTAACAGTGTAATAGAGTTGTAAAGATTAGTTCAGGAATATTAAACTGAGAATGATTTGAGTCTGGCGAAGAAAGATGAGGACAAAGAAAAAGATAGTTTTTGTTGAACTATATTGAGAGAAAAAAATAATATCAAGGCAGAGATAGAACTCTTGCTTGAGAAGAATGGAAAGATGATAACTGAAAACAGAGAGAAGGCAGAACTATTCATTATTTTTTCCTTTTGTTTCTCTGTAAAGAATCTGCAATCTTTAAACAAGTGAACTTGTTTTCAATTTCTGGAAAAATATTAGAAAGGATTATTAAAAATAGTTGTTGAGCATCATAGAAAGGAAAGCAGGAGTTAAGTCAACATATCAAGAGCAGATTTCATTAGCCAAAACTCATTTCCTTTATTGAGAGGATTACAAAACTAGTAGATGAGGGAAATGCTGTGGATTTTAGTAGAGCTTTTGATAATGTATTTTGCAGAGAAAATGGAGAGATATGGATTAGATCAGTGATTCCCAAAGTGGGCACTACCGCCCCCTAGTGGGTGCTGCAGCAATCCGGGAGGCGGTGATGGCCACACTTCTTTTGTATTACATTCTATTCTGAGTTCAATAAATAGTTTCATAATTTCCAGGGGGTGCTAAGTAATATTTTTTCTGGAAAGGGGTCGGTAGGCCAAAAAAGTTTGGGAACTACTGGATTAGATGATAATAAAGTCATTCAGATGGATTCACAACTGATTCGATGGACATACTCAAAGAATAGTTGTCCAGTCCAGTGTCAATTTATCTCTGCTCTACTAACTATCCCAGGAAGTTGTGATTTTAACACTGATTTGGATAAAGATATTGATGATATGCTCATCAAATTTGTAAGCCATGATGCCAGGAGGGACAGCTAGCACATTTAGTGATAGAATCAAGATCCAAAAGGATTTTCATGGACTAGAGCCCTGGCATCAAACTCAGAAAGTATAACTGTGGGCCACATATTAACTTGGAAAACCTCAAATTAACATTATCTATGTTTTTTTTAAGTCTTGAAAAAAATTTATTTATAAAAATACAAACCTTTTATATCTGTGACATGGCAAAGTAATAAAAAAAAGTGTTTTCTCTTTCCCCATTTACAAAGTACAATTTCTTTGGAAATGTTAAGTTGGTTTATATAGTTGGATTATAAGATGAATATATTTTTATTTATTTTGTTAAACATGACCCAATTATATTTAGGAAAAAAAATCTTTCTTTTTGTCATAATATCAAGTCTAAGACAAAGAGCAGTAAGGGCTAAACAATTAAAGTTAAGTGACTTGCCCAGGGTCATACTGCTAAGAGGTGTCTGAGACCAGATTTGAACCCTGCATCTGCAGGCTCTCTATCTGCTGAGCCACCTAGACACCTTTTACCCAATTACATTTTAATCTGGTTCCCAGCAATTGAGAATTTTGACTGTTTATGTATTTAACACACCTATAACCTAGAAAAGTAGGATGAATCTAAAATGAAATAACCCCCAAACCCCACACACACCCATGCAAAAAAATAAGCTTAAAAGTATACGGTGAATTAAATTTAAAGTAAATTAAAAAGCAATTGTTTTGGAACCACTAAGTGATCCAATGAATAGAGAGCCAGGCATGGAAATGGGAGTTCCTGGGTTCAAATCTGATTTCATATACTTCTCAGTTGTGTGACCGTGGGCCGTCTAGCTTTTTTGCTCTTCTGCCTTAGAACCAATATTCATAGATTCAAGGACAGAAGGTAAGGGTTTAAAAAAGAAAAAACAAGAAAGTCACAAATTAACAAGATACAGCAAGATGGGTTCAAATCTAGCTTCATTCACTTCCTAGCCATGTGAACCTGGGTAAGTTATTTAATCCCCACTGTGCAGCACTCACCACCTCTTCTGCCTTGGAACCAGTACACAGTATTGATTCAAAGACAGAAAAATAAAAAAATCTATAACGATTATAATCAGTCTTAAACTAATGCTAATCCTGGGTTAAGGGCAGCTAGGTGGCACACTCGAAAGAAGGCCAGGGCTAGAGTCAGGAAGATTTCTTTTCAGGAGTTCATAATCCGGCCTCAGACATTTACTAGCTGTGTGACCCTAGGAAAGTTTTGCCTCAGTTTCTTTCCTTCTCTATAAAATGAGCTAGAGAAGGAAATGACAAACTGTGCTAGTAGTTTTGACAAGTAAACCCCTAATGAGGTCCCAAAGAGTTGGATATGGCTGAACAACAAACAATTCAAATCCTTAAAATCTTGGGCTGCATGAAGAAGGCCATATTTTTTAGGAATAGAAAAGTGATGGCCCCATGTTCGTCAGGCCTCATCTGGAGTGTGTTATTATTCTTTCTCAAAAACTTAAAAGAATTCTTTAGAATTCTGTCCCTTTGTGGTCGCCATAAATGTGGAGAGTAAAATTTATATGCAAAAGCTAAGTATTATATATTAAAAGTTTTATTAATAATAATTAAAGTAAGACACCTAGCTAACCCAGCCTGCTCACAAGAGCAAAAGAGGAAGAGAGAGGTGGAGCTTCAGAAGTTATACAAACGTGACCACGCAAATGTGGACAAAGGGAAAAGCATTCTAGGTAATACAGAAAGGAATTTTGGGTCATATAGTTTTAGGGGTTCTAGATTTTCCAACTATACATGAGCACAGAGTCCAGTTCTGAGCATCACATTTCTTGTACCTCTGTCTGTATTGTCTTTGCTCTAGTTTTCTCTCAATTCTCATTCATTTCATGAAATTTCACTTCTTCCCTCTCTTTGCCTTAGAGATCATCTAGTCCTGTGAACCTATATGTCACCTACTAGAGTTCTTTACTAGAAAGGCAGAGGGATTCACTGAGCTGCTCCCCTTCCCCTCACCACCAACCTGAGGACATTCCTCACATGGCCTGCCTCTCTGCCCAGCAGCCCAATGGGAGCACGTCCTACCACCCCTGCCTGTACGGAGTGGGGGAGGGGCAGAACATGTCACGTGGTCTTTAGGTGGGAGGGAGATGGAGCACAGCTCAAGTTCTCTAAAAAGTTCACCATCTAATCAGAATCCTTCATTTTCTGAAGGAGAAGACTGAAGCCTCTAGTGGGACTACTTGTGCAAGGTAATAACTAATAAGCAACCAAGACGGGATTCAAAACCCAATTCTCTGAGACAAAAGCAGCTTAACCAGATAGCAAATATGATTAATAATTGTTAAAGATGAATGTTAAAATATGAACTAATCGGTCACTTCAAATTTGGGGGGGGGGATAATTCAACATGGGAGATAAATTAAAGTTTATCTTAGAGAGTTATTTCCAAATAATGGAATACATTTTGATCAAAAAATGACATTTAAATCATTTAAATCATGGCTTATTCATTATATTTTTCAGCTCTTCTACAAGTGACAATTTCACTTAGCAAAGTAGAAATTAGTGTTGGTGAGTCCAAATTCTTCACATGTACAGGTATGTATTTGAATATACTTTTAAGTTTATACATGATGCATTTTAGCCTTAATATCTCTTGATATTAATGACATCCCTTAATATCACTTAAAAATGATTACATATTCACCAACATCACTTTTTAGAAATATTGACATTATATTTGATTTTCCTAACAATAAATTGTGAGAACTAGCATTTTGTTTTAAATACTTTGTGTATTTTTCTATATGCCTTGTTATTTTTAACTGCTAAAATGACCAGATTATTCATTTTGAAAAATAATTCCATTATATAAATGTGTGCGTACTAATAGATTCATTTAAATAATCTCAGTTATTTCAGTAGAATTATAAGCATGACATTTTCATTAGGGCTTTGAAATTTAGAGTAAAACTGAGAGTCTTTGCATAGGCAGAAACAAATAAATTTATCACATAGATAGCAAGAATATTTGGATAAAATGGTAAGCTACCAAGAAGACTTACTTCCTCCCCCAGCTAGGTGTGTAGTGAGTATAGTACCAGGCTTTGAATCAGGAAAACTTGAGTTTAAATCCTGGCATCAGACACTTGTTAACTGTGTCTCTGGGCAAATCATTTAACTTTTGTTTGTGTCAATTTCGTTAACGCTAAAATTGGGATAATAAAGTTCCTACCTGAGAGAGTAGTTGTGAGAGTATCAAAGCACTTAGCACAATATCTGGCACACAGTATATGCCATATAAAGGTTTATTACATTCTGTTCCCCTTCCCCCCGTGGCCATAATCAAGGCACAACCATAAAACAAACAAAAATTGGCCTCAGTCTTTTTCCTTTTCTGGCTTATAATCACAAAGGTCACATCACTTGACCAATATACTCTACACAAAAGATTCAAACTGGCTTAATGATTATTAGCATAAGTTTTTTCAAGGGACCACTTTCTCACAAAACACATGAATTGCAGGTTGCATTTAATGTTATAGATCTGTTAACTCCTTGTGACAAAATGAGTAAAAATTAGTTTTCTGTTTGACATAGAAATTTTTTCTCTCTGCTACAATAGTTTTTTCCTGAATTGCCTAGTTTTTTCAGTAATACCTATTCTTAGCAAACTGGCAAAAAAAAAGAAGACAAAAGAAGGGCATAATTAAAATTATTTTAATTTTAGGAACTACAGAAGGAGGGGCTACAGAAAGATAACATTGCTAATAAAGTTTTGGCAGTAGTATGAATTGTACCAGCTCTACTGAAAAGCAGTTTGGAATTATGTTTTTAAAAAGTGAGAAAAACATCCATAACCTTTGACTCAGAAATCTCACTAGAAAAACTCCCCCAAAATCAAAGAAAGAAACACCCAATATATGCCAAAATATTCATCAAAGCTCTTTCTATAGTAGCAAAGAAGTGCAAACATAGCAAGTGCCCATTGACAGGGGAATTTCTAAGCAAATAATGGCATGGGAATATAAAGAATATTATTTTACTCTGAAGAACATTGAATTTGAAGAATTCAGAGAAGCATGAGAAAATTTAAGAAAGTTTATAGGAACTAATGCAAAGGCAAGTGATCAGAATCAGGAAAGCAATATATACAGTATGCACAACAGTATAAATGGGGGAAAAATATATATGCGTATATATTTTTTTGTCAGATTTAGGTGATTTTTTTTGTTTTCCTGAACTACATTTTTACCCCTTTTTTCCCTTTGATATAAAGGTAAGAATGAGGGAGGGATTTATTTGGAAATAAATGTGACTAATATGAATAAAATTTTAAAACCTAGATCTTCTGGAATAATTGGAAAGTATCATGGCAAGAAACAGGTTTAAAACTATCATCTTACAAAGTAACCTATGTATGAATCATTTAATAATCTTTATTATCTATGATGTGCCAAGTATTGACCTATATGCTGATGATAGAAACAAAGGTAAAATTGCCCACACCCTCATAAAGTTTGCATTATCATCATTATCACCAATAGACTGGAAGAATACAACATGCTTGTTGATTAATAAATGCAAAAAATGTTTTAGACCTGTAATTTCATTGGTGTAAGTTACTCAAGAGGCATCAACTATTTCTATTAATGCAGATAAGATACCTGCTATGCAACTTTCAGTCTTAGAGAATTATTTAAAAATTAAGTAATTGTCAGGGGTAGGATTTGAACCCAGGTTTTATTGATGGGAAGAACAGATTTCTATCTACAGTACCACTTTACTGTTCATGTTTCTTTAGTAGCAAAAAAACCCCCAAAACTTAAAGCTGGAAACAATGTGGATGTATACAGATACTCCATCTATAGGCAAAATTTGTATACAGACAAATTTGGAGACATGAATAAAATAGAATATTGTTGTGCCATAAGAATAGAATATGAAAAATTTAGAGACAAGTGAAAGTATTTGTGTGAGTTCATGTAAAACTAATCTGAACCAAGAAAACAATATTGACTTCTTATAATGTAAATGAAAGCAACATTAAAAAGCAGATAAATTTAGATTGCCTGTAATGACTAATCTTGCACCAAAGAAAGATGATAAAACACTTCTCGTTTTCAGTAGAAAAGCAGAGAACTGTGGGTGAGGAATGTTGCATAGTTTATCACTTGTATTCATTTTGACCTTAAGATTTGCCCATCTCTATTTCTTTGATACAGGTTAGGTTCAATGTGCATCTATATGGATTGAGGGATATGATTATAACAATATGAAGACTGTCTTTTCAAGGGTACAGACTGACCTAAAATGAGAAAAAGAAAAGAATAAACTCCCTTTGCTCTGTTTGATTCCAGATAAGAGTTCTAGTTTACAGCTAGTCATACAACAAAATTCCATATTCACAGGGTAGGATAGCCAGACTCAGAATTTAATCAAGTGGAGAAAATTTAGTGTACAGAAAGGAAATAGCATAATGAGAGAACTGAGTAAAGAGGATCCCATCTTTGTCTGTACAAGGCACAGGCATCCATCTGTAGCATTCTCAGATGATATGTCTTTTGGGCAGCAAGTGGCATTTCTCTGAATGGTGGGCTATTGATTAAATGACAGTTCAGATATTCACACTTGAAAAAGAAACTCAGAACAGTATTAAATCACTGTCTCAAGAAACTTTTCTTGAAATAGCCAAATTTAATTAATCATGGCTTAGGACTAGATTATTAATATTTTTCTCATGTTGTTGTAATAACATTTAACAAGGACATAAAAGCACATTTAAAGCCTTACTTTATGCTTTCTAGTTTAAATCCATCCTAGAGCATTAATCATTAGAAATTACAAATAATCATATTCTGGCATTTCACACATACAGCAAAAACATGAATATTTTATTTTAAAACCCCAGAAAACTACTGTTACTAAGGTAACTCAGAGATGTAACCTTAATACATACTATTTATTGCTGGCACCATTTCATAATTGTTATAAGTGACGGAAAAACAATCTATAGATAAAGCTCATTCTTTACCATAAGCAAACCTTTAAGTCCTTTACAACTTGACAACCTGTTGTCAACAACTTCTCTCGGAGTTAAAAATCTAATGTTCCTACTCAAACAGGAAGTTCCAAAGAACCTGACCAATAAGGACACCTTAAGAGGTCTATGGTGCTTTTTTCCAATAATAAATTATTATTATTATCCTTTAAAAACAAAATATACTTGATAAACCCTTAACAGTTTTCAAACATTATGACTGAATTCTTTATAATCTAACAGAATCTAAATTAAAGGAAAAGTTACTTTTCTAATGATACAATTGTCTTCCCTCTGGGTATCATTTTCCAAATTAAAAACATTTCTTATATATTTCCCTAAAATTACAACACAAGAACAAACAACATAAACAACATCATGGATTTTCAAAACAACACAAAACTTTTTTGCCAGACAGATAAGATCAGTTCAACCAAATGCATTTCAAAATCCTCTTCTACAGTAAATCACCATCTATCAATTTGGCATTCTACATCAATCTCATTCAAGAAACCAGTATAGAATAATTACACTTAATAAAAAAATAAATAACCCTTAAATAGTGTTTACCATGTGCCAGTCACCGCACTAAGCATGTTTCAATTATTTCATTTGATCCTCACAACAATCCTGGAGATAGGTCCTGTTATTAGCTTATTTTGCAGATGAGGAAACTGAGACAAAAAAGTGAAGTGTCTTGGTTGGGTTCATACAACTAGTGAGTTTTTGAGAATAGATTTCTTTATCCATGAAGTTTCCAAGCATATTGCCTAAATGCCAGATATCAAATGTATTTTGCATTAAGATCTCATTTACTACAATTATCTAAATAGGAGAACACATTTCACTTTAAATGAGACCATATTTTAAATTAGTTTCCATAGAAACTTCAATCAAATCAAAAGTAGGTTTATAATCACAAATGGTAGTATTCAAAAATCTCAATTTTCTCAAGGACCATTAAACTGCCAGCACCTCAGATTGTAGAACCTGCTGCTTTCATTAGCTTGCTTTTATAGATTCATGGTGGCAGTCTGACCTTCCCATTCTCCTTTTTTGGATCCCATAAGACTGTAAAGTTTGAAATAAGCCCTTTTAATGGTCTTTCAAGGACGGAATTTTAGTATGCTATCCTCAAATAATTCAGTGCTGCAAGTTTATAGTTTCCATTTGGTAATTATTATAACTTTCTGAAATTGGTAATAAATAGGCATTTTCCCAAAACATTTCCCATATCTTTCAAAATGTCAGCCTCTTACTTCAAGTTACCCACCATTTACATTGTCTGTGCAAGGGGATTCCACCTTTAAGGTTCCACTTGTCCTCTTATTATCCCCACTTAATAAACCTTCTCTCAGTTATATTTTTTTCTTCTAGTGGATTTTAAAATTTACAAACTTCAAAACTAACCTTTTTACACTCTGATTCCATACTTTGTTTTACCTTCACTACTTTTTTTTCCTGATTAAGGAATTTATTTTTCCTCTTTGTGCAAAATCAGTTTTGAAAGATAAAAATAACTTTGATTCCTCATTAATCTTCAATACTTGCAATAACAACCTAGTGATATAAATTTAATTAGTCATAGTTATCAAATGTGATGTTTGTTAATTAAGCCAGTCAGCACATTTTTATTTAAAGCCCACAAGGAATATAGTTCAAATTTTTGATTGGTATGTTTTTCCCTTTTTAGAAATATTTATGTGAGCATATTTATGTAAAAACTGAAATAATTACAAAAGGCATCTCTTCTCAGAAAATCCATATAACACACATGTAAACAGGTTACAACTTAAAGCAATGTCCTGTAAATGTCCTCAACTTAAATACCTTATTACCTTTGAGTCTCTTTTTATTACTCTTTTTATTTCATTTGCTTTTCTAAAAATTAATAGAATTTATTTACAAGTATCTCAATCCTGTGTGTGTGCATATTATATTTTTCATGTTTCTATTTTTCAGTTCTCTGGAGGTGACCAACTCCTAAAGTTATTAATGTTAGTTTTTTTTTTACATTCAATTTTATTGATCTCCCCTTTAATTTTTAGGATTTCTAATTTGGTGTTTAGTTGGAGATTTTAAATTTGTTTTTTGTTTTTTTTTTCATTGCATTCCCAATTCATTGATTTCCCCCCCCCTTATTAATATTAGCATTCACAGATATAAATTATCCTCCAATTACTGCTTTTGCTGTTAACTGTAGGTTTTGATATATATCATTACCATTCTCTTTAATGAAATTATTTATTTTTTTCTATAGTTTTTTTCTTTAACCCACTCATTCTTTAAGATTGTAATTTAGTCTCCAATTAGTTTTTACTTTCTGTCTCTATGGTCTCTTGTTATATGTAATTTTTATTGTATTATGATCTGGAAAAGATGCACTTAATATTTTTGCTTTTCTGTATTTAGCTATAATATTTTCATGTCCTAATATATGGTTAATTTTTGTAAAAACACTATGTACCACTGAGAAAAAAGAATATTTTCTGTTTCCATTCAGTTCTCTCCAGATATCTATTGTATTTAACTTACCTAAGATTCTATTCATCTCATTGATTTCTTTCTTATTTATTTTTTGGTTAGATTTATCCCTTTATTATTGTTTGTTTTCTTTTTCCATCTGTAATTCATTTAACTTTTCTTTTAAAAATTTAATGCTACAACATTTGTTACATGTAGGTTTAATATTGGTAATGTTTCATTATCAATAGTTCCTTTTTAACAATTTTCCGGTTTATCTCTTTTGATTATATCTATTTTAGAATTAACTTTGTCAGAGATCCTGGGCCCTATCCCTGCTCTCTTTGTATTAGATGAGGCATAGTATATCCTGCTCTAACCCTTTATTTTTACTCTATGTGTGTCTCATTCTCAGACGTGTTTCTTATAAACAACATAATGGTGGCTTTTGGTTTTTGATCCATTCTGCGTTCTTTTTTAATTTTATGGGTGAATTCATCCCTTTCATATTCAAAGTCATGATTACTAGTTAGGTATTTCCCCTGTTCTGTTTTTCTTCCTTTTTTTGTTTTTCTCTTCCTCTCTTTTTACTATATCCTTCCTCAGATATCCAAATTCTTCCATCTACTACCTCTCAAGTTTGCACCCCTTCTTACCATCCTTCCTTTATTCTCTCCCCTTTCCCTCCTGTTTTTCTGTATGTTAAGAAGTTTTTTTTTTTATTTTAAACCCTTAACTTCTGTGTATTGACTTATAGGTGGAAGAGTGGTAAGGGTAGGCAATGGGGGTCAAGTGACTTGCCCAGGGTCACACAGCTGGGAAGTGTCTGAGGCCGGATTTGAACCTAGGACCTCCCGTCTCTAGGCCTGGCTCTCAATCCACTGAGCTACCCAGCTGCCCCCTTGTTAAGAAGATTTTTATCCTAGCTGTATATATTATTCTCTCTTCAACTTAGATCTAATGAAAATAGGGTTCTAGTACTCCACCTCATCTTCCTTTCTCTGTAACAATTCTTCCACTCAGGCCACTTTTATGTGAGAAAATTGTTGTTCTATTTTATCTCTTTCCTGTTCTATTTTATTATTATGTTTACCTCATTCCATTATATTCAACTTAATCTCAAGTCTTTTTTTTCTACATTTATTCTTTCTGTCATTCTTAATGTCATTTTCTCATGTAAGAAGTTAACAGTTTGACCTTTTGAGTCTCTTATAACTGATCTTTCAAGTTTACCTTCTCATAATTCTTATAGATCAGATATTATACTGATTTCTGGAGTTTTTTCCCCAAGAATAATTGAAAATCCTTTAGTTCATTGAATATCTATTTTTTCCCTTTATGCTCAGCTTTGCTGAGTAGATAGGTTATTCTTAGTTGTAAATCCAGGTCTTTTGCTCTTCAAAATATTATGTTCTATCTCCTTCATTACCTTAATATTGAAGCTAAGTCTTGTGTTATTATGATTGTAGCTCCACAATAGTTAAATTGTTTTTTGTTGTTGTTTTGTGGTATTTTCTCTTTAACTTGGGAGCTAGGAATTTAGCAATGATATTCCTATGCGTTTTCATCTTGGGGCCTCTTTGTGGTGGTGATCAATGAATTATTTCAATTTCTATTTTATCCTTTAGTTCTAGAATTTCAAGGCAATTTTCCTTAATCATTTCTTGGAGTATGGTTTCTAAATTCTTTTTTTCTTATCATAACTTTCTGGGAGCCCTATAATTCTCATAATGTCTCTATTTGATCTATTTTCCAGGTCAATTATTCTTGTAATAAGCTGTTGTTCTCTTCTATTATTTCATTCTTTTTATTTTGCTTTATTTCTTGTTGCCTTAGAAACACTGACTAAATTGAATTCTTAATGAATTATTTTCTTCCATGAGTTTCTGGATCTCTTTTCCCATTTGGGTTATATTTCTTTCATAATTTTCTTGCATTACTCTTTTTTTTCTAATTTTCCTCAACCTCTCTCATTTGGTTTTTGAGATCTTTTAAAAAATTCTCCCAAAAGCTCTTTTTGAGCTGTAACCCTTTATTGTTTTTCTTTGCTTTTTAAAAAAGTAGGTATTTTTGCTTTACTGTCCTCTGAGTTTGAACTTGAGTCTTCTTAGTCCCCAGAGTATCTATTAATAGTGGGGTTCTTTCTCCTTTGCTTACTCTTTTAAAAAATTTTAGCAGGCAGGCTTTATGCTTGTTAGCTTTATGTTAGAGTTCCAGGATTCCCAGGGAGCAAGGGATGGTGCTTCAAGTTTCAGGGTTTTTTTCGTGTATTATTTCCTGGGTCTTATTTAGTTCTTCCAATTTCTATAATCCAGGATAAGGTGCAGTGTCTGGTCTCCTCTCTCAAAACCCAAGTCTGTGACTGACCTCAGGTGCTTCAACCAGAACCCCCAAGCAGTTCTGCCACTGTGAGTAGACAGCTCACTTCCCCTCTCCTGACTACAGCCAAGGACTCCACTCTCCTGGGGCTGACCACAACTAGCAGGACCCCAGATGCTCAGCAATTGCACTCACTGTTGTGTGTTCCCTCTTCACTCTTCCTCTCCAGATACCACAGCCTGGGATAGAGCAAGTGTCTGGTCAGTTGGGCCTCCAAAACCCTTCACAGGTTAGCAGTCAACTGGCTGCTATGGCTGAGTGGGGATCTCTGGGGCTGAGATTGTAGCCTACACAGCTATTCCCAGGTCTTGTTGCCTATGGACTCTGCCAGTATCTACCACTAGGATGTAAGCTCCCAGGTCTAGCTGACCAGGGGAGGCTGCAGCCTTGCCACTGGTTAATTCTGCTTTCTTTACTCTGGGATTTCCACACTATCTGGTGAGACTGAGGCCAGGGAAATCAGAAAATTTCCTCCTTTATTGTCTGTAGCTGCTCAGCTTCACACCTGACTTTTAGTTGTTTTTTCCACTTTTAGCCTTGATTTTGTGGAATTATTTTTATTATTTGTGGGAGAGTTTGGAGAGCAAGGAAGTCTCACACCCTTCACTACATTTCTTAAGTCTATCTCTCTTATTTCCAGGTGTACTCTTAACATTCCATTAAATCTCTTCTGTGCAGATTTCTTTATGGAACACCAATTAATTGCTAAACTTTTACTTCTTGAGTTGCATAATCTATTTCAATTTAGGTGACCTCGAAACTAATTTACCTACACAATTAAATTCTGTTGAATCATTTAAAACCAACTCCAGTTCTATTTATTATCTAGTAGGTGAAACCCTCTTCTAATAGGACAGTACCTTTTTTGCCCTCTAGGAAGGAGAGAAAGGCATTTTTTGTTTGTACTTAATTCTAATTGCAAACCTTCAAAAAAAATCTATTAAGATGTTTTAGCAGTTACATAAACCTTTAAATCATAATTTGGAAATTTATGATAAAGATGTTACATTTCAGTTACAAATTTAGTCTCTAGTTTGTAATGCCATCCAGTCAAACAAACCAGGAAAAAAATTTCCTTTCTTTTCTTGTCCATCTTTATCTCTGCAATTTACAAGCTGGCCATAGTTGTGAAAGCAAAGAGAAAAAAAGAAGCTCACTGTTTTCTTCCTTTTCTCCTACTGAAAATCCAATTTTAAAAAAATCAATAAGGGTTAAGTCCCTGCTTGATATTATAGATAGCAGAGAGAGCTGTTTTAGATATGAACCCTATTAGTCTTCCCCATCCTTATAAGTTCCCTTTATATGCTTATTTACCACAGTCTTTATAGGTGACTAGGTGTTCCTTTTCAAAGTTCTCCAAGATAAACTAGAGAGTATAAAATCCTTGGAATCTCTTATCTCTTCTTGCTAGGTTTTGTTGATAATGTACAAAAACACTGATGATTTATGTGGTTTTATTTTGTATCCTTCAATTTTACTGGTGATTGGTTTGTTCGTTTTTTAATTGATTATATGTGGTTCTCTTAGTAAAGTATATCATTAACCAAAAGTGATTTTTTTCCCCTTTGTTGTCTATACTTAGTTCAATTTTTTTCTTGTCTTATTGTTATAGCTAGCATTTAAAGTTCAGTATTGAATAGTAATGGTGAAAGACCTCTGATCTTATTGGAAAGACTTCCAGCTTATCCCCATTACAGATAATGCTTGCTTTTGCTTTTAAATAGGCACTCCTTATCAGGAAGCTCCATTTATTCCAGTGCTTTCTAGTGGTTTAAATAGGAATGGGCTTTGACCTCCTGGGAGAAGCCTCCAATATAATGGGAGAGATTTCTAAAATAAAAGGGTACTTAAGATTCGATCCTTGGGTCCAGTCTGGGACATCTCCCTAAGGCAAGTTCCCAAATAAACTCTAAAGACCCAAACCCAAACATTTAAAGCTATAAGGCCTTTGTCCTACGGGGAGAAGAATTGAGGTGGGTTCATCTTGTCTTGAAAGGAGATGGATGAGGCGGGGGAGGGGGTTAGGAGATGGGGGAGAGTGGAAACCAGCTTTTTTACTCATTTAACTATTATTAACTTGAGAATAACACACTAATTGCTCACTCTACACACTTCTAAATCCATCTAGTTCTGGACTTTTCCCCTTCCCTTAGGGAGTTCATTTTTGGTTTATTCAATTTCTTTTTCTAAGGTGGAGTTATTTAAGTTATTCTATTTCATTTTCTGTCACTCTGGACAATTTATATTTTTAAATATTCTTTCATTTCATTTAGACTGCTCATTTTACTGGCATAATGGAAGAAATAGATCCTAATAATTACTTTCATTTCATAATCATTGGTTGTAAATTCACCTTTTTCATTTTTGGCACTAATAATTTGACTTTCTTCTTTCTTTTTTAAATATGAAATTATCAGATTTCTTATTTGATTGTGTTTTTTTTAAACCAGCTAATTTTATTTGTTAATGCAGTTTTTTAACTTTTAATTTTTTAAATCTCTCCTTTGATTTTTCAGGATTTCTATTTTGTTATCTAATTTTTTTAATTTTCTACTTTTTTATTTAGCTACATTACCAATTCATTTATCAGCTCATTCTCTTTTTTACTGAGGAAAGAGTTTAGCTATAAACTTTCTCCTTAATAATGCTCTACTGCATTCCAAAAATTTGAGGATGTTGTCTCATCATTGTCATTATTTTTAATGAAATTATTGTTTCTATGCTTTGTTCTGACCCATCAATTCTTTAGGATTAAGTAATTTTTAATATATTCTTTGAAAGTCCTTTACTGGATGTAATTTTTATTGTATTATACTAAAAAATATTTTTACTAATTCTGCTTTTCTGTATTTGTGAAATTTTTTTTCCTTTCTATTCCCATTTGTTATTCTCCAGAGATCTGTCATATGTAACTTTTCTTAAATTCTATGAATCTCTTTGATTTCTTTCTTACTTATTTTGTGTTTAGATTTATCTAGAAGTAAATTGAATATACTTTTACTATCTTTTTTTTCTACAACTCATTTTATTTTTCCCTTAGGAATTTAGATGCTATACCATTTGGTACATATATACTCAGTATTTATATTAATTCATTTTCTATGATACCTTTCAGCAAATGTAATTTCCTTGTTTTATCTTTTTTAAATTAATTTTATTTTTGTCTTTTTCTGAAGCATAATAGATTCTGCTCCAGCTTCTTATTTTAACTTTCTGGATAGCTTTCTGTTTCAGATGTGATTTTTATAAACAACATATTGTTAGATTCTGATTTCTAATCCATTGTGCTATTCCATTCTGATTTATGAGTGAGTTCAACCCACTCACATTCACAATTATGATTGCTAAATCTATTTTTCTCAGTCTTATTCTCTTATAATTATCCTTTTCTTTTTTAACAAACTGTCCCCTCTTTAAGATGGTATTTTGCTTCTGACCACTTCCTCTCTAAATCTAACTTCCCTCTTATATACCCTCTCCCCTTCCTCTTTAACCCCTTTCCCTCCTACTTCCCTGTTGAGGAAGATGAGTTTCTATATCCAATTGTCTCTGCATGCATGTACACATGCATAGGATAAGAGTGTGTGTGTGTGTGTGTGTGTGTGTGTGTGTGTGTGTGTGTGTGTGTGTGTGTTTATTCTTCCCTTCTTGAACTAGTTCAGATAAGAGTGAGTTTCAGATGTTTCCCACTCCTCCCTCAATTGAATAAATTCTTTTTTATGAGCCCTATGTAAGATAATTTTCTCCATTCTTCTCCTGTTCTGTTTCTCCCAATGAACCTTTCTTCCTCACCCCTTCCATTCTCCTATTTAATCATCCAAACATGATAGAATCACACCCTGACCTTTGTCTAATTAGACTCTCTCTAAAACTCCTGATGATAATCATCTCTCCATAGAAAAAATGTAAACAGTTTAACCTTTTTTAGTCCTTTATGATTTCTCAGTCAAGTTTACCTTTCTGTAAGTTTCTTGAATCCCGCATTTAAATATCAAATTTTTATTCAGCTCTGGTATTTTCATCAGGAATGCATAAAAGTATTATATTTAATTAAATGTAAATTTTTCCCACTCCAGGATTATTTTCAGTTTTGCTGAGTAGGTTATTCTTGGCTATAATCCTAAATCCTTTGTTCTGAAACAGCCCTGAGGCCTGCTAAATCTTATTTGATCCTAACAGTGTCTCCTTGGCACTTGAATTCTTTCTCCCTGGCTCCTTGCATCATTTTTTCTTGACCTCTGGATATTAGCTATAATATTCCTGGAAGTTTTCATTTGGGGATTTCTTTCAAAAAGTTACTGGATTCTTCAAATTTCTACTTTCCTCTCGGGTTCTACGATATCCTTTCCTTTATAATTTTTTGAAATATGATGTCTAGGCTCGTTCTTTATGAGTTTTAGGTAGTTCAATGATTTTTAAATTATTCCAGGTCAGTTGTTTTTTCTTATAACATATTTCACATTTTCTATTTTTCAGTTTAGGGATTTTGTTTTATTATTTCTTGATGTCTCATGAAGTCATTAGCTTCTCTTTGGCCAGTTTTAATTTTCTTCAGTAAAGTTTTGTGCTTTTTTTTAAAGCAAGCTGTTAATATTTTCTTTTCATATCTCTTTTAGAGCTCTATTTTAGTTTTTAAAATCATTTTTAGCTCTTACTTTAACTTTTCTGGGAGTTTTTGTTGGGTAAATTCCATTCTGCAGGGTTTTTTTTGAGACTTTTCTTGTAGGTATTTTCAGGATGTTACCTTCTGATTTTGAGCCTTGCTCTTCCCTATCACCATAGTAACAGTGATTGAGTTTGTTTTTTTTTTTAAATGTGTATTCCTCCAGCCTACTTCTTGCCTTTGTACTTTGTTAGTCTTTGTTTACTTCTAGGGGTCTCTAAATCTTGAGTGCTTCCAAAGTGGTATGGTCTCTGTTGCCTTCCTCACAATGATCTTTGCAAATTGGGTCTATTGGCTTCTTTATAGTTGAAAAGTAAACCACTTGTGGATTCTGTGCCTATTAGCCTACGGGGAATTTGTGCAAGTTCAGAGTAACTGAATTACTCATTCTCCTTAAGTCTCCTTAAGTGTCCTGCTCAGATTTCTCCACTGTAGACTCATGGGCTGGACTAAAGATTAGAACTGAATCACCCGTTCAGAGCCACATAGCTAAGTTTCTGTAATATCCCACATTCATTTGCTATTGTTCCTCTCTGCTCAGCATCTGTGACCCAAAATTGGATAATAGGTAATTGAAATGTTGGATGCTACCTATTCTTAAGAACAGTTCTAGTTCAGGCATCCTGAAGTCTCCTTGTACTCCAGTGCTTCCTGTCCTAGTGTTCACTCTTGCTTTCCTTTTTATTCCTGGGCACCGGAATGCTTCCTATCCACTGCTGTTGCTTCTGTACTATACTCTTAACCAATTTCTAATCTAGTGTCTATAGACCTTCTGTGTCTTCCTAAGATGCCCTGGGTTGGAAAAAATGACTCACTTTGACTTTTTCATGGATTTTCCAATCAGAATTTGACCTGGTGCATTTTCCAAATTGTTGTGGAGGAGGTATACTGAATGAGCCAGGCAAAAATTTACTTCCTTTTATTCTATCATCTTGACTCTGCCTTCCCTGTGTCTCCTCTCTCAAAAGTGGAAGCCAGAAGAACAGGATATAATCCTCTCAAAGGCACAGAGTATCATATAATCAATCACTCTTCACCAATGAGAAATGTCTTAGGTAAATGCTCTTGAGCTCCTGGTTACAGATTTATACTCCAATGAGATGAAAAAAAGAGGAAAAAGACACATGCATGAAAAAAATATTTATAGAAGTTTTTCTGATAGGAAAGAATTAGAAGTAGAGAAGGTACTCAACAGTTGGGGAATATGTAATGCTTTTGTGTTATAAGAAATGATGAAGAGGAAAGTTTTAGGGAGTCCTGGGAAAACTTATGAAGAGTGAATAGCACCAGGAAATTTATACAATAACATTATTATAAAAACAACTGTTTTTGAAATACTTTAGAACACTAATCAACCAACATAATGTCTAGCCATGATCATGATGAAATATGTTCCCAACCTCCTAATAGAAAGTTGATGGACTCAGAGCTTGAATCAGGATTTTTTTTAAATTATTTTAAACCCTTAACTTCTGTGTATTAACTTATAGGTGAAAGATTGGCAAGGGTAGGCAATGGGGGTCAAGTGACTTGCCCAGGGTCACACAGCTGGGAAGTGTCTGAGGCCGGATTTGAACCTAGTCTCTAGGCCTGACTCTCAATCCACTGAGCTACCCAGCTGCCCCCTAGGGTTTTTTTTAACATAGCCAATGGTAGAATTTATTCCATCCCTCAGGAGCAGCTTCTTCTTTAGCCCCAATTCATTCAGTGCATCAGCAGAAAGCAACAATAGAAAAAGGAAAGTTATACTTTAAATATCAATTCCAGCTCATCCCAGACTTTCCCCAACTGTAACTATTAACTTTTCCTAGAGGAACCTAGGTCCACATTTTTTTCTCCCACTGCTCTGGAAATATACAAAAATTTGAATTGATACTTCTCTTTTGTTTTCTTCAAGTGGAGAAGCCAGGAAATGTCCTCCTTCCCATCATTAAAAGACTCTTTTCCCCCCCTTCCTCTGGACTTCACAGGTAGTGCCTGGAATGCTCTATCCCTTCATCCTCTCCTAGTTTCTCCTCTCAAATACCACCCCTGCAAAAAGATTTTCTTTCCTGCCTTCTAGCTGCTGGCTAATGCCTTTTCATTTTCAGATGACCCACATATACTCTGTAAATGTCTTGTTTATACCTAACTATTTATATTTTGGCTTCTCCATCTGAACAGAAACTGTTTTTGTCAATGCTTAGCACGATATAAGTACTTAATAAATGCTTGCTCACTAACTTGACTAAGTGCTTTTTTTAAAATTTGTTAGGCCTTAAAACAGATGTACTTTCTTTTTTCACCTTTTCTGAGTTATTCAAAGTGTCGATTGAATAGAAACAAATGTCAACTTCAATAAATTCACTTTTGAATACATTTTAAACTTTTCTTTGGTTATTATTCTTTGCAGCAATTGGAGAACTGGAAGATATAGATTGGTACAATCCTCAAGGAGAGAAGATAGTTTCTTCACAGAGAGTAGTGGTACAAAAAGAAGGTGCTAGATCTCGACTAACAATTTATAATGCAAATATAGAGGATGCTGGAATATATCGGTGTCAAGGAACAGATGCTAAGGGACAGACTCAAGAAGCTACAGTTGTTTTGGAGATTTACCGTAAGTCCTTTTAAAATAAACCTTATTTTTAATGCAATACTTTAAAAAATAATTTCAGCAAAGATATTTAGTTAATTCCCCATTGACCACAATTCTTAAAACAATAATATTATTTTAGCAATGGATATCTAAAAATTTTAGTTTTGATTTTTTTTTTGTGAAATAGAGTGAATAGAAAATGCTTGAATTATTTCAGACCACTATGCAACATTAGTAATATTAAACAGAGTAATTTTAGTTTTTAAAAGGGAAAAAGATCATTTAAACAAAGATCACCAAAAAAATGATTTTGTAGTAAGTGGTGGCAATGAAATCTTTCTTTAAAACAACTCAAGCTGATAGGCTTGTAAGTATAGGGAAATATAGATGCCTTTATATTCTATTAAACCTTTCATGAGAAGATATGTGATTTTTCATCTAGAGGAAAATAAATTCTTATCAAGAAAGAGAAATGCATTTTATAAAAAAATAACACATTATGTATCACTCTTTATGAAGATTTTGTTTAACAAAATACATCCCAAAGGGGATGTGGATATTATTTGGGGGAAAAGCACTTAATTTGGAATCAGGAGACCTCAGGTCAAATAAAAGTTCAATAACTTTACCTGTTCCTCACTCTGGTCAAGTTATTTCATATCTTCGACCACAATTTTTTACTTATAAAATGAAGGGGTTAGGACTATGTGATCTAATATTCCATCTAGCTCTAAATCTTATAATGTCATGAAAAAGGATGACAGATTTTATAGGACTAGTTTAAATCTTCTATTGCATTAAATTATATGGACTTGGATAGGAAAGTATGAGATACTACATTTTATCCTTTTGATTTTTTTCCCCTTATTACAGAAAAACTCACTTTCAGAGAAGTGGTATCTCCTCAAGAATTTAAACAAGGAGAGGATGCAGAAGTGGTTTGCCAAGTTAGCAGCTCACCTGCACCCATTGTTAGCTGGTTATATCATAATGAAGAAGTCGCCACCCATTCCAACAGTTAGTATCTTGGTAACTTGCTAAGTTTTTTTTTTAGTTAATTAATTTGTTTGTTTGTAGCATTTAAATACCCAGTTAATTCCTTTTCTCCCTCCCTTCCTCCATTAGAGAAGGCATCATTTGAAAAAAGATATTTGTATATATAAGAATGTCTTACTTATTTCTACTTATCATTTCTTTCTCTGAGGTGGACATTCACAAGTTATTCTTCAAACAATATTTCTGTTGCTTTATACAATGTTCTCTTGGTTCTGCTCATTTCACACTTTATAATTTCATGGAGGTCTTTATACCTTTTTCCAAAATTAACCTGCTTGTCATTTCTTATGGCAGTTATATTCCATCATAATCATATGCCACAATTTGTTTAACTATTCCTCAACTGATTGGCAAATGAATTATTTTGAGTACATAAAATTGAAAAGCTTTAGTACCAAAAAACCTAATGTAACCAAGATTAGAAGGAAAGCAGAAAATTGTGTGCGTGGAGGATTTTTATCCTCTCAGAGATGTCATATGTAAAACATATAGAGAACTTTGTCAAATATGTAAAAATGTGAGCTCCATTGATAAATGGTCAAAAGGTATGAACACATTTTTTGAATAAAGAAATCAAAACTATATATAACTAAAATTTTAAATGCTCTAAATTATTATTCATTAGAGAAATGCAAACTAAAACTCAGAAACATCTCAACTACCCTATCACAAAAGGGCAAAATGACAAATGTTAGAAGGGATGTGAAGAAATTGGGATACTAATATACTGTTGTTGGAACTGTAAACTGATTCAGTCATTTTGGAAAGCAATCTGGAATTATGTTCAAAGAGTAATAAAATTGTGTATACCTTTTGGCCCAGAAATATCACTATTAGGTTTACAACTTGCTACATTTTAAGTTATAACTATAATATAATTAAAAGGCATTTATTTTTATATTGCTTTGCTCTAAAAGTAAAGCCTTTTGCCTTAAAATATGTAATTAAATAAAATTAAAATATACTCAATCTAACATGAATTACAGCAGTGATTCCCAATGTGGGCGCTACCGCCCCCTGGTGGGTGCTGCAGCGATCCAGGGGAGTGGTGATAGCCACAGGTGCATTTATCTTTCCTATTAATTGCTATTAAAATTTTTTAAAATTAATTTCCAGGGGGCTAAGTAATATTTTTTTCTGGAAAATTATATTAAAGCATCATCCATTTATTCCTATGTTTTCTCATGTATATTGTATTCTATATTTTCTTTAATTTTGAACCCATCCTGCATTTGTCGTACAAATCTAACCTAGTTACAATGATTATGGTATAACAATTGAATTTTTGAGAGCCGTATTTCTTTTTAAGTTAATTTATTAATCGACTGCCCAAGAAAATCTAAACTAGCCAATAGATTCCCTTCATAATCTGAACAGATGCCAGAAACCAAGGAGCACAAGCAAGGCAAAAGAGATGGAATTCCTGTGGTGCAGACCAATATATATCTCTTGTCACCACTCAGTTGCTCCCCAATATAACTGATTGGAAAATCATCACTGAGAGGTTGGCCCTAGAGCCCCAACTCATCTCTCATCACTTCATCATAGGAAGAAGAGGTCTTAACACCAAGAAATCTCTTCTTACCTACTATGTGGCTGGCGTATGGTGGCTAGAGCTTGCTGACTTAATCTTTCATAATGCCTGCTTGGCTCTGACCCAAATCCTATTATCCTCAACAAATGGAGCATCCAACCCAGTTTCATAACCTGGGGGAGAAACTGTTTCAGTTTTAAAATAAAACAATTCTTGGGGGGCTAAAGGGGAAATTATTTCACAAAAATATGCCAATTCAATATTAATTTTTCCCCAATAGTCTGTGATATAATCTGGCCTCAGACACTTCCTAGCTGTGTGACCCTGGGTAAGTCACTTAACTCCCATTGCCTAGCCCTTACCACTCTTCTGCCTTGGAACCAATACCCAGTATTAACTCTATGGTAGAAGGTAAGGGTTTACAAAAAATAGTCTGTGATATACTGCTATCACCTCCTTGTTAATATTTTCTTTAAACTTTCTTTTACATCATTGTTCATTAGAGATATTGGTCTTTACTTTCCTTTTTGGTTTGGCTCTCCCTGGCTTATATATCAAGACCATATTTATATCCAAGAAGGCATTTGGTAGGATCCCTTTTTAATACTTTTATAGTTTAAATCACATTGGAATTCGTTGTTTGATAGAATTAATTTTTAAATTTATCTTATCCTTTTTTTTCTTTGAGAGTTCATTTGCATCTTGTTCAACTTCTTTTCAGATACTAGATTGTTTAAATTTTCATATTTTTCTGCTAATCTGTACATTTTTTATTTTTATAAATATTTCATGCAGACCATAGAGTTTGTTTTCTTATCCAATATGTCATTCTTTTTTATTGTGTTGTAGTGATATAATCCATTTACATTTAAAGTTATAAGAGTTAGATTTCTAGTTTTCATCATCTCTCTTTAATATTAGGTATTTTTCAAGCTATTAATTTTTCCCTCTTCTTCTATAAGCACAGTAATCTAGTTCCTCAGTTATTTTATCTTAATCTTTATTAAAGTGGTCCTATTCCCACTGGCTCTCTTCTGTTCACCCCTCAACCTCTCTTCTTATTTTTTTTCTCTTTTCCCTTGGGATTTTGCTTAGTAGTTCTTTTTTCTCTTCTACTTTTCTGATTATATATAATCCTTCCCTCCTCTTTTTTTTCCTAATGAGCCAAGTAGATTCCCTCCTTCCTTTCTTCCTTTTCAACTAGTCTTGTTCATTAGGTTTTTTAATTTAATTTTTCATGCCTCTTTTTGTAAAGGATTTCTTTTATTCTCTTCATTACTCATCCTCTATTCTAGATTCCCGTTCTAAGATTTATAATCCTTTAGTTATATAATTTCTCTGTTTTCTGTATTTCTCATGCAATCCAAACTTGTGTCCTTTCTATGCTTGCCCCTGTAGACAGTTTCTACCACTACTTTGTAGAATTTGCCCTATGCATTCTCCTTTTCCATTGTGTCTTACTCCCAAAACAATAATAATTATTACAGGTGTCAGAAAGACACTTCCCCTTGTAGGGCTCTCCACCATCACATTATACAACTCACTAATGATCTACCCTTTCTTGATCATTCCCCCCCCCCCGCCCATTTGCCTCAAAATCTCCTCCCTGATTCCATGTCTTCCTATTCGCCCTGATTTCTGTTGCCCCCAGGAATACCAACTATTTCCCTTTCACTTCAGAGGAAGGACAAGTGGATTTTTCAAGAACCAGATTCCCCAGACCACATCCTATCTCCATTCACAGACCATCTCTATTCATCCATGGGAATATTCATCAGGGCAACCTTCTCCCACCACCACAGCAAAGCCTCCCTCTTTCCACTTCCTTTTCCTTTTCTCTATTCTCTTTTCCACCCATGCTCTAGTAAGCCTTTTCTCTTATTGAGACCATAGACATCACATTTTCATCATTGCTAGCCATCAGTTAGACCCAGGCACATCATAAATTTCTCTGTCTCTCCTCCTGGTGCCTTACATACAAACACACACATTCACATCCTTCCTGTACCCTCTCCTGTTGTAGTTCCACAAAAAAAAAAAAAAAAAAAAAAAAAAAACCAAACCACCATTGTTTAACCTGTAGGTTATGCATTGCCAGGTTCTCTTCATAGTGTCCTAGGCCTACCTCTTCAGTGTTACATCCACCAGACTTCGGCCTTCACCTTTTTCCTCATGTATATTTAGAAAGAATATCTCCCTGCTGTCATTCTGTTGCTGCTGTTCCTGTCCTTGGCTGGTGCATTTATTCTCCCCTTCTGCATCTCTTTCTCCTGTCTGGTTTTCTTGTTGTGACTATTTCAAACTCCTATTTAATATTCAACACTAACATTTTTTCACTTATGGATAGGCTCATATTTGCTAGGTAGGTCACCTTGAGCTGTGTTCTGGACTACATTGCTCTTTTTGAAACACTTTATTCCATTTCCTCCTACGTTTTCTGGTGGGTGCAACATAGTCTTGTGTTATTTGAATTTCTTTCTTTTTATATTTAAAATTCTTTCTCCTTAATAGCCTGTAGAATTTTCTGAATTGAATTGTTAGATATAACTACTGTGTGTCTTGGAGTTTGCAGCCTTTTTTCTGTAAGTGAGCTATCAGTTTTTTCAACCGGTATTTCATTTTCTATGTTTAAAAATTCTGAGCTTTCTTAGCCTTTTTCCCCCCTTCATTATGGTATAAAGGTATTTTCTTTTGTCCATTTCTTCTGGGAGACTTGTGATTCTAGGTTTTCTCTATGTTTCCTGTCTTTAAGATTAATATTTTTTTTCTTGGATCAAGAACTTATTTTCTTTTAATATTGTTGTTTCTTTCTACTCTTCTTCTAGATTTTCCTTTACTTCTGTATTTTTGCATTCCCAATCTATCATTCTCTCATATTTCATTGGTGAGGCCTTCCTTTGCAGATTCTCTTTTTGCTCTTTTCCCTCTTATTTTTGCTGTTAAAGCCATAAATACTGCTCTCCTCAATTACACTCAAGGCAGGGACCTGCCAATTTCCAGCATACTCTGAGTAGTTTGATATTGGGGGAACTCTGATCATTGGCCATTTGTTTTGAGTTTTCCTATATTCCTGACCCTATTCAGTGACAAAACTATAGACTTTCCCCTGGTTTGAGCTCTAAACAGGTTCAAAACAATAGATTTTTAGGTTCATCCTTGGACCCAGCTTCTAAATTGCAGGCTTCAGTCCTAGTGTGGAAACCCTAAAATACTGAATCAAGGTCAGAACCAAATAGCTGATGCTTACCTGTCTCTGTTCCTGTTCCATACCTGGTACAGAGCCTAAAAGCCAGGTATCTTGTTCTGGTGTGCATTTTCCAACTTCTTTGTGGCCCAGCTTCTGTTCAAAGTGACAGGTTGAGGCTGGCTCCCGTTTCTGCTCCTTGTTTGACACTGTCAACCCCTCCTCTCCCCCCCCCCCCCACACACACAACCCACCCCTCAACTTCCCAATTCTGAGATCCCCTTCTTGATACTGAAACACAGCCCCAGAGGCCTCAGGCCTGGCCCCATGCTAGAAGCCTCTGCACAAGCTCTCTTGATTGGACCTATCTCCAGTGTCCTCTGGCTAGTTTCCTACATTTACCTGGACTAATAAAAATGACTCCCTATGGTTTTTCCTCTACTGTCTACTGCTCTTCCTTGAACTCTATTAGAATACTTATAAGAGTGGCCTAGGCTATATTGCTTCTTCTTACTCTGACATCTTTGCCAGATTTTTAAAAAAAGACTTTTAAAATTTTATTTTATTTTAATGATATACTATGTATTATAAATTATTATTTTATACCTGTTAGATTCCCTTTAGTTTTTTTCTAAAATATAACCTCTTCCTTTCCCTTCTATTTTTCCTTACTCATATTTTTCATAAAAATTTGAAAGCCCAAGAATATTAGCATTTCATAGGATTATTATTCAGTCACTTATCACAGTGCTAAAGGAAATAAACTCAATACATAAGGATCAAATAGAGACTTAAGAGCCAATCTCAAGCAAGCAAATATATTCACTGTCATGTACCTATAGCCATTGTAACTGTTGTTGGGCAGGAAGAAAAGGAGACAAATCTCTCCTTCTGCCCAGGAGCCTGAGAGAGAGGGGCAAAATTAATTTGATATAAATAATGACATGGGATATTTATCTGCACTGTCATGATGATCATCATTATTTTAAATGCTGCTATTTGTTTTAATATTTTTTAATGTATATTTGCAGCCATCAAGGACTGAAAAGAGGGCTGTTTCTTCTATATTTGTTTAAATTCTCCCTTGGATCAGAAATTTTGCAGTCTCTGGAAAAAGTCTTAAGTCACAGGATGCTATGTATAGGGCTAAAAAAGGACAAGTCAAAGGAGTTGGGTTCAAATCCCATCTGTGGTAGGAACAATATTTCCTAGGGCTCAGGCACATAGGCTCCTCATATGGTAGGGTAGTTTTCCCTTAAAATTTTTTGGAACTGACCTCAAAATTTGAGTGGTTTAACACTCTGGTGTTGGCATAGCTTTCTTGTTGTCAGATTACAAAAACATCCAAGAGATGAAGAGCTAGAGCCCTTTCCTTGTAGCAGGATGACCAATATTCAGACCTGTGGATTGTAAAATTAATATTCAATATCTCCAAAGTATAATATTTAAAGAGATTTATTAATATTTAACCAGAGACCTAGAGAACACAGTTCCCCACTCAATTCACGTGGAAGAGAGAGAGGGGGGCCTTACCCAAAACTTATATAGAATCACGCAAAAGAAGCACGTAAATAGAAAGGAAAAAGAATTGTGGGCAATACAGAAAGGAATCCTGGGCAATGCAGTTCCAGGGGTTCAAGATTTTTCCAACTATACACACCAGAGTGCTGTGTTTAGCTAAATTAGAATTATATCCTAGATATATTTCAAAACATAAGAAACATAACCCCTTCTTGCTCCAAATGTTCAACTATGGCTAAGTAAACCTCCTTTTGTTAAATATTAGATAAATTATGAGTGTATTATTTTGTTCAAATTTTGGCCTGAGCTAGTCCCAGTCCCTCTAACAATTATTCCCTCTATGTTGCTTTATACCTTCAGCCTCAGTTTTTACAACTATTACATAAAAGTCTTGGATTATGGTATTTGGGGGTCTTTTTTAGCCCTAAACATAGCATCCTGTGACTTAAGACTTTTTCCAGAGACTGCAAAATTTCTGATCCAAGGGAGAATTTAAACAAATATAGAAGAAACAGCCCTCTTTCAGAGACCAGTGAAAATGCTAAATGTCTGGGAGCTAGACAAACGCATATTGGGGTCAGCTCCATGTTTGAAATGGTTTTTGGAGAATGATAAAATTCTCTGATGGGAAACTAAAAGGAAGACTCGTGACTTTGATCTTGAAGGCAAAGGATGAGGGTAGTGTTGTAGGACTAACTGTGAGCCCAGTGGAGCCCAGACTAAGTTCTTACACTGAACTTTTCCAGCATGAATTGAGCCAGATAATTCTCATATATAATTTAGAGATGAGACAATAGGCTATGCTCAGCTAGAGAACTAAATTACAAAGGGAATTGAAGTAGGATGCCAGCTTGCATGTGGTGTTACATCAGCCCTGAAGGAAAGGAGACATACCCTGTTGAGATTAGTCTGTCACTTCAGAAGTCATTTGGATCAGAGAATAAGGTGAGTGAAAAGTGAATTCCCTAAAGTAAAAAAAAGCTGACATAACTTGGAGGTCCAGCCTCCAAGGTTACACCGCCATCAAAGGAGAAAAAGTAAGAAAGTGAACAGAAGGGGAAATATAAGTAAAAAAATTAATTAAATAAGTAAAATAACAAGATCACCAAAGAATTTAGGAGAAGAGCAATTTCACAGAGGGATCAACAAAGAGATAATCATACAGAAGAGAAGATGGCTACCAAGTTATAAAAGAATGCAAATATCTAAATAAGTATTACAAAAGACAGAAAATCAAACTAACACATGATGAAATAAAGAACTCAATGGATTTTTAAAAACTAACATGTTGAATTTATCTGCCTTTTTTTTTCCAGTTCCAAATTTTCTCCTTCCCCACTCATTGAGAAGGCAGGAAATATGATATTCATTATACATGGGAAGTCTTCCAAAACAAATTTCTATATTAGCTATGTTGCCCAGAAAAAGAGGAAAAATAAAGTGAAAAACAGTATGTTTCAATCTATACTCAGTTCATCAGTTCTCTGGAGGATAGCATTTTTCATCATGAGTCTTTTGGAACTGTTGTGAATCACTGAATTGATCATAGTAGCTAAATCTTTCACAGTTGATTATTGTTACAATATTGCTGATACTATGTACAGTGTTCTCCTAGTTCTACTTCGTTTTATATCAGCTCATTTAATTCTTTCCAGGTTTTTCTGGAACCATCTCTTTCATCATTTCTTATAGAACAGTAGTATTCCATCAAAATCATATCACAACTTGTTCAGCCATTCCCTAATTAATGGTCAACCCCTTACTTTCCAATTCTTTGCCACCACAAAAAGAGCTTCAATAAATATTTCTATAAAAATAGTCCTTTTTCTTTGATCTCTTGAAGATGCAGATCTGTACAGTATGGACATTGCTGGGCTGAAGGGTATGCGCAGTTTTTATAGCCCTTTGGCTATAGTTTCAAATTGTTCTCTAGAAGGATTGAACTATTTATTTTGTAGCTCCATCAATACTGCATTAGTGTACCTGTTTTTCTACCTCCCCTCTAGCATTTATGATTTTCCTTTTCTGTCCCTTAGCCAATCTAATGGGTGTGAAGTAGAAGGTCAGAGTTCTTTTAATTTGAATTTCTCTAATGATTAGTGACATGATTATTGACAGTTTTGATTTCTTCTAAAAACTTCCTCTTCATATCCTTTGGCCATTTATCCATTGAAAGATGGCTTTTATTTTTTTAAATTTGATTCAGTTCTCCAAATATATGAGAATTGAAATTTTTACCAGAGAAACTATTTGTAAAATCCCCCACCCCAGTTTCCTTCTTTTCTTTTAATTTGACTGAATTAGTTTTGTTTGTGTAAATTTTTTAAAAAATTTTACATTCTCAGAATTATCCATTTTGCCTCCCAGGAATCTCTCTATCTTTTCTCATGAACTCTTCCCTTATGTAATTTTTCTTGTACTTCTTTAATTTGTTTATGATATCCCTCCTTATGTCTAAATCATGTAACTATTTTTACCTTCTCTTGGAATACAATGCGAGAAGCTGTTTATCCCTTATTTCTTCCAGGTTACTTTCAGTTTTCTAAGCAGTTTTGATTCAGTAGTGATTTCTTGCCCAAATACCAGAAAAATTTTAACTTATCAAACTTTAGGTTATATATTTTTTTTACTTCTCTATATTGTGTAGCTATTCTATTCCATTGATTCAGCACTGTATTTCTTAGTCAGTATTAGAGTTTTTTATGATTACTACTTCATAGTATGTTTTGAAATCTTGCACTGTTGGGCTGCCTACTTTCATTTTATTTTTTCATTGATTCCCTAGATATTCTTGAACTTTTATCCTCCAGATGAATTTCGTTACTACTTTCCTTAACTCTAAAAATAATTCTTTAGGATCTTGATTGTAATAAGTAAATTAATTTAAGTACTACTATCATTTTTATTGTATTTGTTTATTATATTGGTTTGGCCTACCCAAGAGCAATGAATATTTCTCTAATTGTTCTTATTTGGACAAAAAGTACTTTGTAACTGTGTTCCTATCTTGTCAGGGTAGCTCTCAAATATTTTATTTTGTCTGAAGGCATTTTAAATAGAATTTCTCTTTCCATCTCTTTCTGTTGGTTTTTGTTAGTAATTTATAGAAATGCTAATAATTTGTATGGGTTTATTTTATACTCTGAAACTCTGAATACGGTTAATTTTTTTCAACTAGTTTTTTAGCTGATTTTCCAGGCTTCTCTAAGTATGCTGTCATATCATCTGCAAAAAGCAATAGTTTTGTTTCCTCATTGACTATTTTTATTATTTCAATTTCTCTTTCTTGTCTTAATGGGAAGGCTTCCAGTTTTTCTCCTTATAGATGCTTGCTTTTAATTTTAGATAAATACTACTTAGTACTTTAAGAAAAACTCAATTTAAACTTTCTAATGTTTTTATAGAAAAGGGTGTTGTGTTTTATAAAATATTTTTGTGCATCAAAAATCAAAAAATATGATTTTTGTTGTTTTTATTATTGATATAGTCAGCTTATAATTTTCCTAATATTGAACCAGCCTTGCATTCCTTGTATATAAATCCCACCTAATCATAGTATGTTTTTGATATATTCTTGTAATCTCCTTGCTAGCATTTTATTTAAAATTTTTGCATCAATATTTATTAGTGGAATTGGTAATATTTTTTCTTTCTTTCTTTTATTTTTTTGCTCTATCTGATTTATATATCAAAATGATATTTGCGTCATAAAAGTAATTTTTATTTTCTTTCTTTACCTTTTTTCTTTACTTTTTTTCCAAGTAACTTATATTGTATTAAAATTAATCATTCTTTAACTATTTGGTAGAATTTCTTTATAAATCCATCAGATCTTGAGATTATTTTTCCTGGAGAGCTCATTTATGATTTGTTTGATTTCTTTTTTTCTAAAATGGTTAAGTATTCTATTTCCTCTTCTATAAATCAGGGGAATTTTTATGAATTTCTGTTAGATTGTCAATTTTATTGGCATATAATTAGGCAATATATTTCCTAGTTAATTGCTTTCTTCATTGGTTATATATTCATACTTTGCATTTTTATTTGTAATTAGGTTTTCTTTTTTAATCAAATTAACTAACAGTTTATTTGTTTCTTTTTTTACCCATTAAACCAAATCCTAATTTTATTTGTTGATTCAGTGGGTTTATTTTCAATTTTATTAATGTCTTTTGATTTTTGGCGTTTCTGTTTTCATTCTTAATTAGGGTTCTTTTTCTAGTTTTTTTTTTTTTCTAATTGCATGTCCAGTTTATTGATCTGCTCTTTCTGCTTTTATTGATGTAAGCATTTAGAGATATAAACTTAGCCTTGAGTACAGCTTTGGCTATATTCCACAAATTTTGGTACATCATCTCATTTTCATTACCTTTAATAAAATTATTGGTTGTTTCTATGATTTGTTTTTTGACCTACTCATTCTTTAGGATTAGATAATTTAGTTTCCGCTTAATTTTTATTCTATGCTTCAAAGGCTCTTTATTGAATGCAATATGTTCTCTAAATGGTACATTTAATATTTCTGCTTTTTTGCACTTATCTGTGAAGTTTTAATGTTCTAATATATGGTCAGTTTTTTGTGAAGATGCCATGAACAGCTAAGAAAAAGTTATACTCCTATTCAGTGTTCTCCAAAAGTCTATTATATCTACCTTTTCAAAAATTCTGTTCAACTCCTTAATTTCTTTTTTTATTTTATATTTAGATTTATCTCTTATCTATAAGGGGTAAGTTGAGGTCCCCTAATAGTAGTTTTATTGTCTATTTTCTCCCCTAATTCATTTAACTTATCCTTCTAGAATTTGTATTCTGTGCCATCTGGTACATATGTGTGCTGTATTGAGATTACTTAATTATAATACTGTGTGGAGTAGAATTTGTGGAGACTTAGATAGATGCTAGCAGAGAAAATGCGACTTTTATTTAGGAAAAGGGAGGGGAGAGGTCAGGAGTATTGCCTGGAGTGGTTCAGCAACAGAGTCCATAGGGTATACAAATGAATTCAGAATTTATAGGAAATTAATACAGCGGTGTCTTAAGTTACCCACTACCTGTGTGTGACATAATGTCTGAATATGTTATATTCTTTTTATCTTGTCTTACCCATCTAAAGTTTCCCAGCTCTCTTTGAATAATGGGAGTATTCCTTTTTTTAAAAAAAAATTTAATAGTATCTTTAATTAATTAATTTGGAACATTTTTCCATAGTTACAGGATCCATGTTCTATCCCTCCTCTCCTCCGACCCTTTCCCATAGCCAACACACAATTCCACTGGGTTGTTTTTTTTATGTGTCATTGATTAAGACCTATTTCCATATTATTGATATTTGCACTAGGGTGCTCATTTTGAGTCAGTATCCCTAATTATATCCCCATTCACCCATGTGATCAGGCAATTGTTTTTCTTCTGTGTTTCTACTCCTATAGTTCTTCCTCTTAATGTGAATAGTGTTCTTTCTCATAGGTCCCTCATAGTTATCCCAGATCATTGCATTGTTGTTAGCAGAGAAGTCCATTACATTCCATTTTACCACAGTGTATCAGTCTCTGTGTACAATGTTCTCCTGGATCTGCTCCTTTCACTCTGCTTAAATTCCTGGTCACTGCAGTTCACATGGAATTCCTCCAGTTCATTATTCCTTTGAGCACAATAGTATTCTATCACCAGCATATACCACAATTTGTTCAGCCATTCCCCAATTGAAGGGCATACTCTTGTTTTCCAGTTTTTTGCCACCACAGAGAGTGCAGCTATAAATATTTTTGTACAAGTCTTTTTCTTTATGATCTCTTTGGGGGTATAAACCCAGCAGTGGTATGGCTGGATCAAAGGGCAGGCAGTCTTTTAGCGCTCTTTGGGCATAGTTCCAAATTGCCATCCAGAATGGTTGGATCGATTCACAACTCCACCAGCAATTCATTAGTGTCTGAATTTTGCCACATCCCCTCCAACATTCATTACTCTCTGATGGGAGTATTTCTTAAATGAACATGTTCTCAGTTTTGGTCATAGTTCAGGAATGCGTAAGGCCAGAGCCACAGTCTTTCTAGATAGGATGACCAATTCTCATGACTCTATCTTCTAAGCTCCTTGGCCTCCTCACTGGACTCTATACTGTAATTTCCCATGGGACTTCATTTTCTTAACCCCTGAAATACTGATTGGAAGTCCATTGAGAATTAATAATAAAGGAAAGGAAAGGTATTTGGTCTCTTTTAAAGGAGTACTGATAATCAGAAGGGGCTCAGATGAGGGAAGTCTTTTCACTTCAGGGAGAGGATGTCTCTACTGTTTATTGGTTTCTTTTCTTTCTCCTCTGAGGGCCTACCTGAGCTAATCCATATAGGTGAGTTACAGGGATAATTGATCAGAAATGATCACTACTACTATTAATCCTAATGCTAACCATAATTGTGAATAATGCACTACTATTTACTAATTTTTACTCCATACAATACCTTTTGGCAAAATGTACTTTTCCTCATTCTCTCTTCTAATTAGACATATTTTTGCTTTTCCTTTATCTGAGATCACGATTGCTATCTTTTCCTTTTTTTTCACTTCAGCTAAAGCAAAATAGATTTTTCTCCAGCCCATCAGTTTAACCTTGCATAGGTCTTTCTGTTTTAAGTGTGTCTCTTAGAAGCACTATATTGTTGGATTCTAGTTTCCAGTCCATTCTGCTCTTCCTTGCTTGCCTCCTTTATATGCAATCATTTTCCCCATTCTTTCTTTCCCTCCTCCCTTTGCCCCCATACATCTATCTCTTTCACGTTTCTATTTTTTTTTTTGAGAGGCAGCTACATATATCAATGTAGAGAGCAAAGAGTCTAGAGTCAGGAAGACCTAAGTTCAAATCCAACCTCAGACACTTACTAGTTGTATGACCCTGGAAAAGTCATTTAAACTTCCATTTGCCTTAATATACTGGAGAAGGAAATGGTCAAATGATTCCAGTATCTTTGTCAAGGAAGTTCTACAAATAGTATGGTCCACAGATCACAAGAGTCAGACACAGCTGAACAGCAACATTATTTTTCTTTTAAGATCATCTCCACATAACAGACTTACACCCAAGTCCTCTGTCTAGATAGATTCCAACTGTCCTACTGACAATAAGGTTCTTAGGAAGTTACATTTTTCATCTTTTCATTTGGGAATATAAACAGCTTAAACTTCTTAAATTCAAAATGATTTCTCATTGATGGGGGCAGCTGAGTAGCTCAGTGGATTGAGAGCCAGGCCTAGAGATGGGAGGTCCTAGATTCAAATCTGGCCTCAGACACTTCCTAACTGTGTGACCCTGGGCAAGTCACTTGACCCCCATTCCCTACCTTTACCACTCTTCTGCCTTGAAGTCAATACACTGTATTGACTCCAAGATGGAAGGTAAGGATTTAAAAACAAATAAAAACTAATTTCTCATTGATGTTTACTTTTTTATGCTTCTCTTCAGTCTATTATTTGAATGTCAGATTGTTTATTCAGCTCTGGTCTTTTTTATCAGCTTGGAAACCCTTTATTTCATTAACCAACCATTTTTCCCTTGTAAGATTATTCTCTGCTTTCTGGAGAGATTATTCTGGCTGTAATCCTAGCACCTTTTATTTCCAAAATATAATATTGCAAGCCATTTTCTCCTTTATGTGGAAGCAGCTAAATCTCGCATGACTGGCTGAGGCTCCATGGTAACCAGAAGCTAATGCTGGTAGATGGTTTTACACAGCAGTACATGTTGCCTTCTTTTCCACTGCTCTCCTGCTATCACAGTGAGGGGAAGAAGCTGATATGAAGGACTTAGAGAACCATATTTGTTTTCATGGGTGGTGATACCCTAATATTCAGCTTACTAGCATTGTGCCTCTGTTCTTAAGTATGCTAATTCTTAGAAAACAAATCCAGTTTTTTACCTGGAATGTGAATGTTTCAGCATCATAAAAATCTGTCAGAGATTTCAATGCCTTTGAGGTCCTAGTGTTACCTCTTTAGACAAACATGGCATCTGAGCAGAATGGTTGTGAAATACAACTGTTAAAGTACTGTATAAAATTAAATGTCAGTAGTTCCTTGCTCCTTTTTATCCTACATGAACAGTCAAATTATATTATGCTATAGTTATGATGTTTGGATTATAATATTATATATATAACATTATATATATATAATATATGACATATCAATAATATAATTATTGAGAAATTATGCTAGTCCAGAGAGGTTACATAAAATATACATAGGATGCAAAGACACATATAAAAGGTTCTGAGCTTTTTAACAAGTTGAATATTTCCTCCAATCATGAACCCATCCAGGACTGGACTATCTTGTGTGACAGTCTGGAATCTTCCATAAGTTTTCCATGTCCCATAAGTTCACCACAGAGGGTTCACTTAATGTGCTGAAGGTCTTTCCTGACTTTCACCTGACATTGTGAGGGTGATAGTTGGAGCACTGTGGTGTTTGTCTTTCTTGCTTTTTCCATCTGACCTGCCTACCTTCTCTTCCTAACATTTGTTATCCCTATTCTTCATAGGTTCTCATTGATTATATATTGCAAGCTTTTCATGCCCACACTCCACTGCTGTATGATATTCATTATCAATTCTTTGGTAACTGTTTTATTTGATGTTTTACTGCCATTCCACAACAATGATAGAAGGTTGGTATTTAAAAATACGTCCTTTGCTTTGGGGAGGAAATTGGGGTCCTGAAAGGTATTTTGTAGTTTCCTAAAGATTTTTTCTAGTGCTGCTCAATTCTAAGCCTTATTATAATACCAGCCTCCAATACAGTGTTAATACACGGATAAAGTGGCTCCACTGTCTTTGATGGCAAAAAGTATGTTATAAATTTGTTTGCTTATTTTTTTCCATTTTTATTCAGTTTGTTGTTTTTTAGTTTTTGTTCTTGAATGCTTTTAGGGTGATTTTGCTTCATTAGATGTCTTGCCAAGCTTTCTTTAAACTAGCTTTATCCTCCACTGCATTTCCCCTCTTTATTACTTGGCATTATTAGATATCCATCATTACTCTTCATAATATTTTGTAAATGATTTTGTATTCTAAACTGCCATAACCTTTGGTTGTCATCCCGCTATGACTAATAAGCATGTCAAATCTTTACTGAGGCAGCTTCCGGGCTCTTTGGACTTCCTATTGTGTCAAATTATTATAATTGGTGTCAGTGTCATTTTTATTGTCCACTCCCCATTTTTCATTATCAGGGCAGGATCAAGTTGTTTAAATTATATGCCTTATCTTTTTATCATCATTATCCTTTTTTTCTAACTATTAATTCTTATCTTTCCTCTGACAAATGAGTTGTCTAACCCTACATGTACATGCTGCTTATTCAGGGATGACTCCTACATCAATAAAGAGCCTTTTCCAAACTATTAAAATCTAATCAGTGACATTTTTTAGGGTTTTAATGAACACTTATAATGTTTAGAACCTATGAATTATTTTTTTGCAGAAAATGTTCATGATTATAAAAGTAGCCTCCTTTCTCATTTCTTTTTGACCCCTGCTTACTAATAACATTTTCCACCACTATTCTCATCAAGTACAACACAGTGGGATCTCATCCAAAGAGGTTTTAATATCTACATTAGTGGTGATTCAATCTCATCTAAGCTTGCGAAACAGCACACTTCTCTCTGGGCTCAGTTCATTATTCCAACTTTCCCTCATACTAGCAACTTTAAGTTCTCAGGGATACATTCCCAACACAACATGGTTACCCTAAAACTCTCAGGATCCTAGGAGTTATTCTGTTAAAGGGAAATATATTTCCCCTACTTATCACTGTAGATCTTGAGCCCCTGTTCAGCTTAGCATTTACAAGGTCCTTCCATTAATCACCACTTTAAAAGAATCCTTAGAGAGTGTTAGCTTGTAATGCTCAGAGTTGGAAGATGGAGTATCTTATGGGAGAAACATTAAGGAGACCATTGTCATGTGATTTTAGAGTATATGTGATGGAAGTAAAATACAAGAAGACTTAAATGGTAGGAAGGGGGCAGGTTGTGTGGAACTTTAAAAGCCAAATAGAGTATTTTGTAAGGAAAAAGGGAACCACCAGAGTTTACTAAGTAAGAGGGTAACATAGTCAGACCTGTGTAATAGGAAGCTTACTCTGACAACTAGACTGGAGAGAGAAAAAATTTAAGTCAGGGGGACCAACCAGCAAGCTACTACAATAATCTATCCTTGAGGTCCACGCATAAGGTCTTGCCTGCACAAGGACTGTTGCAGTGTGCAGAGAAAGGGCATTATACAAAAGATGGTATGGCCATAGAAATTACAGGATTTGAAAATTAATTGGATATGAGTGGAGGGGGGCTCTGAGTAAGACTGAAGAGCCCAAGAATGATAGCCCAAGGTTGTGAGCTTAGATGACTGGAATAATGATGGTTCCCTTCACAGAAACAGAAAATTTTAGAAGAAAGGAGGGTTGGTGGGGGCAGCTGGATAGCTCAGTGGATTGAGAGCCATGCCTAGAGATGGGAGGTCCTAGGTTCAAATTTGGCCTCAGACACTTCCTAACTGTGTGACCCTGAGCAAGTCACTTAACCCCCATTGCCTAGCCGAGAAGAGAAGAGAAGAGATGAGAAGAGAAGAGAAGAGAAGAGAAGAGAAGAGAAGAGAAGAGAAGAGAAGAGAAGAGAAGAGAAAAGCGGGTTGGAAGAGAAGTTAAGTGTTGGATATGTTGACTTACAGATGCTAATGGGAAATGTATTTTGATATATCCAAAAGGCAGTTGCTTATGAGGAGCTGAAGAAGTCCAGGGGTAAACAAATAAGTCTGAAAAATATCTGCACAGAGACAATAATTGAACCAATTGGATGAGTAGACCACAGAGTGTAGAGGCTTGAGGAAAGATGTTAAGGATTTGAACAGCCACCATAGAGTGAGATAGCCCATTAATTAAGGAAGAATAGCTTGTTTGCTTTTCTACAATGAAGAACCAGATGAGATAAATTTTGGTGAGTTCTCTCAGCACAATGTCTTGACTTCCTCCAGCTCCATTCAGAAACATGTAAATAGGAGGAAAGAATATAGAGTCTGTGAACAACCTAGGGTTGGGACTTGGCAACCAACTAATTGGTCCAATAATTGCTATTAACTTTACTCGACTTTCATAACTTATCAATAATGTTATTAATATATAATAATCCAAACTCCACAATTCTAGCATAATATAATTTAACTGTTCATGAAAGATAAAAAGGAGTAGGGGAAGGGCTGACATTGAATTTATACAGTACTTTAACAGTTATGTTCCACAACCATTCTACTCAAATGTTGTGTTTAGCCAGAGAGGTCTAGAATCTCAAAGATAGTATGAATGCAAGCTCTGACAGACTTTATGATGCTGAAACATGCTCATTCTAGGTAAAAAAAAAAAATAAGAAAATCAGCCTATTAAAGAACAAGGAGGCACAATACTAGTAGGTTGAGTATTAAGCTATTAACCCATGAAAACAAATACAGCACTCTCAGTACTTCATTTCAGCATTTTATTCCCTTAGCAACAGTAGAAGAGAGGTGAGAAAAGAGAATAGTGTGTGACTAGTTGTAGGAGGTGGGTATTGATGATGTATGGGTGTGTAGCTGAACACCCCACTTGATAGATATCAATGGGCCAAAGTAGCTGACTCCTCACCCCCCTATAGGGAAGACTTTGGAAAGTGTAATTCTCGAGGGGGGTTCCCCAAAAAGGAAAAACTGTAATGGGGTTGTTGAAGGAAGATGTCAGGGATCAATCGAGACCCTAATGGAATGAGTTCAATCTTCAGTGCCACTGATATTAAGACAAGCCCCTCCCCCTCAGTGTTCAAACGGCTTTTTTCTTTCAAGATGGAGTTTGTACTTGTCTTCCCCTTAGCCACTCAAATATCACCTCCCTCCATCCCCAAGGTAATTGCTCCAAACTATGACTAGCAATACTAACAGGGATTTATTAAAGGATAAATAAAGTCAGGGTACAAGGGAAAGGGTATTGGGGATCAAGGATAGAGGGGAAGGGAATAAGCTTCACTAACAACTATGGACTTCTCCCAAGAGAGCAGCTCTGGACTTCTGAGGCTTAGTCTCAGTAACTGACTCTCTCCCTACAATCTCCTAATCCTTAATCACTAAAATAAAATAGAAAGGAAGTAACAGGTATAAATTAATTAAGCAAGATCAGAAAAAGGTACCCCCAAACATGCTCCCCCAGGAGTCTAAGCTCTTGGGTCAAAATGGAGAACTGTAGTGTCAAAGTTCTTGGATGGTAAATTGAAGTTTATAGAAATTGATATTGGTAGTTGTGATCTCCAAATAGTCTCAAATATAGGGGTACAGAGGAGCCAGATTCACTCAGTTTCCACCAAACCCAAGCTCCCTTGATCCAACCCCCCTGATTCCCAGTTAGCTCAGGAGAGAAGTGACAGTCAAAAACTCCTCCTCCTCTGGCCCCTCCTTCACATTCTGAACTTCCAGCCTCATCCTGGAGCTGCTCCAAGTTCCATTACATCTCCAGCTGTATACTTTATTTGTCTCCCTTTGCTAAATTCAATCCACACAACAATTTTACACATATGTGTAAATTCTCCTGCTGGGTCTCAGCCAGCTTCAGCAGCCACATTCAGGGAAAAAAGAGAGAGGTGGGGTCACACCAAAACTTTATCCCTACACTCACACGTACTGTAAACACACAAATGGTATGCTGGGTAAGAGAGTCCTGAGGAGCAAATTCTATACACATAATCCCCTCTGTGATTCCACTGGAAGGCGAGCATGTTGGAATCTCCCAGATTTACATGCTTAGTATCCCCAATGAATCATTGCACATAACCAGCTTATATCTCTTAAGATCTCTTACTAGAGTTGCATACAGTATTGTACTTTCTAAGGGGAAATTATAATAATTTGGGGATAAGAGGGAAATAAAAGAGAAAGAGAGCAAAACCAATGTTAGGTAGGTGCATTAACAAAAAGCCAATTGGGGGCAATCCCCTTTGGCATAAGAATATATAATCAAAATAAATGCATTCAACCCCATACAATTCAGTTCACTACACCCCAAAGTTCATTCTGCATCTTTTGATGCAGTGTATGGTTTCTGCAGGTATCTTCATGGTGCCTTCTCCAAATAGTTCATTTTCTTGATTCAGAGAGTTAGCGAGTTTCTTATCCTAAAAATTTCTCCAAAAGTTTTTAAACCTTGCATTATAGGATAATAATATAATCCCTACTGAAGAAGATGTTGACCAACACCTGGATCATCCCAGAATACATGGCTGAGTTATGAGTATATGAATCAATTGTCAAAAGAAAGTCAAAAACATAAAAAAAAGAAAAGACATTCACATTCCATGACAATGTGTCAGCCAAGCAAAGGCACAACACAAAGGTTTCTTACTCAAAAATGAGATTGATCGCCTTTTAATTTGGCTGTGATCCACAATGTGAATGTACATAATTTTTTTACCAGGTAACAGCTTCTTAATAACATAGTACAACTAATGCAGATTCTAAGTACCAAAATCCCCAAAACCATAAGAGCTCATTTGATGACAACTGCAAACAAAACCCCCTATCACTGGGATTCACATGAGTCTTTAGCCACTTGATGTATGTCATTTAAAAACCTTTGAAGATCATGGATACTTGTCATAAGATCCCCAGATCTAGCCAATCTTTCAAACTCATCTGAGATATTTCTAAAAGAGTCTATTACTGCCATCATTCCAAAATTTGGCAGTACAGTCCAGAAAAACCTCTGTACCACTGATGAAGATCTTTTAGATCTAAAATGTCACCAAGAATCTAGATTACCATCCTGCTGGAAGGTAGAGGGAGTAAGCTGAAGAGTTACAAATTTAAAACCATCCAGGAGGCACCAAGCTCCATGGGAAATTCTCCCTCTGGGAGCCATCTAGGTGTTACCAATCCCCCTGGGAAATCCTTCTCACCTCTGGGATGAGATTGTAACAGCCATAAAAGGCATTTATTTATATATCTTATTCATTACAAATGTGGAGGTGAGGAATATAATAGTGCTATTGCACTTCACTGTGTCACTCATGTACTTACAGCTACTTAAATTGATCCTTCCCTCTTGTTACACACAGGTCAAAGGTAGATGAATGATCAGTCAGGGGTAGTGGCCCTCCTAGATATCTGAAAATCACTTCTGAAGATCTGTTAAAATCAATTGAGATTTTTAGCTCATTAAATTCTTCAAAGGTCACTGATACAGGTTGTAACCAGTTTTATGGAGTCCATCCATCATCATCTATGTGACAATTAACAAAGGCAAAAAGGAACAAAAGGCCATTTAGGCAACATGTGACCTCACTGGATCTGGTGACAAACTCTACATCCATAAGGACCTATGGCCTTGTCACAGAAAAGGTTTGTCCAATTGTCTATGGACTTGTATAATGGTATTTTCTCCAGTCCAGTCATAGGGGGAGGTACAAATAAATACAATGTAACAGAACATATAGCTAATGGCCAAAACACAGTAACTGAAAGTGACATGGTGTAACGGAATATTTTAGATTAGATTAATATGCGAACTTAAAAACAAAATTAAATCTTAAAACAAACAATCAATAAAATCAATATATGTGACAGGATATAGTCACTCAGTGTCAGTAGAAGGTTTTACACATGAGCAATGAAACCAAGAGTTCTATTCTCCAATTATGCTAGCTATTGGAATGGTTAACAGTACTTGAAACGAACTTTCCCAGGCAGGCTGAGTTCCTCCAGTTCTCTAGAAGTTCTTTATGTATACCTTGTATTTAAAATTGTGTTACAAGGACTTCTTCACTATTGGGAAGGGAACAAACTGAAATAATTAACATCAATAAGGCAATGGAGTCTCAAAAGGCTTAAAAATCACCTCCAGACTCTATGAGCTTCCTTCCCAAGTACCATAATCCATCTAAATTCTTTTGATCATGCCTCTGGGTTATCCCATACTGAGGAGGATTTCTGCATTGAACATAATGTAGATCAGTGGTTCCCAAACTTTTTTGGGCTACTGCCCCCTTTCCAGAAAAAAATATTACTTAGCCCCCTGGATATTAATTTTTAAAATTTTAATAGCAATTAATAGGAAAGATAAATGCATCTGTGGCCATCACCGCCCCACTGGATTGCTGCAGCACCCACCAGGGGGTGGTGGTGCCCACTTTGGGAATCACTGATGTAGATGAACTCCATATTGGATGTTGTAGGGAGATGAATATCCCTTCTGAACCTTGAGATTATTCAAGCTATCTTTTCATTGTTTTTTTTTTCCTTGGGGAGAAATAGATAAATTGCAAGGTATCCCATTGGTACAAGCAACGTCAGCAAGAAAAGACATTCTAAATCTGTGAGCTGCATGAGCTCAGTAATGCACTGCTCTTTAATAGAGAGGGCCATGCTTTTAAATCTAATTATTAAATTGGTTGCAAATCTACTTCCTGTCTGTAGGTGGCACTACCCTAGTATGTACTGGCTAGTGATAAGAGCCTTATAAGGAATGTTTAGGAGAAGAGTTTCATCCCTTCCCGCCACCTCTGCAAGGGATAAAGCTGATGTTTAGCTAAATGGTTTGAGAGAGTTTTCTTCCTTCCCCTCCCCCCAGGGGTAAAAAAAAAATAATGCCAGGGAACACGTGCTACTAAGTGGGAATGCTAGGGCACTAGCTGAGGAGTGCCTAGAACCCTGTGCTTTAGGCACATGGGGGTTTAGGAAAGGCCTTAAAGAAAGAGCAAATTTCTAGGAGTAAGATAAGGCTAAACTTTCTCAATTTAGCCAAATAACTAATACCTTCTAATAACAAAAAAAAAAAAAAAAAAAAAAAAAAAAAAAAAAAAAAAACAACTGAGCTGAAATTAATTAGCTTCCTCCAACATTACTGGATTCTGGGCTGTGAGATGGTAGCTTTGGGGGTTGGAGGGAAGGATCGCTTCCCCCAGGTGAAAGGAGTCAGGAGGGTTAGAGACTAATTGTTGCTCACACACACCTGGCTTACCAAGCTGCAGCTAGCAATGGCTACCCAGCTACTTTAAGTTTAAGAGGAGAAAATGGGATTTAGATCTCACCCTTCCACACAGGAAAGACAAGGTGCTTTCAAACAACTCTCAGACAGGTGGGAGAAAAGCAGCACAGAAGGCAGAAGCAGTGGGAAGTGGTGGTGGCAGGGCTTCTGAGACCTGGCCAACAACTGTGGTATTGAAGCTAAACTGTCATTTTGTCTGTTTTAAAAACTGCTCTATTCATTTAGAGAGGAGTAAGGGTCCTAAACTCCAGACTTTGGGTCACCAAAAATGTAAGATTTAAATTAATATCAATAACTCCAAGTATTATTTTTATAAAGTTCATTAATAATCACTTAAAGTAGAAGAAATTTAAAAAATGGAAGTTCAAAGCCTAATATTCTAACTAAAGTAAGACTGCATGTAAAACTCACAGCCAGCTTCATCAGCCATGTTCAGGGAAAAAGAGAGAGAGAGAGGTGGGGGTCATACCAAAATTTTATCCTCCCTATGTATGCATGTAGCATAAACATGCAAATGGGATGCTGGGTAAGAGAGTCCTGGGGAGCAAATTCTATCCACGCAGCAATACACTGAACTCTTTGAGGAAGGAAAGAGAATGTCCTAGGGATCTAAAGGTAATGGCCATCAAAATCAGAATTGGGTAATAAACTTAGATAGCATGAAGATTTCCCCCAAAGGATGAAAACGTGTTTAATGAAGATAGTAGAAGGAGCTTTGAAGTGGTGCTGTGAAGCTCAGAGTGTTCAGATTTCTTCAGTCCAACCAATGATTCATGATATATGAGTAAAAGTGCACCCAGAGCTGAGAGTAGTGGCCAGAGATGCAGTATCATCAGGAGGGCAACAAATTTCAGGGAGTGCTAAAAGATGGAAGAGAAGTGAAAAAAAAATGTTTCAGGCAATCCAGAGAGCATAGTTAGAGGTACAGGTAGAGTGTCAGGTTTGTGCAGAATGGGGGGAAATGAGGTGGAGGAGTAGGGAGCAACCAAGTAAGAAAAGGGACAGGGTATGAACTTAGGAACTTTGGTGGCCAAAGATCCAGAATACAAATTCCTATTTTATGTGTCCTCTGATGGTTAAATGTGAATCAAACTCTGTCTATCAATCAGCAACTTTTAAGTTAAACAAATCAAGAACTTGACACTAAGTAAGAGAGTTCTTGCAAGTCATTTACTAGAGTAAGCTCACACCTCCAAAGGTCACTGGCCCCCCACCTTGGGTAGTGCTAGACAAATTGAAAGACTGGGATTGGTTCCAGTAAAGTGGGGGAACAACAGGAAGTGACATCAAGAAAACTGCTTTAAAAAGGCCAGCTCAAGGATTCAGTCACACTCCCTGTGTTGGTGAGCTGGACTGGAGGAAGAGACTCTTTCCTTGGATATTGCAGTGGTGAGTAGAGTGATTCCTTCCTTGGTTCTTTGGTGAGGAGACCCTCTCTGCTCATTGGCACTTCGGTAGGACACTCTTCAGCGCGGGTTCTTGTGGTATTCTTGGCGGTCTTAGCCTTGGTGCATACACTAGAGGTTCTTGGCAGATTCTTCAGTGTCTCCTGGCTCTTCTGATTTTGGCTTCCTAATTAGGACTTTGGATTCTGGTGAGATTCGCTTTCAGATTCACATTTGTGGTCTGGAGACATTGGGATTAAACTCAGGTATTTGTAACTTGGTAGTACTTTCTGTCTCTTTATCTACATTTTTCCTTTTTCACTCTTTCCACTTCTTTGTAAATAAAGCTGTTAAAAGTCATTTTGACTTAAGCTATAATATTTTTAAATCAGTGACCACAATATTACTTTAGAACTTTCATATTAGCATAAAAACCTAAATTTAAATTCTTACAGATATTACAATAAGAGGGCTATTAAATAATCATTTAAGTTATATATTGCAAGGAACCTTGAATTATTTTTCTGTATCAATTAAAGGCACCTTGTTACAAAAAAGATAAAAGATGTGCTGGTCTTATATATTGTCTTAATACCTTTTAGGGGAAATTAACCTATGTAAAAGGGAATTCTTTGTTCTCTTTGAGTTTACACTTGTGAAAAGGGAACCCTTATTCTCTTTGCCTAGTTGGAGTTAACACTTTGGTTAACAATAACTTAAGTACCCCTACTTAGTACTTTACTAGATTGTGAAGACAGGATTAACTCTCCTTTGCCTACCATTTGATTGAGTCAACAAAAGCTTGAACTAGGTGGAGGAGCTCACGAATCACTTAGAGAATTCATACCTTCAATTCACACAGTCAATCAGCCAGGAATCTATGAACCCTTTCCAAGAGAATTTATACCTCCAGAAGGTGAGAAGGAGATCCCACAGACACTGCCCAATCTAGGCAATTTGGAAACTGTGATTGGCCCCTGTGAAGAGGGGAAGAGACAAGAACCTACTATAAAAGGCCCTGAATTTCTGGGGCTAGAAGAAGGAAGTTGACTCCAAGAATGAAGTTGGCTTCAAGAAGGAGTTGGACTTCAAGAGGGAAGTCAGCTTCAAGAAGAAGGTTGGTTCAAGGAAGAAAGTTGGCCTTAAGAATCACCTTCAGCTTGAGTCATTGTCTTGACCTCTTGGAGGGAACTTAAGTGAGTAGATAGCTGTCTTTCCCTTCCTGTCTTCTGGAGAGAGTTTAATTCCTGTGAAGGTCAACAAGTCCTGGCTGAGTTGAGCACCACAGCAATATTTAGTTAGATAGGCTAATGTCTTTTCTACCCTTTTGAATTTCTCTGCTTTCACTCTTTCCCCCTCTTTTGTAAATAAAAGCTATTAAAGTCATTTTGACTTTGGGTAATAATACTTTGAATCAACAATCACCACTATTATTTATAATCTTCATATATTTTAGCCAAACCATTAAAATTTAATCCTTACACCTAATGTTCATGAGGCAGAAGTTAAGCTATTGTTTCTGTCACATTTTTAACTGCAAATGCCTTTGACTTATATATAAATTATGGAAAGGCAGGAATATAGTTTCATAATTATTGGTGTTTTTTTTCAGTGATATTAACATCCTAGATTTTCTCCATATTTTAAAAGATACTTTTGTATAATCCTTCAGATACTTTGCATTTGTGAGAATTTTTTTTCATATGCTCTATTAATTCTACTATATTAGAGAGAATTACTGTGTGTTCCTGTGTCTGGGTTATGATTCAGAAATACCATCTAGTATGCTGCTTTTTTGCATTTTCTTTGTCATTAGGAATCCCAAAGAATCTCTTCCTTTTTAACAAAATTTGGTTAATAAATGAAGGGGACAAAGGTTCATTTCCTATGTACATGTTCCCCATGATGTAGGTATGAAGAAAGTTAGATAGTTTGATGGACTACATCTTAATTAGCTATCACCAATCAAAGATGTCTTGGAATGTTCAAGGGCAGGGCTGAATGAGTTCCTAAAAATCTACTTATTAAGATTTTGGTCAAAAGAGCCATGGAGACCTATATTACTTTATTAGTTTTGATGCTGGCTTAACCAATAAAACTTATATAATCAATAAACTTATATTCTTACCCAAAAAATCAGTCTCTCAAGATCATTTAATCATAACAGTATTGTTGGAAGCAACACAATTGGGAAAGCAGGCAGGCTTCAAAATACAAGATATTAGGAGAATTTGTGTATTTGGAAGAAATTGTGAAATAAAATGTTCCCTGACTAGCAGTTTGTTGTTGACAATAAAAGATCAAGCTTTTTACGAATTATGTAGATATATATCTATACATTCATATATAGAAAAACCAAATAGCCTTCATTGCAATCTATCCCTATGATACATCTTTGGTGAAATAGTGAAATTTTAAGCCAGAGCTAGACAAGCCTTGTAATTCAGAAATTGGACCTTAATGAGAAACCATAATCCATTGAACATTTAATGAGAGGAAGTTTACTCAGCTAAATAGGAAAAGAAATTTCAGAAGTGGGAAAGGATATTTATCAAGTATACAGGCTTGCTCTAGGTGAATGTAATTCTTCTGAGTTGGTGTTGATCATTCTGCTTACCTGAGGGAAGAGTTCCAGCCCTCATATACTAGCACTCAGGCATCCATGATGTTAAATCAGCAGCCTGATCCATAGTCACCTGAGCCAATTATAGGGTGGAATGTTTCAATACCTTATAAGGAAAAACTAATCTAACCCATGAATTGAGGTCTTAACATATTGTACCCTATACAAAGTCCCAAAATGAAATTTAATAGTTTAGCCATATTTATATTCATGAATATTATGGAGTCATTTAACTGCTTCCTTGGTATATGTTGAAATATTTTGTAAAGAAAGTTGTCTTTAATGAATTATTCAGGTCTTTCTCTAATCTAAATGTACCTCTTTTTGTAGTCAAAAATTGCTTCATTTGGTTAGAATGATATATTTAATATCTATGTATTATTATTCTGTATATGATTTTTTAAATCTATCAAAGTACACAGCTCAGAGAGGGGAGAAGGATAAATAGCCTAACCATTTTATATAGAAAGAAAATATTTAATTCATTTTCAGAAAAAAGGGGGGACATGTTTATTGAAGCTTATTGGAATTAACTGAATTACATTTCAACTTTAATTTTAACATTTTTATTGATAAAACTTTGTGGAAAGCTAGGGTCATACTTTAACTCTTTGTCATTTTAAGCATATCAGAGTCTACCTTCTATTAGTCATATCATTTCTTCCCCTTTATTCATTTTTCAGATCGATTTGCTATGTTAGCAAATAATAATCTCCAGATCCTTAATATCAACAAAAGTGATGAAGGAATATATAGATGTGAAGGAAGAGTGGAAGCTAGAGGAGAAATTGACTTTCGAGATATCATAGTTATTGTTAATGGTAAGTTATCAATTAGATGTGTTTACATTTCATTAGAATTCTTTTTCACTTTTATTTTGATTATCGCTTAGTAGCAATATAAATTTTATCTGAGTAAAAGGACTGCACTTTGGTTTTACAGAAAAAAAAATTAGACCAACATGGTATGTAAGTCAAGATATTTATCATATAGCATTTATTCATCAGCATTACCTCTCTGGGTCTTGTTCTGTAATTTCAAAATGAGAAAGTGTAACACATGGATTCATAGATCCTTTCCCAGTCTAAAATTCTATTGATATGATAGATTGAAAATGCTATATTTTACCAATGTTATCTCATTTTTCTCTGAAAATCTGCCTATATGTAGATACTTTCTCTTATTTAGCAGGTTAAATAGATTTAATTTATCCATATTTTAAATCTTATTAAGATCCAGTTAGGTTATAAAAATTTCCATTTTAACATTAACAGGTACATATCATAATGTTTGTGAAAATATAATGGTGGGATGTAATGATATAAAAGAGAAAAATATTGTAAGTATTTCCCCCACTTATAAAGTATTATTTCTGACTCTCTAGCTCCTCATTTTGGGAATAAATCAAGGAAAAATATTTTTTTACACAAGCCTATAGCTTTCCCCTCTATTCTTTCTGTGCATTTACATAAGCTTTTAGTTTGTTTCCTGCTTTGAAACAGCTGTTGGCAGCCACATTAGTCTATAGAAAACATAAATGATTACAATACATAATAAAACATATTAAATGAATTAGAGGTTCACTGACAATGACGATTATCATTATCATCATCATCATCATCATCATCATCATCATCATCATTATAGCCAACATTTACATAGAACTTCAAGATTTTCAAATAAGATTTACCTGTATTATATAATTTGATCTTCATGATACCCTGTAGGAGATGCTATTATTAGTTCCATTTTATAAATGAGAAAACTAAGGTCAGAGAGGTTTTTTCCCAGATCAGCTAGCTAGTGACTGACTCCAAGTCCTATACTTTATCCCCTGTGCCTCTGAGTTGCTTCAGGTAACAAAGTCAGTTCTATGAGACTTTTGAGGAAGAAAAGCTCATTTCTAACTCTGGATATTAAGAGTTAGGGAGTACATTATAAAGGCTTCATTAAAAAAAAAGTCAATATTAATTCGGATCTTGAAGAATAACTGGGATTTGAGTGAGCAGGAGTGAAAGGAGGACATTATGCTCAGGTGTAAGGAATGGTGAATGCCTTAGGGTTATAAAGTATGGAGCATATTTTCAAAGCAATGAATAGGTCAAATCAGCTGGAAAATAGACGATATGAAAGAGAATGTCCATAATATTGGAAAATTATTTGTATAGCAAATAGTAAAGGGCTTGAAAATCCAAACTTAGGTGGGTGAAGCTGAGATGGCAGAGTAAAGGTAGGGACATTCCCAAATTCCCCTCTAAATAACTTTAAACAAGAAGAGGGTGAAACAATTTTTTATCCCAAGACAATTTAGAAGGCTACCAGGAAAGGTCTGGGGTGAGAGTGGAACTTAGTCCAGTGCAGGTTGCTCCCTAGCAAAACTATAGCAGGTCTTTTAGTGACTGAACTGGCAGCAGTGGCTTTAGGAGCTCTCAGTGGTTGGGACTGCTGGTCAGAAGAAGATTATAGGGAATCCTTTGTGGCACTGGGTACAAGACTCTGTTGCATTGCCCCTATCTGGTTCTGGGTCACAGTCCCAGAGGGAAGGGGAACACTAGCAGGAATAGAGGCCCTGTTCACATTTCCAGGGTGGAAAAGAATATTTCTAGTTACAAACCAGCCCAAGAAAGCAGTGATCACATCTCTCAAATGGTAAAACCTTGGGAGAACTAAAAACTTACAGCACCCTCTCACCCCAGAACTAGCTGTGAAAACAGCAGCCCAAAAAACATGAAGCTTGGGATGGTGCTTTATCCAGCCTGGGAGCAAAGCCCAACTTTTACATAAAGTTAAAAGTCAAGAAATAGTCTGGGACAATGAACGAACAACAATGAAATCAAACTGACCATAGAAAGTTACTATAATAACAGGGAAGATCAAAATAAACTCAGAAAAAGAAAACAGAGTCAAAGCTGCTATATAAAAAAGTCTCAAAGAAAAATGTGAATTGGTCTCAGACCCAAAAAAGAATTCTTGGAAGAGCTCAAAAAGGACTTTCAAACTCAAATAAGAGCTGTAGAGAAAAAATTGGGAAAAGATATGAGAGTGTACAAGAAAATCATGAAAAAATAATTAACAGCTTGATAAAGGAGACACACACAAAAAAAAACCTTCCTGAAGAAAGGAAAATTCTAAAAAGAATTGGCCAAATGAAAAAGGAGGCACAAAAGTATACTAAAGAAAACACTTTCTAAAAATTAGAATTGATCAAGTTTCCATGAAGCATCAAGAAATGATAAAACAAAATCAAAAGATTGAAAAACATTGAAGAAAATGTGAAATATATTATTGGAAAAACAACTGACTTGGAAAATAGATTAAGAAGAGGTAATTTAAGAATTATTGGACTACTTGAAAGTCATGATTTTTTAAAAAGAGTCTAGATTTCATATTTTAAGAAATTCTCTCCAGTGTAAAATTTAAATGAATTATATGAGCTATTATTGCTGTTGTGATTTCAACTCCATTGCTCTTTCCACTATACCACCCTGATTTATCCCACCACTAAGACTGTTTACTCCTGAAACCTAATCCTATTTCTTTCTCAATAGCAGTGTTATTTCAAATTCTGTCTCACTCTCCTGTCCAATTAAATTTACCATCAGCACTAAAAGAAACTTATTAGGGGGCAGTTCTGATAATGGATACTGAAATTAACAAGGATTTTTACTTAAGTAATTAATTTTAAAAATTAAATGTTTTTTTGAATTTACTAGCATTCTAGCCAGCCAGATTAGCAGCAAAATGGATAAAGTGCTAACCTGTGGTCAGAAAAACTTGAGTTCAAATCCAGCCTCAGACACTTACTAGCTCTTTGACCTTGGACAAAATCACTTGACCTTTGTCTACTCAGTTATCTTAAATACAAAATAGAAATAATAGTTGTACCTACCATGCAGAGTTGCTGTAAGGATCAATTGAAACAATATTTGTAAAGCACTTAACCCTATGCCTAGTGCATAGTAAATGCTGTATAAATGTTAGCTATTTAGACGTTTAAAAATAATTCCCTTCCCCTTTCCCCTACAGTGTGCCAATCCCTATGGTTGGTGCTTAGGAAGATATAACATTTGGATCAATCTGTCTTTAAGTAGCTTATATTTTAATTAGAAAATGAGATACAAATAAAAGCAACTATGATATGCATCATGATTGATATTTCAGATAGTTGCAAAGCAAATTACTATTGTGAAGTCTGAAAAGCAAGATTGTTACTAATCCAGAAGATCATCAGACACTAAGTCAAATAGTTAAAGAAAGGACATCGGCCATCATCTAGAACAGTGATGATGAATCTATGGTATGAGTGCCAAAGATGGCATGCAGAGTGCTCTCTGTGGGCACTCAGCCACTCTGCCTCCCCATCCCACCCCAAGAGTTTGTTACTAGAAAGGCAGAGGGACCCAGCAGGAGCTGCTCCCTTCCCCCTCTCCACTGTGCCTGATGACATTATTTCACAACCCCCAGCCCCTCTGCCTAGCAGCCCAGTAGGAGAGTACAGGGGGTAATGTGGGCAATTCACAGGTGGAAGAGTTGGAGGGGAGCAGAGCACTCAGGCCACTCCCCTCCTCCTCTCAACATTCACTGAGGACATTCTTTACTTCACCCACTCCTCCACCCAGCAGCCCAATGGGAGCACTTTCTCCCTCCCATGTGGGGTAATGGGATGAGTTGTACCCAGCTTGTGGTGGGGAGGGGCCCAGCACTCCATCTCTAAAAGATTTGCCCTCACTGATCTAGAACAATCCCCTCAGTGATAGAGGAAGCTGAGGTTGAGTGGTCACATGTATAATAAGTAGCAAAGCTGAAGTCTGAATCCGGAGTCATCTGGGTGGATCAAGTGATGGGGCAGAGAATTTCCAGCATATTAAAAGCTTAAACCCAAACTTTTTCCTTTCTGCCTCTCTTTAAAAAACAAAGGGAATTTTTTTCCCAACCAAAAATATTTGCCTCCTATAGCAATAGACATGGGAAAAGGACTGAACCTGTGATTCCCTGATAGAGGAAAGTCCCAAAGAGAATTATTTCCTCTACCAATGTAATCACATACTTTCATTTCCATTGATGGTCTTAGAACAAAATTCAACCTTTTTTGTCTGCCCCTTTGGCAGTCTGATAAAGCCAGATCCCTACTAAGATAAATGGTCTTCAAATAATGAAGAAAGTGATAAATTTCAATTAGAGAAGGCTAAAAATTCTTTTTTTTTCCATTCAAGTTCCCAGATCCTCTTGAAATCTAGCCATAGATTTCTTGGGGTCCTGTGGGTCCCAGCTTAAGAATTCTCCCCTTAGAGAGTTGGCTAGAGCATTGAGAGTTTAAATGACTTGCCCAGAGTCACACTAATTAATATATGTCACATTATTATGTGTCAGAAGAATAATTTAAGGGCAGATTTTCTTATTCTGAGGTCTGATCTCTATCATTTATGCCACACTACCTCTCTATATACTAAAAAAGAAATAATCAAAAGAAGAGAAATAATTTCTGCAATGTAACCTCTACAGATTATTTTTAGCAAAACAAAATACCAAAGACCACACTGTACAATACTTTACCTCCTCTCATCTTGTCTCTAACCCTAGGTTGCAAGCTTTTCTTGGTTTGTGGATATAGCAGCTGAAGTAGAAATACCAAAGACTTTCAGTAACCACTTCTTTTAAGTTTCTGAACAACAATTCAACCACAATACTCCACTTTTTAATAGCAACTAAACCTTGTACATGTAAAGAGCGCATAATAATGAAACCACTAAGGAAATGACTAAGCAAAGGAAAACTGTTAATATAATGGAGCAATACCATGGAGCCAGAGAATTTGTCTATCACTTCAATCAATGCACCAATTATAGTTTTCTACATGACCACCTTAGCCCATCAGCACTGTTTATCAAGATCAAGTATCCCCCAAAATGTGATTTTTTTTGTTGCCATCATTTACTGGATATCCAACTCATATTAAATCTCTCCATGCTTATCTAGGTTGGTCCTCAATCAAAAACTCAGTCTCTTGCCAACAAAATATTTGAAACCATTCCAGAGTTAGAGAAACTAAAAGAAATTATGTCTTACTGGCATATCCTTTGAGAACACAAGATCACCTCCTTCATTACTCCATCCCCTTCTCTCAAATTCCTTGTTCCCTTGTTCTGTGTCGCTCATCATTTGCCAAACTATCTGCTTCCTCCACTCTTACTCATGAGCTGCTGAGCACAGCTACAGCAAGTCTCATAGGGCCCTGTCTGGGTACATTCTAAATTCATGTTATCCAATCTCAACTGGACCTTTATTGCAGCAACAGCTCTTTTGTTCCTTTTTGATTTCCTGTCTTGCCATTGAAGCTATTCCAAATTTCTTCCCTTATCAAAATTCCTGTATATTTCTTTCCTCTCACATTGCAGTAATATTACGATTATTTGAAATGTACTCTCTCTTCTCCCTTTCTCTTCATCTCAGAACATCTTGACATCATCTCCAACTCTTCTGCTTTTTCTCAGTTTCTGACAGCGATGGCCTTTATCCTTGCCAAGACCAATCATTTTACTTATGCTCTTGATTCCATGCTTTCCTTATCTTCTCCACCAGATTGTATCTTCAATTATCCCCTCTCTCTTGAATCTTCATCCTATTCCTATTGTTTCCTTCCATACTGACTTGAAATGTGTCCAAATCTCTCCTAGACTTAAAAAAAAATCTTCACCTGATTCTACTTTTCTCTCTCAGTTTCTTTCTATATCTTTCTGCCTTTCTAATTCAAACTCTTGGAAAAAGCAGTCTACACTTACTTCGTTTTTTTCTCACTTAACTCTTTTATAATCTGACTTCTGATCCATATTACTCAACTGAAACTACACTATTAAAAACTAACAATAGTCTTGTAACTGCCAAAGCTTTATTATCTTTTTGCAGTACTCGTTCTTCTTGATCAGTCTCTTGCATTTGACAGTGTTGACCACTCCTCCTGGATATTCTTATCATTTCTGGGTTATTGTAACATTGTTCTCTCTCTCCTTGATTCTCCCACCTGGTTTACTGTCCCTTTCTTACTCTCTTTTCTTACCTACCATCTTAGAATCAATACTGTGTATTGCACGTATAACCCAGATTGAATTGCTTGCCAGTTCTAGGAGAGAGAGAAAGAGGGAGGGAGACAATTTAGATCATATAACTTCAGAAAACGTATGGGAAAATTTGTTATTATGTGCAATTGTCAAATAAATAAAGAATTAAAAAAAAATACTATGCGTTGGTTCCAAGATAGAAGCATGGTAAGAGCTAGGCAATGGGGGTTAGGTGACTTGCTCAGGGTCACACAACTAGAAAATGTTTGAGGCCACTTTTTAACCCAGGACTCTCTAATCCTGGCTCTCAATCCACTGAGCCACTTAACCACCTCCCTTTTTAGTCTCTTTTCCTGGCTCCTCAACCCTATTACCCTCATAAGATCCTCTTCTCTTTTCCTTCTACTCTCCCTCTTTTAGTAACCTCATCAGCTTCTATGAGTTTAATTCTGCAAAAGACTTACAAATCTAGTCTCTCTTACCTTCAGTCCATTTCTCTAATGGACCTAATTGGCATCACCATTCTATTGGACAATTTAACCTGAATGTCCTGTGGATACCTCATATTCAATATATCTAAAACTAAATATGATATCTTTGCTCCCAAATCCTTCTTTCTTTCACATTGGCCTTTTTCAGTTGAAAGTGATCCTTTTGATCTCCAAAGTTTATAATTTCAGTGTTATCTAAGATTCCTTACTCTCTCTCATCCTACATAACCATTCATTTGCCAGATGTAAAGGTTTATACTTTAAGCATTTCTCTTTCATCTGATCATCTCTTTGCTTATACAGCTCATACCACCCTCAGTTCAGTCCTTTGTTCCCTTCCCTAGATTATTGGAATAACCTCCTAACTGGTCTCTGCCTCAAATACCTCCCCATTCCAATTTTCCCTACACATTACTGCCAAAGTAATTTTCCTTAAAGTTGGCCATATGACTCTCCAGGGATTCAATCAATTTCAGTAGTTTACTGTTGTCTCAGAGATAAAATATAAATAACTCTTTAACTTTTAAAGCCCTACAAGACAATACCTACCTCCGATCTATCTTTCTAACCTCACTGATCTTTACCCCTGTTCCTACACTCTGTGAAATCCAGCTACACTTGCCTTCTCTCTGTTCCTCACATGTGACTCTCTCCATCTCATATCTCCTTGACTTTTATGTTTGAAATGCATCCTTCTTATCTCTGTTTTATAGAATCCCTTTCTTCAAGATGTGGTCCAAGCACTATTTTCTCTATGAAGCTTTCCCCATATTTTCCCAATTGTAAATGTCCTCCTTCCCATATATTAAGCTACTTTTTATTTATTTGTATTTAACTTTTTATTTATGTTTGGTATATTTATATTTGATCATTGTCTCCCTCATTAGAATATATGCTCTTTTTGAGTAGGGATTGATTTGTTCTTTGAACAAACCCCAGCATAAGAATTGGTACATAATGGGCACTTAATAATTAATTCCTAATTATTATTGGTTGATTTATTAAAGGTGATTTTACTATAGCGAAATTAGACTAATTATATTTTTAATAGTAAACATTTATTAAGCATTGTAAAAAGGAAAAAATTATTTTTGGTTGGATATTAATATTTAAAGGTGTGATCACCAAGGAATTGAATAAATATCAATTCTTAAAATGATTTTAGTAATTTATTTATAAAATATAAGAGAGAGTGGAAGTAGAGAGATGAGAAGAGGGTAGAGTAAGAGATCTGGCTTAAAGAACTAGACTATGTACTCAATCCCTGGCTTTATTCCAGCAGGACTCCAGAGATCCTAGTTGGAGAGCCTAAAAGTCAATTAACAAGGGTTTTAGCCACTAGGGCTCCTCTAATCAAGGGCTCCCTGGAGGATAATGCCTCCAGGGAGGTTAAAGGAGTCAGCCTTTTTTTCACTCTCCACTTGTACTTCTAAGGGAGGTTAAAGGAGTCAGCCTTTTTTTCACTCTCCACTTGTACTTCTAAGGGAGAGATTTAAGAACAGTCCCACCAAGGTCTCAGGGTCCCAGCCAGCAAGCAGTGTCTCCAACTCAACCTCCAGCTCCAAGAAACGAACAAGAAGAGACCTTCGGGAAGTTTTAAAAGCACTTCTTTTGTGTCCCTTCCTGTGCTTTCCTCTTAGTTTATGTGTCTAATCACAATAGACACTTTGCTTAGGACTGCCCAGAGGGCAGTCTGTCAATTCTGATTCATCACCCACACTTGCACAAGTGGGTTATAGACTTCCCAACTTGTGAATTAAGTGGTGATGTTTACATCTTTGGTGATTAAATCTGAAAATGGGCAGAGTAAGTTTAATCTCATTATCACAGCACCTACTCTGTGTCAGGAATTGTGCTAAACACTAGAATACAAAAGAAAAATACAATCCTTGCCCTTGAGAAGCTCACAATATAATGGTAAAGACAACATGCAAATAACTATATATACACAAGCTATGTAAATGATAAATAGGAGGTAATCAAGAAAGGGAAGGCACTAGATTTAAGAGAGTTTGAGAAAAGCTCCCTGTAAAAGATGCAATTTTATTTAGGACTTGAAGAAAGCTAGGGAAGTCAGAAGGTAAAGGAGAGAACTCCAGGTATATTGGACAGCCAATAAAAATGCCTGGATCTGGCAGGTGGAATGTCTTGTTTGTAGAATAGTAAAGAAGCCAATGTTACTGGATCAGAAGATGAATTGGGGACAAAAAGATATAAGACATAGGGAGACTGAAAAAGGAATGGACAATCAGGTTCGGAAAAGCTTTCAATACCAAACAGAAAATTTTATATTAAATCTTGGAAGTAACAATGAGCTGCTGGAGTTTATTAAGTAAGTTTAATAAGTAGTTTATTAAGTAGTCAGACTTGCACTTTAAGAAAATCCCTTTGGTGTTTAAGTGTAGATGCTGGAGTATGGAGACTTTCATGGTAGGAAGATTAACAAGCAGACTATTATAATAATCCAGGGACAAGGAGTTCTACCAGGTAGGTGGCAGTATGAGAGGAGAGATGGGGATTTATTCGAGAGATGTTAAAAAAATGAAATCTATAAGCCTCAAAAACCACTGGATGTGAGGATGAGAAATAGTGACAAGTCAAGGAAAGTGTAAACCTAGGGGACTGGGGATGGTGATGTCTTTAATGATACTGGAGAAGTTTGGAATGGGAGAAAGGTTGGGGGAAGATAATGATTTCAGTTTTGATTATATTGAGTTTAAGATACATATAGGATATCCAGTTTGAGATGTTTTATAAGGATATGAAAGGCTGGGAGTCAGCAGAAAAATTAGATCTGGATAAGTAGATTGAGAATCATATGCATAAAAATAATTAAATTAAATTAAGTGAGAGAGTAGAGATGAAAAGAGGACAGCCTGCTGGAGAAGACAGGATGGAATGGGATCACCATTCTAAAAGAAAGAGATGAGCCACCTCTTCATATGAGATAAGGGTAAATGAAATACTGACAGAAAGCATCTGAGTGAAATGAGATGAGGAGGGCAGAAGAGAGAGGTCCCAGAGAATGGCCTAAATTTTTTTCAGTAAAATATGAAGCAAGCTCGGAAGGTAAGGAGAGAGGAAACCATGGAAGGTTTGAAGAGAGATGAAAAGATTTGAAAGAGATGCTGCGGTGATTGGAGTAGTGAGTTAATTAGGAAGGTATAAAATAATTGCCTAAAAGCAGTGAGGGCCCATATATATGTATATATACACACATATGTATATATGCATATGAATACATATATATAGAAAAGAAACTAGGCTTGTATATATTCAGAGAGCACTTGATATCCTTGTACAATTAATTTGCAAAGGTCATTATTTTTTAATGGTCTATGGCAATGGTGATTTTTAAAAAAATATTTACTTTAGATATAATTTTCTTGTCTTTCTTAGTTCCGCCAGCAATTACAATGCCACTTATATTCTTCAATGCTACTGCAGATCGGCAAGAAGAAATGATATTATCTTGTAGGGCTACTGGCTCCCCTGAGCCAAATATCAGCTGGTATAGGTAAGTTTTGTTTTCAATAGCAAATCAGAAAACTAGCACTAAATTTAATATTCCCTCTTCACCAATGAAATCTGTGAAATCAAAGATTTTTATGGTGCATTTGAAGGAACCTCTTCTGCATTATTTAGATTAATTGGCTAGAACATTTTGTTTTCAATTTGATCAAGTTGTGTATGCATAAAAATAATATATCTTATATCTATAAAAACTGTCAATATAACCCATAAATGATTGCTTTTATTACATATATATATCTTCTAAGAGATTGCAAATGATAACAGAAATAAAAGAATATGGAGATTTACTAGCAAGATACTAATAAAAAGCTTTGCATAATTAATGGAATGGGATTTTAAAATTAGTATCATGATTTAGTAAGTACAGACAATAATGTACTTCTTCCATTTGGATCTACTTCTTTGATATATTTTTCATATATGATAGTCATTAAATCCAAATACAATAACCAATTCATTTAAAAATACCAAAATAAACTGGTCAGAGATAGACATTTGAATTGCTGTATCAAACCAAAATTTTCAAGTGTTCAGTCACATTGTTCTGACCAAAAACACATTGTACTTTTTAGTGAGAATAAAATCACTTTCTTTATTGTCAATAGATAAAAATATGTCTTTCTATATTATTAATAAATTATTTAAAATGTTTTGTTTTTTCTTTTTTTACATTTATATTTGTTTTGTAATGTGCATAGTATGTTAGCATAGTATTAAATGTATATATTTCATAGATAAATATACATATATTGACATGCTGCTCAAAAATGTCTTTATTGATGGGATGTGAGACCAAATGTTTGGATAAAAATGATTTAGAAAACCCCAGAGAATCTGTGATTTCATGAATATAGAGAAGTCCCAGGTGAAGGAACTCTCTCAGACAATATAGGTTGTTATCTTCTCTGCCTAGAGTATTAAAAAGCTAAGTGACTTGCCCAGAGTCGCAGAGCTCGTGTAAGTCAGAGAAGAGACTAGAACCCATTTCTTCATGTCCCTTGTCCTATAGCAGGCTTTCTCAGTGTTTCCACATTATCATATAAATCAGTTATCATCAAAACAATTTGGTAATGATTTAAAAAGAGAAAAAAGATTATCAATGAAATGGACTAGATAAGGAAGAATCAGAAAAAATTAGGTCTCTTTTCCTCTATCTTTGACTTCTTGGGATATATGCTTAGTAGCAGTATTATTGGGTCATATAGTTTAGTGATCTTTGGGCTATAGAGCCAAATTGCTTTCTACAATAATAGGATTAATTCACAGCTCCACCAAGTGTATTCCATTAGTTTGTTTCTCTTAACTTCTAAAAATTTCTATTTTCCTCCTTTGTCATCTTTGGTAGATCTCCAAGAGTTGTTTTAATTTATTAATTTTCTCATTATGTTTTAATTATATTTAATAATTTGACATAATTATATTTATTATTTATTGTGTTATTTATTATATTATTATTTATTATAAATTATTTAATATAATTTGATTATTAATTTAAATTAATTTTCTCAATATAAGAGATTCTGAGAATTTTAAAAATATATTTGATATATTTTATGTCTTCTTTTGAAAATTGCCTATCCATATGATTTGACCATTTATCTAAGGAGATTCTTATCCCTATATATTTATCTTAGATATTGGACCTTTCCAAGAAAAAAATGACAGGAAAAATATATTTTTTTCTACAAGAGTTCCTTCTCCCACCTCACTTAGTAGCACTTACACACAACAAAAGGGAACCCAGAGCCTCTATTCCAATCTGCTCTAATTCTTTTCAAACCTTTGGGAAACCTCCTCCTCAAGGTTTTGGAGTGAGATCCCTCTAGTCTTTCCTTTCCTTACACATAGACATGACTATTCACATCTTCTGTTGTGGGAAGCCAATAAGAGAATAGATGAAAATCTGAGACTCCTCTTTTGACCCCTTTTATGATCCACACCTTTTCTTATTGAAAAACATTATAGCCTTCTAGGAAAACTTTGTTTTTAGTAAACCAGCACTTAATGAGTTAACAGCCTTTTTTCATTCATCAGAGTAAAGCTGCAGCTGTGGGTATATCTCTCTAACTGCTCCAGGCCTCCCAAGGTCACGGAGTGGCAAGCTCAGGCAAAATAACTTCTAGATAAAGTAAGGCTCATTTTTAACCTTGAGACTGTTTCTCATCCAGCATTATCTTCGTAAGAAAATTCTTTGTAAAACTATAACTTTATTGTGCTTTGATGTGACATAATTTGTGTTTCTACACAAACGCGAAGTTTCCGGGGGGGTTCTTTTGTGTGAAATGAGTCTTGAAGTATATATAATAAACTCCATGCTCCTGGAGCCAGAGCTGGAAGCATGAGGTAAAAGACAACTCCCTTGTCCTGTCCTTATTTCCTTATCAACTAAACTGTCCTTATCAGATTATCAGAGATGATAAAGAGATCTCCACATTCTGTATCCCTTCATTCCTTTTGGATGACCAGAGAATTTCCAAATATGGCCCTGCCTCCTAAACCCAATGAGTTTTCCCTTTCTTCACTGCTGTTCCCTCCAGACCCAGAGGTATTGCCTTCTGTGTTACAGCTAATCCTCTGTGTGTTTTATGTCCCGCAAATAGAAAGTGAACTCCTTGAAACTGTTTTGCTTTCTTATTTGTCTTCCTAGTGCTTCATGATTGACACTATATGAGAGATACTTACTAAAATTTTTTTATTCATTCATTCAATCATTCCCTCATTCATTCCACATTTTCATTCTTACATACTGATTCTTCTTCTGCAAACTTTTCAATTTTATGTACTCAAAGCTATCCCTTATTTAGTTAAGAACTCTCACCTCTTTCATAGTTGTAAAGAGTATGGAAATTTCCATTTGCCTTTTAATTTGTGACTTTTCTTTTTAGCCTGTGGAGCTATTTGTAGAATGTGGCACATAATGTGAGATGTTAGTCTAAACCTCATCTCTGCCAAAAATGCTTTATAGTTGGTTCAATGGGCTTTTATAGGAAGTCCTTTCTCCAGTAATTAGTATCTTTGGTTTTATTGAGCACTGACCAACATTGTTTGATTACTTCCCAGTCTTGTTCAACCAAATATGTTCCATTGATCAAGTTTTCTATTTTTTAAACAATTAAAAATAGCTGTGGTCATTATAATTTTGCAGGAGTCTTTGAGATTTGACATTACTAAGACTCCCTTATTTCCTGGTTTTTCCCATTGTTTCTCTTGAATTTCATGAGCTTTGCTTTATCCAGATGAATTTTATTATTTCATCTTTTTTTCTTTCTTTAACATTTTAAAAATTTTGAGTTCCAAATTCTCTCCCTTTCTAAAGTAATTCCCCCACCATTGAGAAGGCAAGCAATATGATACCCATTATACATAGATGTGAAGTCACATAAATCTTATTTCCATATTAGTCATGTTACCAAAAAAAAAAGCAAGAAAAATAGAGAAAAGGAAAACAATAATGTTTCAGTCTGCACTCAGAGTTTATTATTTAGAGGTAAATAACATTTTTTATCTCAAGTCATTTGGAATAATATTGGATTATTGTATTGATCTGAGTAAGTTTAAGCTTATCATTCTTATAATATTGCTGTTACTGTGTACAGTGTTCTCCTGGTTCTGCTCACTTCACTTTGCAGCAGTTCATGTAAGTCTTCTGAGGTTTTCTGAAACTATTTTCCTCATCATTTCTTATAGTACAACAGTATTTCATCACAATCATACGCCAACTTTTTCAGCCATTCCCGCAGTTGAGGAGCATCCCTTCATTTTTTATTTCTTTGCCACCACAAAAAGAGCTGCAATAAATATTTTGTATATATAGGTATTTTCCCTTTCCCTTTGATCTCTTTGGGATGTAGACCTAGTAGTGTTATCACATAGTTTTATAGCCCTTTAGGCATAGCTCCATTCCAAATTGTTTGCCATAAAATAGTGTACCCATTTTCCCACATTTCTTCCAGAATTTATCATTTTTTATTTTTTGCATTGTTGGCTAATCTGATAGTTATGAGGTGGTACCTCAGAGTTATTTTAATTTGCATTTTCTAATTGTTTTAGAAATTGATTTAGAGCATTTTCCATGTGACTATTGATAGCTTTAATTTCTTTTTGGAAAACTACCTGTTCATATCTTTTGACTATTTATCAATTGGAGAATAGCTCTTATTTTTATAAATTAAGTCAGTTTCCCATATATTTGAAAAATGAGACACTTATAAGAGATATTAGTTTTCTACTTTCAATGTTGGCTAAATTGGTTTTGTTTGTGCAAAATATTTTTAAATTTCATGTAATCAAAGTTACCTATTTTACTTCCTGATTATCCTCTCTATATCTTGTCTGATCATAAATGCTTCCCTTATCATTAGATCTGAGAGGTAATTTGGCAGTTTTTTCCATATTCCCCTGATTTGATCATGAAATCACTCTTTATGTCTAAATCGTGTTTATTTTGACTTTAACTTGATGTGCATTGAGAAATGTTGGTCTGTTCTTAGTTTCTGCCAGACAAAAAAAATCTGAGTTTTCCCAATAGTTTTTGTCAAATAACAAATTCTTATCCCAAAAGCTTAGATTCTTGGGCTTATCAAACACTAGATTATAAATTGTTATTTCTATATATTGTATACTTAATCTGTTTTGCTCATCAACCACTATATTTATTAGCCCATATCAGATTGTTTTGATGATTACCACTTTGTAATATAGTTTGAAATCTGGTACTGATAGGCCACCTTCCTTTACTTTTTGTTCCTTTTCTAGTATTCTTGGTTGTATGCCCAATTCATTGACCTGCCCTTTTTCTATTTTATTAATATACGTGTTTAGAGATATCAGTTTTTCCCCAAGTACTGCTTTGGCAGAATTTCATAAATTTTGGAGTGTCATCTCTTTGTTATCATTCTCTTTAGTGAAATTATTTGTAGTTTCTGTGATTTATTCTTTGATCCACTCATTCTTTAGGCTTAGATTCCTTAGATTCCAATTAATTTTTAACTTTATTTTCATTTAACAATATTCCAAACCTCTTCATTGAATGTAGTTTTTATTAAACTATAATCTCAAAAGGATGCACTTAATATTTCTACTTTTTTGCACTTGGTTGTGAGGTTTTTATACCTTAATACATGGTCAGTTTTTGAGTACATGCTAGGTAACCCTGAGTAAGAAATATATTCCTTTCTTTACTCCTTCAGTTCTCTCCAAAGATCTATCACAGGGGTCGGCAACCTTTTTGGCCGTGAGAGCCATAAACGCCACATTTTTTAAAATGTAATTTCATGAGAGCCGTACAGTGCTCACAGTGCCGCTCCTGTAACAGCGCCTGAAAAAAATTGACTTTATGGCTCCTGCAGAAAGAGCCATATCTGACCCTCAAAAGAGCCATATATGGCTCGAGAGCCATACATTGCCGACCCCTGCTCTATCATATCCAAGAACTCTCTTTTATGTCAACTAGCTGCTTCTATAATAAGAACATTATGTAATAACTTTAATATAACATTTATAAATGTGTTAAAGTTTTCAAAGTACTTTATAGTTATTACTTGATTATCATTCAAAAAAGCCAATAATTCATTAGCTGCTTTATTCTTTTTTTTTTTTTAGCATATAACTCTTACATTCCATCTTAGAATCAATACTGTGTGTTGGTTCCAAGGTAGAAGAGCAGTAAAAGCTAGGCAATGGGGGTTAAGTAACTTGCCCAGCGTCACACAGCTAGGAAATGTCTGAGGCCGGACTTAAACCCAGGACTTTCTGCTGCCAGCTACTTTATTTACTCTTAAAACAGAGAGAACATCATCTACTTTACCAGAGGTCCAAATAATTGGAAAACTCCATCCTCACTATATCATTTCTCTGCCAAGCTTATAACATATTGCCTCCTATATTTATCTGATGGTATAGATTATCTCACTTTTATCTTTATATTCATATCCCTAGCATCTAGCTTATTTGGTCCATTGCTTAATTTCTTCCATTTGTCAAGCTTCAGCAAAAATGGAGACAAAGTCCTCCTTTACCAAAGAAGAAAATTAAATATAAACAAACCTTAGTGTTTAGATTTTTAGGGACTTCTTAGTAAAATTTTTTCTAGTTATTCACATGTAATACTGTATTTTTAAGGAGAAAAAAGTTTAAGTATAACCCCAGATATCTCAAAATGAGCTTTAATTGGACATCTAAAATTAAGTAAGCCTTCTCTCTGTGTGTGTCTCTGTCTCTCTGCCTCTCTGTCTCTGTCTCTCTGTCTCTCTCAGGAATGGCAAGCTTATTGAAGACAATGAAAAATATACATTGAAAAGAAACAATACTGAACTAACTGTCAGGAACATCATAAATAGTGATGGGGGTTCTTATGTCTGTAGAGCCACAAATATAGCAGGAAAAGATGAAAAGCAGTCATTCCTACAAGTCTTTGGTAAGTATAAACTGATTGCTTTATTAACCTACCTACATTTAGATAGCAATGAATTAAAACATTGGATTAAAAATGCTTTCCAAAAAATATATGTATGGAAATGAACTTTATTTCTATCTATTGACATAGATATCAATCAAGAAAAGGCTACAGTTAGTAAGTACTGATCTTTGATTTAGAACTATATGATCATCTTCCTGCAAGTAAAAATAATAATTACCAATTGAGAGTAATTGTATATATGGCTAATTATAGGGATAGTGGCCTAAAGAATTTTTAGTATGAAGAGAGCCACTTTGGCATATATAACAAAGATTTTTAAAAATATTCTGTACTGGGGCAGCTGGGTAGCTCAGTGGAGAACCAGGCCTAGAGACAGGAGGTCCTAGGTTCAAATCTGACCTCAGACACTTCCCAGCTGTGTGACCCTGGGAAAGTCACTTGACCCCCATTGCCTACCCTTACCACTCTTCCACCTATAAGTCAATACACAGAAGTTAAAGGTTTAAAATTAAAAAATAAAAATAAAAAAATAAAATATTCTGTACTGAACGATACTTAATTTTCACATTATAGCATCATTGTTTTTTTTTACATACACTAAATTTTATTTATGCTGCTTTAAATTTGTAAGTTGCCCATCTGTTTTGTTAAAAATATTGTAAAATGCTTAAATACTAAGCAGAAAGGAGAATAAATTAAGTAGACATGAAGAAGAAGTTTCCTTTGGATTGTTTTACCGAAACATTTTTTTTCAAACATACCTTAATATATTTTTTAATCCTTATCATCTGTGTTAGAATCAATACTAAGTATCTACTCTAAGGCAGAAGAGCAGTAAGGGCAGTTGGGATTAAGGATTTGCCTGGGGTCACACAGCTAGGAAGTGCCTGAAGTCAAATTTGAACCCAGGTACTCTGGACTCCCATCATGGTGCTCTATCTAGTATGCTACCTAGCTGCATCTTTTAATATGTTTTTAAAATAATTTTTTGGTAATTATGTTTGAAATGAGGCAGTGTTGCTTCAGAGGAGGGAAAAAATGGGTTCTAGATCCGCCTCTAATGCATACTGCAAATCATTTAATCTTTAAGTATCCCCAAGCAACTCTTTGCCACTCAAAACCGTAAGAAAGTTGCAAATCTGTCTTGGTAGAGGCAGGCTTCTTGCCATTTCTCTACACTTCTGAAATCAGAGGTTCTAAATTTTTAGAGCATTTAATATGACAAATCTCTATATTTTAAGATATTCCTAAGAAAGAAGATGCAAGCTACTTGGACATTTTTAAACTAAAGGATTCAATGATTGCTCAGTGTCTTTGGCTTGATTAGATTCTTTCTCCTTAAAGTGAGCAGCCAAGTAATTTTCCTCCACCATAAATTCCTTTGGAGTTCTCCTAACTTTTCTACAAAAATAGCTCTACTTTTGGTAAGAATTTCCTAGGCCACAGTTTAACCAACATATAATTATTATTTTTATTTTTAAAGAGATAAAAGGAGGAAAGGGAATTTTATATCTATAGTGACATGTCTAGAGAAAACTGATTGCCTCCTTCTAGACATGCCTTTTTAAAGGAACACTAAATTAATTCATGTTTATAATAAATAAATGCTCATGATGCAGATAGAACTAAAACAAAATATATTAACTGTAAAGCAAAGTAAGAAGAAAAAAATTATTTTTCCAGATCTTTGCATTTAAAATGAACTTTGCAAAAGGAACATTTCACAAAATGAAATAAATAATGGGGCAGGCCCTAATTACTAAAAAGTAAATTATTCTAATAGTGATAGGTATTTATAAAAGGTCTTAATTTTATTTTAACAGAGTATCAATCACCTTTTGTATCTACCTTTCTAGTACAGCTTTTATGAATAAAGTAAAGATAATGATTTAATTTTTTTCATCTTTTTCCCCCAGCCAATTCTTTTTTTAAAATGCTAAAAAGTAGCAAAATTGGATTGGAATTTTATAGCTGATTGAAATTGAAATTGCTGAACTCTGAGCAGTAGTTTGGTAGTGGGAGAAATGAAATACAAGCTAAATGAACAGGGAAAATTGTGCTGCTTCTGTCTCAAGTCTTCAGTCTGCATGATAAGACTATGAATTATAGTCATCTATCAATTATATTACTGATCATATAACTGACTCCCCTATTTATAATGTTTTAAGGATTGAAAAGCACTTTAGAAAAGAGAAAATTCCAAATGAATAGATGACCTCCCCATCATTTATAATTGTCTTTGGAAGACAGTTTTATACTTTTCTTTGAATTTGGGAAGATTTCTGTTTATTAAGGTATCATTTTTTTAAGGTATCAGTCTTGTTGGAGGCATGAATTTTTGATTTTCAGAGCTATGAAGCTTCTGCTCTAATATATCAGAAATACAGCCAGATTTTCACTTTCACTTACCAAAGCATGAATGGTCTAAGAATAATCTTATTTGAAGCCTCAAAATCAATCTAAGACATTATATAAGTGCAAATCATTATCAGTATGCTATAATACTGTGACAGTAGCAAATTTAGTTTAAAACAATGGTGTCATACTCAACTAGAAATAGGGTACATACATAAGGATCCCTAAAGCAACATACTAGCTTATTTTTAAAATATAATATAATAAAAAAGGAATATAATCTTTATTGTATTTTTATTTATTTTTTAAGTATTTCCCAATTACACTGTAATCTAACTCTATTAGGGAGTATTGTAGGTCCTATGTTTGAGACTGGTTAAAAAAAAAAAGAAAAAGCTTGTATTATACATATATCTGCTGTCCTTCCCCTACTATCTCTGAATTGCCATGAAGCACTTAGGAAGCATCAAGAACTATGGAGATAGTTGTGCAATAAGAAGTTTTATTCAGTACATACTCATTACCAGAAATAGCTGGGGAAGGGATGCCACCTAGATGAGTCAGGTAGTCCTCAAGTAAAGAGAGGCTCCAGAAATTTGGCCATAGAGAAGAAATCATATAGGGGACAAAAATAGAATCAAGGTAGTCCATTCTTTCTCTTACCTCTAGTCAAAGGGGTTAAACCGAGGGAAGACTTGATATAAATGTTATGAAAATTAAGATGATAGGGAAATATTCTAATAGTAAAGGAACTGGGCTATTATGACCACCACAAAGTGAATAAGAAAAAGATAAATTGTAGGTGGCAATTTAAAGAACTGTGTCATTTAGGATAACTCTTTAACCATTAGAGAGAGAGAGAGAGAGAGAGAGAGAGAGAAAGTTTGTGTAAATCAGGGAGCAACTAAAGAGTAATAAGTAAAATTTAATGTGGAAAAATACTTTGTATATAATATAATAGAACTTATTTATTTAAATATACCAGGGATTTGTAAGCTGTTAATTAGGGCTAAGAGAACTTAGACCCCTTTTTCTAATAGCAGAGAGACTTGCTGCTCCCCTCCCCGTCTCCACCATGCCTGATGAGATTTTTTCACATCCCCGTCCCTCTGCCCAGTAGCCCAATGGGAGCTCACAGAGGGTAAGCTGGGTGGCTCAAAGGAGGCAGAGCTGGAGGGGAGCAGACTCCCCTCCCCCTCTCTAAACTCACTGAGAACATTTCTCACATTACCCACCCAAAAACCAACAGCAGTATTTCCTCCCTCCCCTGTGTGGGGTAAGACAAGGAGGCATAGCACGTGGTTGAGGGAGTGGGGGCACCTGGCACTCCGTCTCTAAAAGGGTCACCATCACTGGCCTAGATTATGAACACAAAAGGAATTGAATTGGCTCTTTGGATGATTTAAAAAGAATTGAGAAAAGGTGATAGGACTCCAAGTGCCACCAACATGTCTTTGCTAATTTATAACAGTGGGTTCTCAACTTTGAGGTGCTGCTAGAAATTTTTTAACTTTTAAATATTATTGTTAGTGGTTATAAAATCCAGATTTGATTTGGTGGAAATCTGCCCTGAAACAAGATTATAATGTGATGCAAGTGTATTCTTCTATCAGGATAATTGTGGTAAATCAGAACTTAATGCAAATTACATTTGCTATTTGGCATTAAGACAATATGCTAGAAAATGCATGAATTAGGAAAAACTGATTCAAAATCCAGTCTCAGAAATTAATTAGCAGTGAGACCTTTAGCAAATTACCCCATATCTGTTTACTTTGGTTTACTACTATGTAAAGTGAATAAAAATAGTAACCCTAGGGTTGCTGGCAGAACCAAATAATAAAATAATTGTAAAGTGTTTAGCATAGTGCCTAACAAATTTGGTAAATCATTGTATTTGAAATATTGTTTAAAAATGAAATTATCTTTTAGTCTGGATTCTCTTGTTAACTTTTATGTGACTTCTCTTATTACATTAAAAAGATTAACACCATAACTTTTATTTAATTATCTTAGTATATAAAAAACATAATACTTTAATATGTACAAATGATACTACAAAAGGAATTTATTAGATATCAATAAGTATTAGTGACTTATGAAAACTATTAAAATACCATAATATATTTTTTTTATTTTTCCTAGTAATATCAGCCACATCTGGATATTCCATGAATAATCAGTTCCCCTTTAAAAAAATTAGTTACTACATCTAAAGCATCAAACCTTTTTTTTTTCATTTCACAACTCAGTTAAACAGTTTTTGAGGAATTTAGAAATTAAATAAATCCTTATAAAGATCAAGATAATATTGCATTAGATTTTGGTGTTTGCTTCACATAAGAAAATATCAGAAAATACTTAGTTCTACTACAGGAGTGGAAACACAGAAGAAAAACAACTGCTTGAACACATGGCTTGATGCAGACTTGATTGGGGATGTAGACTCAAAATGACCACACCAATGCAACTATCAATAATATGGAAATAGGTCTTGACTGATGACACATGTTAAAACCAGTGGAAATGTGCGTAGGCTATTGGGGGTGGGGGTGGGGTGAAGGGAGGGGAAGGAGAAAGTAAAAACATGTAACCATGAAAAATTTTTCTAAAAAAATAAAATACTTAAATTTAAAAAAATACTTTGTTCTAGAAAACAACAACGTACTAATTTATTTTTTAAGAAAGGTAAACTCTTTTGTCGATGCAATCATTAGTGTTTGTCTACACAAAAATTATTTTCTGTATTTGAAACTGGGGAAAATAATTCCTCTTACGTGAAATCATTAAAAAGTTTCAACATTTATTTGATAGCTGTCAGGTGCATCTTTATTATCTATCATTTCACTTTTAGAATAGAAAATATCAAGGAAAGAAAAAGTAAAATCACTGAGAAGCAGTTTTCATATAATTAGATCACATTAATTTTAAATTATTAATCCCTTTGATGAATCAAAAAATAAATATTGGCACAATTTTGGAAGCAAGTATTAAATATGGCAGATAAATAATTGTATTTCAGTCAACCATAATGTCTTATAAATATGATAGCAGCATTATCTTCAAAAAATAATAATTTATGAGTATTTTATTTTTCCATATTAGATAACTAAATAATTCAACCATCATAAAGGTAATTTTATGAATCACATTGTGTCCTAAGAGTTAGAAATATGTTACTTTAAATGCTAAGTTAAGTTTACTCAAGTGCACATAAATTTTATTTTTACAGTACAGCCTCACATAATACAACTTAAAAATGAAACAACGTTTGAGAATGGTCAGATAACACTTATTTGTGAGGCAGAAGGAGAACCCATTCCTGAAATCACATGGAAAAGAGCTCTGGATGGAACAACTTTTTCTGAAGGAGATAAGGTATAAATCTTTCTGATTATTTTGTTAAATAATCATCAGCTTTAATATTTAAACATTTTACCAAATTTTTCATATTACTACAAAAATAAAATAAATTAACCTAAACATTATTTTAGAGAAATACTAACAGAAAATATTTGCCTTAACTCTGTTATGATGTTATTTATCATTTTAAGGACTTGTATGCCTTTCAATTGCTTTTGTTGAAGTCTCATTGAAGAACTCCTTGTTATATATGCATATAGTAATAACACAAATTCCAACTTTCCAATAGTTCTTTGATCTCACCTACTATATGCTAAGCACTGTGCCTTACCTACTCAGAACATAAAGAAAGCCAAAAACTGTCCTTGCTCTCAAGGATCTCTTGGGAAAGAGAGTGGGAAAAACCACATGCAAACAAAATTATACAAACAAGATCTTTATAGGATGAATTAGAGGTCATCTTAGAGCAACAGTACTAACATTAAGGAAGACCTGGAAAGGTTTTTTACTGAAAATAATACTTTAGCTGAAACTTAAAAGAATCCAAGCAAGCCAGAAGCAGAGATTGAAGAGGAAGAGAGTTTTAGGCATAAAGTGTAGCTGTGGAAAATGCCCAGAGCTTGGGCCTTGGAGAATTGTTTGTGAGGAATAGCAAGATGTAGTTATCCCCTCCGGTGATGCCTTTCATAGCCTATCCATGTCTCTTTATACTCTGCAACCCTTGTGTGGGTTCAATAAATTCATCACCAGGATTTCACTCAACATCTTGGGATCTTCCCTGTATTCTCTTAATATTGTAAAGATGCTAAAGGAACATGCAGACTACCCATGAGTTATCCCTCATCCTAGCCAACATTTAGATTCACACATTTTTTGATGACATCCTTTACATCATGTCTTCTGAATAAATTCTCCTTAATTGCAATTTCAAGCCTACAATGCACCTCTCCATTGCTCAATTCTTTAGAAAATTTTGTGTTCCATAATTTATAGCCATTCAGTATAACTGGAAAAATATTGGAGTTTTAAAGGATTGGCTTTTATTTCAAGGAGATGCTTTGGGGTCATTAGAATAACCTTGCAATTTCCCAAAGGAAATTTAACTCATTTTCTTCCTTTTGATTCTCTGCCCTGTTTATTTTCCATTTGCAGTGATGGATGAGCTCTGTAGGTTGTCTATCCAGCTGCAGATCATAGTTTATACAAGAGGCATTCTTTATCCACATGGTTTTTCCCTTGTGGCTAAAGTTATAGACCAAATTTTTATCATCTAGGTAGTGGAATAGAGTGGATAGAGTGCCAGACCTGGAGTCAGGCAGTCTCATCTTCCTGAGTTCAAATCTAGACTCAGACCCTTACTAGCTATGGCACCCTGGGCAAGACACTTAACCCTATTTGCCTCAGTTCTTATCTGTAAAATGACCTGGAGAAGGAAATGGCAAACAACTCCACTATCTTTGGATTAAAAAAAAACCAAATAGGGGTCATGAAGAGTTGGACAGGACTGAAAAACAAAAATTCTTCATAGGGATTTTTTAGGAATTCCAAAACTAAAATCAGAATAATGTCATCCTATAGCAGGGAGCTTCTAGAGCACCTCACCATCTGTAGGAAATCTTTCTTTAACTTGTACCTTGCACTGGATCTCCTTCATGACTATTGTGGACACTTTTTTCTAGCATACATATTTCACTCTTCTTTATATTTCATTTAATATGCATATATATTTATTTAAAGTTCAAAGACCTCAAAGGAAATCATGGTCATGAAGAAGAGAGTTTTGAATCAACATAAAAAGAACTGAACTTTAAACATCTTTAGTAAGATGCAAATAAGAAACTGACATTAGATCCACATATACAGTTACTTGAAAAAAAACCTTTAAAATGTTAAGTTCTTTAGAGAAAAAAAAAAGGCAGAACTCAATTTATAGAACTCTACTATTTGGTGATTTGATTATGGCCCCAAATTTCATGCATGTACCCAGGCAACTGACATCATCAGCTGCATCTGAGACCTTAGAGACATCCCCATGAATATTGCACCACTTAGGAAGCAAAAAGCAACTTTGTGGTATTACTTGGTATTACTAGTCAGAAGACTAAGAAAGATGGCTTATTTCCCTCATTATATTTTCCAGGAATCCTATAATTTTGGTATGTTTATGGTGAAAAAAACATGTTATGACAAAATGAGGCACTTGCAAGTTATTGAACACTTAGTGAAAGGAAAGAAAGTAAAAAGCTGAAAACTGAAGCCCTTTCTTCTGCCTGCTCTGTCCCATCCCTCATGTAGGGCAAGGGCTTCATCTCCACCAATAAGGAAAGAGTCTTTCAATCTCTCCCTCTCTCTCTCTCTCTCTCTGTCTCTCTCTCTCTCTGTCTCTCTCTCTCTATGTCTCTCTCTCTGTCTCTCTCTCTCTCTCTCTCTCACACACACACACACACACACACACACACACACACACACCACATATATGTATCTATAAAGCTGAAGCTGTTGAAGATGACTCTTCCTGACTTCAGTCCCAGCACTCTATACACTGAGCCACCCAGCTACCACCTCATATCCTATTAGTCTTCCATAAAAAAGCAAGCCAGTTTGGAACCTAGGATTCAAATGGCACGCCAAGAGATTATAGCCAAGTTTCTGACAATGATAGGAAGAGAGTAAGGGAGAGAGAGAAAGAGACACACATAAAGAGAGGGAGAGAAGGAGCTGAGCTAGAAAGAGTCCATAGTGCAGGAGCAACAATTGAAAGGAGAAAGAAAAAGTAGGATCTAGCTATATAGCAGAGGATAAAGAGAGACCAAGGAAAGCCAATAACCCTATAAGTAGCTCAGAGCAAGAAGACTTAGGCTGAAGCTATAATTTGTGCCAAATTGTCAATAACTTAGAAATATTTCAAGAAAAACTATCTTCTTTCCCCAGCTTCCCTTCTCAGTCATTTGTCCTATATATTTTCTTCTTGATCAAAATCCAAAATAATGTATCCTTTTACATATCCAGTACAGTGCTTTTTCCCATCACCCTTCCAACAATGGCTATTCCCATTTGTAGAAACTTTTATCTCTTCAAAAATTGTGACATTCCAAGATTTGCAACCATATAGCGTGCTGAAAGAACATTTATTTTGAAAACACTGGGTTTTGTGTCCATAAAAAGTTTTAGATTATTAAAAGTGCTATCCACTTTGCCAAGTTTAGTATAGCATTCAATTTGGTGTCAAGCTCACTGTTCAAAAAGTAACTGTTGTAGATACTGATATCGATGTAATAATTCAATGTTTTGCCAATTGAACTATTTGTCATAGTCTGGAAAATGTACATTCTTCATCCATTTGGCTTTTCCTATATTTTGGATCTCTTTAAGAGACCCTATATGTTTTGGTTTAGAACTAATTGACTAAATGTGATATGAAAAACTGACAAGTTATACACTTGGGTTAAAAAAATAACAACTATTGTTATAGGAGAAATATCTCCTCTTTGAGTTTGCGTGGTGGGCAATTACTGCCAAAATATACTTACTGCAATGTAGAAATTGTAGAAGTAAAAACCTGGAGTTTATTATTATGCTCAAGCATAAGTTCCTGCCTCAGAGAAAGCAATATCCCTGAACCATCATTAGTATTATAAGAAGACATCTTTCTCATAGGCAAAATTATGTCAGAGTGACAAAGAAATCATTGTATTACAAAATGCAATCTTGTACATTCCACTTAAGTCATCAAAGTTAAGGAGAAGGTAGATTCATAATAGCATATGCCTTTAATGTCATAAAAGTTGAACAAACTTAAGCAGTCATAATCTCATATGTCCCTTAAGGAAAAAAACTTCATCAAATTAACCATAAGTAAAACTAAGTCAGATTAACTAATTGAGGAACAAGATTTGCATGTTGCCAAGTTGTCAGGATTAGTTAGGATTCTTTCTCTGGCTTTTTACCTGGTGAATTTTTAAGACCTTAACTAAATTTTCACATCCCATCTTTCAACAACCTCTCAACTCAGAAAAATGGCCCTGACCTTCACTTAATATTAATATGCCATGAGTCAGATTTGTTCAGGGGAAATCAATATTTTTTTAATATTTTATTTTTTAGAAAAATTTTCCATGGTTACATGATTCATGTTTTTACTTTCCCCTTCACCTCCCCATTCACATCCCCCCCTCATAACCAACGTGCATTTCCACTGGTTTCTTCATGTGTCGTCAATCAAGACCTATTTCCATATTATTGATAGTTGCATTGGTGTGGTTGTTTCAAGTTTACATCCCCAACCATGTCCGTATCAACCCATGTGTTCAAGCAGTTGTTTTTCTTCTGTTTCCACTACTGTAGTTCTTTCTCTGAATGTGAGTAGCGTTCTTTTCCATAAATCCCTCAGGATTGTCCTGGGTCACTGCATTGCTGCTAGTACAGAAGTCCATTACATTTGATTTTACCACAGTGTATCAGTCTCTGTATACAATGTTCTTCTGGCTCTGCTCCTTTAGCTCTGCTTCAATTCCTGGAAGTCATTCCAGTTCACATGGAATTCCTCCAGTTTATTATTCCTTTGAGCACAATAGTATTCCATCACCAGCATATACCACAATTTGTTCAGCCATTCCCCAATTGACGGGCATACCCTCATTTTCCAGTTTTTTGCCACCACAAAAAGTGTGACTATAAATATTTTTGTACAAGTCTGTTTATCCATGATCTCTTTGGGGTACAAACCCAGAAATGCTATGGCTAGATCGAAGGGCAGGAAGTCCAAATATATATATATAGTTCCAAATTGCCATCCAGAATGGTTGGATCAGTTTGCAACTCCACCAGCATTAATGTCCCAATTTTGCCACATCCCCTCCAACACTCATTACTCTCACCTGCTATCATGTTAGCCAATCTGCTAGGTATGAGGTGGTACCTCAGAGTTGTTTTGATTTGCATTACTCTAATTATTAGAGATTTAGAACACTTTCTCATGTGCATATTGATAGTTTTGATTTCTTTATCTGAAAATTGCCTATTCATGTCTCTTGCCCATTTATCAATTGGGGAATGGCTTGATTTTTTTATACAATTGATTTAGCTCCTTGTGTATTTGAGTAATTAGACCAGGTAAGGTCAATATTAATAGAAGACAGGATTTCAATTAAGTTGTAGGAAGAATAAAAAGAAATCATGTATCAACACTCACATAATAATATTCATGAGTAATATTTCCTTTTTATGTTTCTATTACTACCTTAGCACAGTTCTCTACTGATGATTAGTACTTAAAGCTTTTTGAATTGCACTGACTTGAAATCAGCTGAGCATGTATCTCCTCTACAATACTTTAGAGAAGAGGACACAGCTTAAATACTTCACTTAAAATATCCAGTGATGATGAGGAAAGTCTTTGCCCTCAAAGGTCTTCTCTTGTCTTTGGAAATACAAATAAATAACTATTTATTTCATTGAGCACATTGCCTCCTCCATACAATTGGGATAATAATACCTGTAGTACTACCTCACAGAGTTTATCAGAGGACAAAATGCTAAAATAAATGAAATTTACAAACTTTAAAGCATTTTACGAGTGTCAACTATTATCATCAGGCTATATTCTAAAGGAACTGACTTCAGCTATCTTATCTTTATTAGAGCAGATGACCCCTAGGATCTCTTCCAGTTGCTATTATCTGTAAGATAGAAGGGTTTTTCTTTTGCTCTGGATTCTGTGTCATTAACTTTGGAATATTCCCCTGCTGGTAAGCTCCTTCAACTCCTCGTTTGACAGTTACGTAAGTAGCAAAGACTATGGCAACACTAGCAGGGAACCTAGGCACTTTCTAGAATATAGACAGGTCAGTCAGTGACTGCTTCTGTCATAGGATTTAGCAACAGGCCAAGTCTCACAATCTTACCCCCTTGATTCACCTTCTCTGTGTAGGGGAGTTTCTTTACCTGATTCCTTCAGCCAGGTACCTGAATTTTATCAGGATTAGTAGCCCAGCCATCTTCCTTCAAAGTTATTAAATGGAAAAACTTTATCTGCTTTACCTTTTGTTCCATTTGGTCAAATATACAATTCCATCTGTTTATTTGTAGAACTATAACTGCAGGAGAAGGAATCTTAGCCACTATCCACTTTACTCCTTGCTGACAAATCTAGGGATTATTTAAGTACAATTCACCAACCTTGACCGTTGAAATGAGGGATATACAAAAGTGCAGCCAGGACTGAAAAGGGTGGCCAGGGAGACTGTCTTCAGGGTCTAGGTCTTAGCCAGTCCTCACAATCATTGCCATTTCTGATGTCAGGGTCGGGGTCATTGAGTTGAGTTGATGAATAACTTCTACCCCACTTAAAGTAACTGTTAAGAATGCTATGTTCTGATACCTTTCTCAGGGGAGAACAAGCAGTCATTCAAGGTTGTGAACAAGACCATAACTTCAGAGAATGAATTTTAAGTGAAATAATGCCACATAACAAAGCTATGCCAATTGGTTAAGGATTTGCCTTTACCCTCTAAGACTGGAATAAAGCAGAATGGAACACTGAAGATGTCCTGATACTTTCACTGAGTCAGCAGAAGATAATCTTATATTCCAATACCCATTCTTTCCAACTGAGCAATAGTCTAGAAAGCACTAAAAAGGCAAACATATTAGCAAGATAATGACTTTACTATGACTTTTTTTATCTGAATCCAAATAAAAAGACAAGATAATAGTGCTAATAATGATGATGATTACTACATTTGTTGAAATTTATCTAACATATTTACATTTCCAAAACACTTTATATACAATTATCTCTTGGAATTTGTTAATGCTTCTGTGTGATAGAGACTACTGGTCAAATAATATTCTAAAGCCTAAAGAAAAAGGATTTGATGAGGCAGTGGCACAGATTAAGGACCTGGTGAGTGAGATTACAGTATTATGGTATGAAAGTATAATTTTAGCCAACTACTTTGCTTAGGATCTTTTTAGAAGTTTTCGACTATAACAATTATAATATAGTCTTAATCTCTCCCAACCTTATTTTTTAATAGGTTTAAAAATATCTATAGTACCTATCCATATTGTTATTGTGAGAATCCTATAATAAAAAATGGATGAGAAAGCACTCTTTTGCACCACACAAATGTGAATTATTATTTCCTCTTTTAAAAGTCTAAGTCTTTTTATGGGCCATTTACTTTGAATACGCCATATAAAGAAATAGTATGATAACTCGTTTTTGAAATGCTACCCCAACTCCATAATAGAAAAAAAGCTCAACACACCATAGAAGAATATAAATTCTCAAACTTCCTTTTCTTTATGAACTGGTAGAAGATGGTTAAATAAAGTGCTTCAAAGACATGGAGAATATATGCTTAATGCAGTCATCCAAAGCTTCAGGAATCGTAACTGAAGTTTGAGGAAGTCATCAGTATAATAATTGGTGATTCAGATCAATTGGTAATGATGCTTGGTAATGATTAAAGTAAACATTTAAGTACCTACAATATGCATGTACTGTGTAGGCATTAGGGATACAAATACAAAATATGAAATAATTTCTGCTCTGAAAGTGCTTAACATTCCATCAGACTGTGAGCCACTTTAGGGCAAGAGCTGTTTTTTCCCTTTCTTAGTATCTCCAGCACTCAGCACAGTGCCTGGCACATAACAGACACATAGGAAATGTTTACTGACTGACTACTGGGGGAGACAATAAGTATATTACATATAAGTATAAGCAAAATGAATATAAATAAAAGAAATGCAAGGTAAATAGAAAGTGGAGGCAATACCGGTTGCAAAAATCATGAAAGGCCTCATACTTATGATGCTTAAACTTCCTCAGAAAGGAAGAAAGAGATTCTCTTAAAGAAGTGCCTCCCAGGAAAAAGGACAGCCAATGCCAAAGGCACAGCAATAGAAGATGGCATGCTATAAATGAAGAACAGAGAAAAGACCACTCTGAGATCACAGCAGAGTGTGGGAGGGAGCAATGTACAGTGAGGCTGGAAAGACAGCTTGTGTCCAGGATATAAAGCATTTTAAAAACTTAAGTAAAGGAGTTTATAGTTATTGGAGTTTATTGAGTAGAGGAGTCAAATGATCAGATCTATACCTAAGTAAGACCATGTATGGAGAAGCTTGAAGCAAGAAAAATTGGGAGACTATTGCAATAATCTAGGCAAGAGATGATCAGCTTCAACTTCACTGAGCTCCCAAAGTGATGTTCAGTCTGAGACTTTCAAGATAACAGCCCTGATGGAGGACTTCAAGATGACTTTATTTTTCTCCCCAGAATATTTGACCTGTCATTTTTCTTAATTCTCTAATTAGCAAAAAAAATCTTTAAATGGACATATTTTTAGGCATGTTAATAGCTACTGTAATGTTTCTGTTTCTCTTGTCTCTGTTTCCTCCTTCCTCTATGATTCAGGACTTCCTGATTTAATTATTTAAGAAGCTATTTAGTGAAAATAATTTTCAGCACAGTACAAAAACTTAAAGCATTCCTTTCTTTTGAATGATCTTTCCCACAAAGGAATGAGGAACTTTAACTGCTAGACAGCTTCTTTATCAATCCTGTTCTCTTAAATGTTGAATCACAGAATAAGAAAAAAAGACCTTCAGTTAAAAGGCAGAATGAAATATGTCTATCTCTGATATCTATTGAATCATGACTATCTCAGAAACAGTAGTAAATGACTCTAGTGAAGTAAAAGGATAGTTAAAAGAGGATAAAGAAAAATAAATTACCCCCAAGGTATATTGGGTTATGGGGGAGGAAGGTGAGATTAGAGATGGGAAGGAAAATACAAAAAAAAAAAAAAAATAGAAAAGATCTTAGACTTGGCCATTCTCAGGGCTATGGACATTCAGATCACCTCTCCCCCTTGTCTTCCCCACCAAAAAAGCACAGAAATAGCAGCAGGTAAAATAGACAATAATCAAGAGACATTGACAGCCACCATATAATTATTGGCACTATCTTCCAAATCCAGTCTTTCCTTTCTCTATGTAATCTATGTTTTGGGATAAAGTAGTGGAATTTATGAAAGTGTGCAATTGGAAAAAAGCCCTCAATAGCCCCTTCAAAAACATTCCTGCCAAACAAGTTGTGATATATGATAGTTATGATATACTATAAGTAATGACAAACAGGATGATTACAGAAAAATCTAGAAAAACTTACACAAACTGATGCAAAGTGATGTGAGCAAAATCAGAAAAACCTTGTACACAGTGACAGAAATATTTTTTTTATTTTTAATTTTAAAAATATTTTTCCATGTTTCCATGATTCATTTTCTTTCCCTCCCATCTGGCCTACCCCCTCCCAGAGCCAATAAGCAATTCTACTGGGTTATACAAATGTTATCACTTGATACCTATTTCCATATTATTCATTTTTGCAGTAGAGCAATCTTTTAAAGCCAAAACTCCAAATCATATACCCATATAAGCAAATGATAAATCATATGTTTTTCTTCTATGTTTCTACTCCCACAGTTCTTTCTCTCAATGTGGATAGCGTTCTTTCTCATAAGTCCCTCAGGATTGTTCTGGATCATTGCATTGCTATTAGTAGTAAAGTCCATTACATTGGATTGTTCCACAATGTTTCATTTTCTATGTACAATGTTCTCTTAGTTCTGCTCATTTCACTCTGCATCAGTCCATGGAGGTTCTTCCAGTTCATGTGGAAATCCTCCAGTTCCTCATTCCTTACAGCACAATAGTATTCCATCACCATTAGATACCATAATTTGTTCAGCCATTCCCCAATCAATGGACACCCCCTCATTTTCTGATTTTTTTGCCACCACAAAGAGTACAGCTTATGAATATTTTTGTACAACCGTTTTTTATTACCTCTTGGGGTACAAATCTAGTAGTTGTATTGGACAGCAATATTTCTTGATGAACTACTGTGAATGGCCTAGTTATTCTCAACAACAATGATTTAAGAGAGTCCCAGAGATACATTAGGAAAAATGCCATCTGCTCTCTAAGAAAAAACTGATGGGAGTCTGAATGCAAAATGAAACATACTACATTTCATTTTCTTTCTTTTTTTAAATTTGAGATCTCTTCCACAAAATGCCCAATATAGAAAAATGTTTTTCATTTACACATGTAAAATCTAAATCAGATTGCTTACCATCAACTCAGAGAAGATGTAGAGCAGAGAGAGAGGGTCAGAAAAAGGGAGAGAATTTGGAACTCAAGACTTTTTAAATGAATGTTTAAAAAATTGTATTTATAATAATAGGGAGAAAAATAAAATATTATTTTTAAAAATCACTCTGCTGCTGTCATTTAATCACACCAGGTCCTCAATAGTAGTAGCAGCTCTGGTAGCTAGAAAAAAATAACTTTAAAACCAATAGCCCCAGGAAGAGTTTTCATGAGGCCCAAGTTTCACCTAGTTAGCTTTGTTACATTTTGGTAGATGATATTATTCATTCCAGAAAGGATTTGGATATGCTTCTTAATGTCTAATAGAGAATTCTTCACTTATGAAAGCTTATTTCACTTATGAATGGCCAAGATGTGAGATTCTTGGAAAGGCAGCTGAAGTTACAAAAGGAAGGAAAAAAGACCTACTTTGTCCTTTCGCTGAGACAATGTGGAACTCCCCAGAATGTAGTGATGTTTCCTGTGTAGCAATCCCAAATATGCTTCCCTTTTGGGGAAGGTCTAAATCACAGTGTGGATATTTGTTCCTGGCAGATACTACATGTGTTCTCTTAGATATGAGACTCAGAGGAAAGGATGGAAGACTATATTGAGGGCAACCAGTAGCACATTGGATTAACATCCTATACTCTGTAGTTGAGTGACCCTCAAAAAGTCATTTAACCTGTTTGCCTCAGTTTCCTAATCTGTAAAATGAGCATAATAATAGCACCTATCTCTTGAGGTTATTATGAGGATCAAATAAGATAATATTTCTGGGCATGGGCATAAGAAGACAAAAGAAAAAAAAACTTTTTAATTCTATTCATATCATTCCAGAGAGTGGAATACTAGCACTTGAGTTATATTTGTGGTCTTTTCTGGCCTTTTATTTTATGTTACCCTATGGAGTGTGTATGAGTGTGTGTTTTAGGAGTCTCGTGAGTTGTCTGTTGACCTTTAGGCAAAGAATTCTACAAAGGGAATAAGTTATCTCAAGGTGAGTGACAAGCATGTGTTTGTTATCACCTTCTGAATCCTTCTCTATTCTCTGAAGTGTACCTGCATCAGAAATCACAGAATCTTGATAATATCGAGGACTCTGACAACTAGGGCAATTTCAAACATTTCAGGATACCCTTAAAATATATTTACTTCTCTAACCAATGTTCTCAAAATTTATTTTCTCATAAATATACAGCCTATACTTCTTTCTCTGATTTTCAGTGTTTTATGCATATGTATTTTTTCCTCTCATGAACTCTGACTCCATTCATCTCCCTTCTGTGTACTCACTTTCTCTCTTTGAATATCTAAGGCATATTAAATTCTACATGCAAATTGTTTTAATGGATAATGAGTTTTATATTTATCCTTGAGTTCAAACTTCCCCAATTAATTAAAGTATATTTTAATACAACATGCTCAATGCAATATTTTGTTGTTTCTTTAAAACATTACCTTCTGTCTTAGAATCAATTTCAAGAATCAGTTCCAAGGCAGAAGAGCAGTAAGGAGTTAAGTGACTTGCCAAGGGTTATTTAGTTAAGAAGTGTCTGAGGCCAGGTTTGAATCTAGGAACTGTTATTATTAAAAATGATGAAGGCCGAGATTAAAAGGGAAAATAGTATTTTAATAAAAGCCAAGGTGATAAGAGATAAATCAACCACGCACCTGTAAGAATCCTATTCAAAAATCACCTCAGCCATTTTACCTTTTCGTATCTTTGCACACTCAGGTAACTAAAGAGACCGCCCCTCCTGAGTCCAGGAGTCTTATCCCCTCTCTTACATCATCACACTTCCTGTCTCCTTCATTTTTACAAGAGGAATCATGGGAAATGTAGTTTTCCAAAGTCCCCTAAAATGTCCACAGAAAGTTTGTCATATAATCTACATACCTTAATGCTCAAATGAGCCCCAAATACCTCTAAATAGAACCCCAAGTGATTTTAACTAACACATTACCCCCCTGAGATCCGGTGAAAAAGACTGGTCTTTTTCAGTGGATCTTAAACCAAAAGTAAAGAGGATAAAAGCTAGCCGCATTGACAAAAAGCCAATTTGGGGCAGTCCCCTATTGGCATAAGAGTATACATTCAAAACAAATGTATTCAACTCATTCATCTCCCCATAGTTCAAATCAATTGCACCCCAAAGTTGAAATTTGGATCTTCATAATCCAGTGAAGGGTCTTTAGGCATCTTTTGGTGCCTCCACCAAACAGGTTCATCATCTGGATTCTGGGGAGATAGCAAAATCCTTATCCTGAAATTACTCTCAAAGAATTTAAACTTTACATTATAGATTATAAAACATGCATTTTCTTCTGAGAATTATACATTACCCCCCTGAGATTACTCCTAAAGGAGTAAAAATTGACGTACATTGGTTTTGTTCTTTCTCCCTTTTATTTCCCTTTTCTCTGAATTATTGTAAACTTTAATTTGATTATGTTTTCATGATCCATTGGGGAGACTTGTCTTCCAAAGGATCACAGGGGGGAATGTAAAGTTGAAAAGACCTTGAACCCCTTTTAAAACTACATTACCCAAACTCCCTTTCACCATGCCCATAATTCCTTAAGCCTTTTCCTATTGGTTGTGGATTTCACAGGCTGGTTTTGATATGGTTGTTGTGGACGTGGTGACGGGTTTTTTTTTTTGGAGAGGAGGCAGTGTGGTTAAGGGTGAATTAAGACTCTTTCCCTGCTCTTTAAATAAAATCCTTATAAATATCATACTTTGGAGGCATTGAATATTAAATTTAAAACTTGCAGACCCCTTGTCTCTAGGCCTGGCACTCTCTCCACTAAGCTATTTAAATTCACCAATATAATATTTTTTTTTAAGGAAAGACTTCTTTCTTTGAAAGATGATTACTGAGAAAAATATGCCATAATAAGTTGTAGGCAAGGTTAGAAATTCAGAGAATTTAGAAATGGAAAAGAACTTAAAGGTAATCTAGACAAGCCCCTGCATTTTACAGAAGATAAAATTTTTAACATTCAGAGATGCACAGGAATGCATACAAAGGCATACAAACAGCAAAGAACAGAACCAGGATTTGAACTTGGATCCTTCTTCAAAATGTGTGGGGAATAGATTGTGACAGAGGAGGCAGAAACCAGGGATGTGATCTAATAAATGGCCCATTCCCTACAGAAGGTTTGAGTAGAGACAAGCCAAGGAAGCCCAAAACCAGACCATTCTTCTAGGACCAAGAGCCTACAAGCACTCTGTGGAAAGAAAAATGAGGAGTGAGAACCTTGAAACTAGGCTAGAATTCTGAGTCCAGACACTCTGGGGAAAGTGGACAACATAATGATTCTCGATAACCAGAGCCCAAAGCCTGGGGACAGAGTAGAGCAGGAGATCCCTGAGAGTGATCATAACCACAGTTCAGTGACTGAGTCTTCTGGAAGGCCTGAGACCAATACTAGCTATTGTACAATTTTAGGGTACCAACTTTGGGTAGGGGATTATGAAAGAAAGAGATAGAAGTGCAGAGGCCAACACTTGCCATTGTTGTTGCAGCAGCAAAATCATTCAGATTTACAAAAGGGGACAGAACCAGAGAGTCAGCTCATCCAACCAAAAGCATGGGCTAGAGCAGAGATTGGACATAGAGCAGTGATGGGCAAACTATGACCTACGGGCCAGATGCGGCCCCCTGAGATGTTCTATCAGCAGCTCAACATAATTCCTGATGAATACAATAAGTAGGATACAATAAAATGAAACCTAAAAAAGTTGCCTTAGAAATAGACTGACAGATGAGCATTTTCTTTCCCTTGGCCCCCTCTTTATTATTTTTAACCCTTAACTTCTGTGTATCGACTCCTAGGTGGAAGAGTGGTCAGGGTGGGTAATGGGGGTCAAGTGACTTGCCCAGGGTCACACAGCTGGGAAGTGTCTGAAGTCAGATTTGAACCTAGGACCTCCTGTCTCTAGGCCTGACTCTCAATCCACTGAGCTACCCAGCTGCCCCTGGCCCCCTCTTTAAAAAGTTTGCCCATCACTGGCCTAGAGTAAAGTACCAATCCAGATACTAAGGTTAGAGATGTGGGTGTACAGAAGAAAATACCAGATACAAGAAATACCAGAGAGCAAGATAAACCCAAGGGTATAGAGCAATTTCACAAGTAAAAATAAAGCTTCAAAGAAAAGAATGATATTAACTACAGGAATTCTAAGTGTAGAAATGAAGAAAGAGATTTTTTTTAATGAAATTAGTGTTTGAAAAAATGAAAGCTAAATAAATAGTTTAGAGTGTGGAAATCCTTACTTTAGTAATGGATTACATGAAAAATTTTAATGTAGGGAATAAAATTCAACAATTTCATGGGACAATAAGAAATAGTGGAATAAAGTAAAAATATTGACTAAATAGAGAAATAACTGACCTGGGAAACAGGTCCAGAAGTGTAAGTTTAAGAATCTTCAGTCTCTGAAAACCATAACTAAATAAAAAAACTGAATGCCTTAATTCATGAAATCTGAGTAAATTTCCCAGAACCATTGCAACCAGAGAGAGCAAAACTGAAAAAAAGATTCTACCAATTGTCTGCTGAAAGAAACTCCAAATTGGAAATAGCCAATAATGTAATAGCTAAATTCAGAGCTTTCAGGTAAAAAAAGTATGCTAAAAGAATATCATCCACAAAATGCACCAATTTACTCTCCTTGAACTTGATTGTTTTAAGATCTTGATTTAGAATTTGAGAGAACTGGCTAGGTGAGTCGATTAAAACTTATGGAAGATGAGTCCAGGTCCACTGGGTTTTTTCCCAAGTGAAAGCAAAGAACTTTTGAGAATCCTCATGGATGGGTATCCAGAAAAACACAGAGCATAAATCTACCATGGTGAAATATCTAACCTGACTTGGAATGGAAAAAATTATAGCAGCTAAACATGGTACAACTGAATGTGTTTTGATGACATAATCATTCACTGATCTCAAATCCTGAATGAATTGGTACACAGGTTTGCCATTTTCATCTAATTTAGGCTCCTTTATAGGCAAAATTGGTGTATTAAACTCAGAGAAGCAAGGTATAATTATCCCTTGTTGGATTAGGGACTCAATGATTGGGCTTATACCTTCTATTGCTTCCTTAGTCAAGGGATATTGAGGTACACAAGGAATTGGTCCTACCTTAGTCCTCACCCTGGCCAGAATAGCTGATTTCAATAAGCCTACATCTGTGAATGATCTTGACCACAACTTCTTAGGTATATCCTCAGGTATTGGATAGACCTAAGCCATCCTCCATACTATTAGAATCTAATAGCAATGGAACGGCCTTCAAAGATTCCTCTTAGAGATGTAAAGATATATCACCAGTTTCAGTACATTGGATAATTGTTTGCAATTTACAATCTCTTCCTAAAAGGTTCATTGGACATTCAGGCATACAGAGAAATGTATGTTCCACAGATAGGGGTCCAAGAGTTATCATTTTAGGTTGTAATTTGGCTACTCTCTGAGGTTTGCCTGTAGCACCAACAACTTCCATTGTACCAACAGCTCTACAATTCTCAGGAAAACTTTGAAAAACTGATTTACTAGCTCCTGTATAAATCAAAAGGTCATAGATCTGGACTCCAATAGTTACAGACACATGTGGTTCTGTGCTATTGGGAGGTTGGAAAGCTTCCAACACAGGGGCTTAAACAGTAACATCAGAACAAAGCTCAGCTATTTCCTATCCATCCAAGTTAACATTGTCTTGAATTACAAGATTTTCCCAGGATTTTGTACATTTAACACTTTTTCTCTGATTTTACTCTACTCTCATTAGTCCTTTTCACCTCTATTTTGGTATCATTGTCCCTATTTACAATCAAATTATCCATATTCAAATTACAATTTCCATTATTCTCCATAATTACACAATCACTAGAATTCCCAGCACAATTTACATAAGAAACATCTCTTAGGCCTTTGGTACTTATTATCATTGCCATTATTATTATTATTTCTATAGATGATATTCTTTTGGTCTGCTGGTTGTACTGTTCTTAAGTGCTGCTACCACTTTTATCTCTCTTATTTCTCTATCATTAGCCTCCTTTAGTTGTTTACACAGGCTCTCTGATTGTATCTTTATTGTCTGTTGACTGTTATGAATAAAATTGGTATAGATGGATATATTCAAAAGTATTGATAGTTTACTTAAAGGCATATTGGTAATTAAGAAGGCCACGTGCCTGCTAAGATCTAATTCAAATGCCCTGCCATTACCTCTGCCCACCTGGCTTATTCCACAGGAAAAAGAGCATCTCCCAATCACCTCAGGAGTCTTATACCTCTGTCTACGTAATCACACTTCCTGACCACTTGTATTACAAGAGGAATTATAGGAAATGTAGTTTTCAAGTCCCCTAAATATCCACAGGAAGTTTATATCACATATCTAAATATTAAAGCTTAATGAACCCCAAATTTCTAATATCACATGACCTACCTCTTTCCTGAGCAAATACATATGTAGCCTTCTGTTTCACTTCATCCAAGGATAGCAATTCCCGGTCAGGACAGTAGTCATGTAAAAACTTCCTGACATTGAGGACTGAATTATTTACAAATATCCTCTTAATGTGGGATATTGTACTATCCTCTTGAGTGTTGAAACCTAAATGTGTCTCTACAGCCTCTAACACTCTATCAAGAAATGATTCAGGTATTTCTTGACCAGTCTGCCTAGTTCTTTCAAACTTTCCCCAAGCATTTGGCTGATAGGAAATTTCTCTATGACCTTCAACACTGATTTCCATGCCTGTTTTAAAAGTCTGTAATTGGCAATGGAGTTCAAATCTAGTTCTCTCCAATTCTCCAGCCACAGAGTCAATCCCTGTGTTGTTCTTATGTCAGCCAAAAACTTATCCCTTTCTCTCTTGGTCAGAACTTCGCCTAATAAGAAATGAAAATCATTAAAATCCAGATCATGCATTTTGATTGCCGTTCGGAGTTCTTTTACCACTTTACTTGGTTCGTCAAAAAAGGTTGGAGTTCTGCATTTAATGGCTGCTATATCCTCTGCCTTAAATTGTGTATGTTGTTTCAGATGGAATGTATCATTGTCCATGATAATCGGGACATCTTGTAAAGGCAACAGCATAACTGGTTCTTTATCATTATCCAAAGCCATTTTGTTCTTTCTCTAATTTGGTTTCATTATTGGTGTTACTAGAAGCTTCCCTTAGTTTGACCATACTTCAGTTTGACCATAAGTATTGCCATTTTGTATATATAACTCCAAGTTATCTATCTTTACTTACATTAACTTCAATAACATTTTCACTTCTGAATCTTTCAACACCAGGTAACCATCACCTTAAAACAATACCCTAAACAAAAAAATATCCACCTGATCTTAATACAATAATTGGCATGTGTGCTTCTACATCCAATATAGTGATAGTAAGGAATGGTTGTGCTATTTCAGTTAAGTGCTAACTTACAATACTTAGGTATGCACTTGAACCAAAGGTAAGGTATAAACAGTATATACGGGGCAGCTGGGTATCTCAGTGGATTGAGAGTTGGGCCTAGAGACGGGAGGTCCTGGGTTCAAATCCGGCCTCAGACAATTCCCAGCTGTGTGACCCTGAGCAAGTCACTTGACCCCTATTGCCCACCCTTGCCACTCTTCCACCAAGGAGCCAATACAGAAGTTAAGGGTTTAAAAAAAAACAAAACAGTATATATACCTTGCCATAACCCAAACAACAAATAATCAATACACTCTTCCATTACCATCTTGCCAAACATTGACACAACTGACCAATGGGACACAAGTACAGTGGTGTTATTAGCCACAATGGAAAAACTAACACAAACACAACAGTTCTTATTACAGTATTAATTTACAAAGAAATTGGAGGAGACAAACAGCAAAATGCAAAAAAAAAAAAAAAAATCAAGAAAAAAAACCTTGTGCTATTTTATGCTAGATAGTAAAATTGACTTTACTCAGGGATTTTTGAATGAAGGTGGTCAGGGAGTAACCAATTCTGAATGGTTTAGCTCTCCCTCGGAACCTTTAGCCAAGAGCCAATGACTGTTACCCTTCACATGGAATGTTTCCCTCACTACTACTTCCAGTTTCCCTTAGCACTTCTTCAGGGTAACTTCCTGTCTCTTCTGACTTAGCCAACCACCTGGGATTGCCAACTGAAAAAAAATATGTATGGGAGAAGGGACAGACTGGGTGCCAGCCAGGAAATAACACAAACTGGGGGACACTCCCACACCACACAAGGGAAAGGACTGACAGAATAACACTGAATAACCACACAGGGATGTGGGGAATGGGGAATGAGTTTGACAGTTAAACTGACCCCCTAACTGCCAGGGATACCAGTGATGTTAAGATAACTCCAATAGTGGGTCCTTGATGGCCTAGAGGAGACGAAGTATAATAAAACTGGTTTTATTGTTGGTAAATTGGGAAAGTGGGTGAAGGGTTTCTACAACTAAGAAAATAGCTCAACTGCCCAAGAATATAAGAGGTCAGCTGGCTCAACTCTACAGACAGCTCTAACTATATTGGAGAGGGCTGAAGTTTGGGATCTCACTGCACAGGTACAAGATGCTCCAAGGTGATAGCAGGAACCAGGATCGAATCCTTGCACAGCCAGTAAAAGTCCAAAGGAAGCACTAGGGAGTGTAGGCCAGCTGTAGGTCTGAACCTTATCTCTACCTAGGCTGAGTTGATTGATGGTCTCTTCTCTCCAATCTTCTGTAAATCCCAAACCTCACAGCTCCTTGGATTTTAGCAAGCTGGACCACAGATTATACCCTCCTTCTCCTAGCTTAGCCAAGAAACTCTCCTTTTCAAACCTCTGGCTTCATTCCATTCATGGAATGTTCATGCATTAAGTCCAGGGTTTGCTCCAAGCTGTCAGCTCTCTGTCTTATCTTAAATCTAAGTCTACTCTATAATCTCCCCATAACACAGGTAAAATAAAAAGTACTGCAAGCAGTCAGAAAGTTAAAAAAAAAAAAAGGATAATGCTACAACTCATAAAGAAAAGGAATTTTTCAGTCTATGATATTATGAAAGAGAACAATTAAAACAACTTGCCCTAAAAAACTGAATATAACCAGTAAGGGAGTAATTTACTTTTAATAAGTATTAAAGCATTTCTAATGAAAAGACAAGAACTAAGTAGAATTTGAAACTCTATCTTGCAAATTAAGAAGATCACACACTTGATCAATTAAAAGTTCTTAGAAAATGATGAAATACTTACATGCAAATAGGAAGAAAAGAGACATTCCATTTAGAATCCCACTATTTTGAAAGATCAAAGTTGGAACTAAGAGACAAACACAGAGCCCAGACACAGTTTTACTTTATTTTTGTGGTGTAAGGAGAATAAATATGAGAAAAAGAAAAAAAGAATGTGCTAGGGAAGAAGAGAGAGGAACTTAGACTTAGGATGAGTGAACAACAAAGCACATACAAACATGGAGGAGGAGCAAAGCTCTATACCTCGTAATTCTCATTCTTAATCTGAACTAGACAAAGGAAAGTTGAATACATATACATATAGACATATGGAATTTGGTGTAAGAATACATTAAACTCAACAGAAAAATTGGTGGGGACAGAGAAAAGGTAGGATTAAGAGAGAGCAAAGCTAAGGAGGGAATAATCACAAATCAAACTTCAGTCATAAAGATCACATTCAGATAATAAAATAAAGATTCACATGAAAGAAGAAAAGGGTAGGAATAATGATCTGGGCTAAGGGAAGAGAGGAGAAGCAGAGGAGTGGGAATAAATAATGTCTTTTAGTTTCAGTTGAATTGCCAATATGCATCACTAGGGAAAGTTCTTGTACTATAATTCCCTCATGAAGTTAAATTTTAATAACTTCTTCTGTGTTGTATCCATGGAACTCAAATTATTATTAAATTGCTTTACCTATTCACAGAAGCATAACTAAACAGATATTTGAGTATTTTTAAGTTACATGAATTCCTAAACATTAAGATGGAGAAATATATTCATTTAAGTAATTTTTTGCTACATGTATATTTTGCAATGATGTTATGAAATGTATTGATAAAATTGAATTTTCATTAAATTCATCAGATTAAGTGATTTTTTGCTAAATGCCATAAGTTCATTCATAATTACATATAGTAAGCACAATAACTTTCTGTTACCTGATTCTATGTACACAGAGCCCAGATGGCCATATTGAAGTCAAAGGACAACATGGAAGATCATCACTGCACATTAAAGATGTGAAGTTGTCAGATTCAGGGAGATATGACTGTGAAGCTGCAAGCAGAATTGGCGGGCACCAAAAAAGCATGTACCTCGATATTGAATGTAAGTTATTCTCACACTTTATATCTTTTTAAAAACAAATTAAACTTGGAAATAAAATTTTGAGTGAAAATTGAAAATATTGGTAATTTTTAATAGTGTGATATGATAAAGGAAAATATTCTTTCAAATTTAGTGATATATTTTTATATTCAAAATGTTACAAATTTCAGAGGGGTTTCCTCCTCCCTTAGGTTTTTTTCACTGAGAAGAGATGTGAAAATACTTTGTAGTTTTTATTTTATTTTAGGTCTTGAATTGAAGTGTGTGTTGAGTGGAATTCTGGGGTGGGTGGGGCTTGTTCCCCCATTAATCACTCTAATGAGGAGACAGGAAACTTGATGCTGGCAGAGTTCACATGGCTTTTTTCAGAGACATGGGGTCGGGTGGGATAGCATAGAGTGAGGGAACACTGCCTGGGCATAGGCAGCATCCTCACAAAAAGGGGGATTGAGGGAGGGGGGGAGGAGGCTACATAGTCTGAGATGTCTCAGAAGAAGTGGGCAGTGGGCACAGATGTTCAGATTTACTCAAATTTTATAGGGATCCAACACAATGATATCTCCACTTTCCCATCATCTGTATCTTATGCTACCTTACTTCTATCCTCCTTAATCTTTCCCAACACTTCTGAGTGTCTTCTAACATTTCCAAGTATATGAGAATATTCCTTAAGTTTGTAATTTTTTAGTTGAGTCAAGTTTTTTTAGACCCATCCAAGGATTTATCAGATGGCAACAATTCAGATTAAAATACTCTTTGAAACATTTCTCAGGCTATATCATCACTTGGGACATATATTTAAGATTATAATTTATAAGTTTTGAGATTTTTCTCATAGGAATTAGGTCACCCCCTAAACTTCTTCCCACGGGAATAGAAAAGAGGAGGGGGATTCTTTAGCTACATTTGAGAATATCAAAAGGCCTATACTAATATATATACACACATTTATTTATATTTGTTTATATATAATATATATATATACATATACATAAAGCTACTTGGGAAGGGGATTTCTTCTATTCTTCAAAAAGAGAGATTGATATCTCCTAGTAGAGGGCACCTAATATCACAATTTTTCTATAGGAAGTTGCCAGTCTGTGATTACTAATACTAATCAATGTATATTGGGTAATAATACACAATTTCATCCCATACAACTGGAATAGTTTTAAACTTTAGTAGTTATTTATCCATTACTCTATTTTAAAATCTATTTTTTCTAATCCTTTTGACACTATGTCCTATTTAATTGAAATCCTGCTCAATAATATTGATATTTGGGTAAAATATTTTTAACTTATTTGGGAAATATGATGGAAATATTAATACCAAGAAAAAATCTATTATTTTTATTCATCAACTATATTTCAAAGTTTTAATACTTAAATTATAATATAATAAAATAAACTTATAGTCTGGAAAAAAGAAACTGGGAAGGATTGTGACATTTTTTGGTAAGGTAAAGGAACTTCAAAATAATGTGAGATTTTTGGAAGTGTGAGAGTTGAGTGAATGAAATGGGGCAGTATATAGAGAGCCAGGCATAGAGTTGGGAGGTTCTGAGTTCAGATCTCACCTCAGACACTTCTTAGCTGTGTGACCCTGGGCAAGTCACTTAACCCTCATTGCCTAGCCCTTAATGTTCTTCTACCCCAGAACCATTCACAGTATTGATTCTACAACAGAAGGTAAGAGTTTTAAAAAAAAGAATAAGTGAAAGGGTTGGCAAACATTAACTATTGATAAAGATTGATCATCTTTATTTTATAGAAAAATAATTTAAAATGTCATGTCAATAAATGCCAAACAGTGTTACTCTATAGACTTTTAAAAATACATAATCTGTATAGAATTTTTGGTAGTATTTCATTATTAAGAGAAAGTTTTTGGTGGCTTAAGGCATAAAAACATTTTTATTGAATAATCTTGAATTACAAATTTCCTATTATGGCGTACTTATTTATAATCTAAAATGTTAGCTTTTTTTAGGGGGAAGGGATTTAATTTGTTTGATGTTGTTTTGACATTATTCCTTTTTCAGATTTTTTACAGTAAGGGAAGATGGATTGACACTCATCAAATGGCATATGCTTGGGAACAAGTCCATGCAGTGAGCAGAGCCTGCACACTAGCCACTTCTGAAGACTTATATACTCTGGCCTCTTGCTTTCAGAAGTGGCCAGAGCTCAAGCTCTGCTCTGTGGAAATATCCCTAACCAGAACATGAGCCATTGGAAGTAGCTGGGGTGTAGGTTCAGCTCATGATTTCAATCCATCGCTCTTCACCATTTACACTAACAAATATCTTAAAATGCATTTTATATCTGGATCAAAAAGTATAGATATAGAAATCTAAAACTGAAACAAATTTAACCTAATTTAAAATGCCCCATTTCCCATTTATTTTTATAATTTCCCATCCCAAATTGGGATCTTAGAGATATAACATATATAGCATATAAAATGTATAACTTAATTCAACAGTAAAATAATTGATTTGAGTAATATTTATGATAATGGTTTAAGATGCACAAATAATTTAAAAGTGGATATAATCCTTCTAAACTCTTCTTAGAATAAGCATACTAAGTGTGGAAAAGAAATGTTTATCCTCCCTTAAATCCTTTCAGTGCCCAGTAATATAATGGAAGCACGAAGACTGATGTCATGGCAGATTAGATCATATCGTTTATTATCACAGTCCTAAGAAGCACAAGGGCATGACAGTCGGATATAGTAACAGGAGCCTCAGATGTCCCACTAGCTAGCTGTGATGCTTAGTCTCTCTGGTCCTCAGTGTTCTTGTCTATCCAAACCGGGGGCCCTGCCACGAGGCCCGCAGGGGCTTGGGCTACTATGCCACTCTCTTTTCCTTTGCTAAGAGGACACAAGCGTTCAATTTTGTTCAGTCCTAAGGGAGCCTGAATCTAATGAGAGGAGTTAGACTCCCTGTACTCAAAATTATTAGATTGTTAAATCTTCCACCTCATCACCCAGAGACAAATTTAATTATAGTCAATTAGATTATGGCTCACATCAAGGAATTCCCCCCAAGGGGAAGGAGAGTGGAAAAAAGTACTTCATATAAAGTATGAATCAGATATTAGCCAGGTAATTTGTTCCTACACACACACAAAAAAAAGGAATGCTTTTCCCTTTTTGCATTAATAGAAGAGGATTCAGTAGCTTAAATTAGGAAAACTGAGAAGATAATATTAGACTTCATCAGAATATTAAGTTAACAAGCTTTTATTAGGTACCTAACTGTGAACCAGGCCCATTACTAACCACTGCAGATGAAAAGACAAAAACAGCCCTTGCCTTCAAGGTCTCAACCCAGCAAGCAACTGTGTATAGACAAGATTCACACACACAAAGACATTTATTATTGTTCTGTTGTTTTAGTCATGTCTGACTCCTTGCAACCCCTTTTGGAGTTTTCTTGGCAAAAGTACTGGAATGTTTTCCCCATTTCCATCTCCAGTTCATTTTACAGAAATTGAGGCAAATAAGGTTAAGCAACTTTCCCAGGATCACAAATCTAGGAAGAGTCTGAGGCTGCATTTGAACTCAGGTCTTCCTGACTCCAGGCCTCATGCTTTAAAGACTGAACCACCTAGCTGCCTGGGCGTGTGGTAGGATGAGGTAGGATGGGGTGGGGAGGTTGTGTTCTTAGAGAAAATAATTGAATCATGTTGCTTTCTCAAAGTAAAATTTACTACTCTTATTAAAATGTAAAACTTTTCAGTCTTTCTCACGTGACTTTTTCCTAATTCTATTCATCCTTTGAGGATATGTCCTATCCTCAAATCAAATAGAAAAAATGAGATCTTTTAAGGACCTAATCTTATACCTGGATATATAACTATTAGTGACTACAAATTTAGAATAGTATTTTAAAAAGTAAGATCTTTCCTACCTGCATTTTATTAAAGTAACTCATAGATGTTGAATATTACAGCCACAGAATTCATTTATTTTATAAAAATTTTCACCTGCCCTTTTTTGCTATGAAGGGGAAAAAAAGAGTAAGATCATTATTAAGACTGTCCCTTTTAGGGGCAGCTGGGTAGCTCAGTGGAGTGAGAGTCAGGCCTAGAGACAGGAGGTCCTAGTTTCAAATCTGGCCTCAGATACTCCCTAGCTGTGTGACCCTGGGCAAGTCACTTCACCCCCATTGCCTACCCTTACCACTCTTCCACCTATGAGACAATACACCGAAGTTAAGGGTTTAAAAAAAAAAAAAAAAAAAAAAAAGACTATCCCTTTAGAGGCATGAACTGACTGGAAATAAAGCATAATAAGATAAAGCTTCCTTAACTTGATTTGATTCCAGATAAGATTCATATTTCAGGGGCAGATGGGTAGCTCAGTAGATTGAGAGCCAGGCCTAGAGACAGGAGGTCCTAGGTTCAAATCCGGCCTCAGTCACTTCCCAGCTGTGTGACCCTGGGCAAGTCACTTGACCCCCATTGCCTACATTTACCACTCTTCTGCCTAGGAGCCAATACACAGAAGTTAAGGGTTTAAGATGAAAAAAAGATTCATATTTCACCTTTATTTTGAAACAGCCAAAATAACATATTAAGTTCCACATCATTCACAGGATATAATAGCACATCTATCTATACAGCAGTGGTTCCCAAACTTTTTTGGCCTACCCCTTTCCAGAAAAAATATTACTTAGCTCCCTGGAAATTAATGTTTTTTTTCAATTTTAATAGCAATTAATAGGAAAGATAAATGCACCTGTGGCCATCACTGCCCCCCCCCCCCTGATCGCTGCAGCACCCACCAGGGGGTGGTGGCACCCACTTTGGGAATCACTGCTATAGAGGGTCAAACAGAATCAATCAGGTAAGAAATTTTCCTGTTAAGAAAGGAAATAAAAAAGAAAGGAAATCATACAATGTGGAAACTGTATCAAAAGAATTTCACCATAATATTTGAATGATTGTTTTCTGAACCGTTAGCAATTCTCAGATCATACTCCCTTTGAGTAGCACCTGGCTTTTGTTCTTACATAATTGATTATTGACTCAATGACAATTCAATTATACCTGAAGTCAAAACTCAGAATATAAAATTATGTTTCCAAGAGATTTTGCCTCAGATCTTTGGACCAGATTTAGCCTTAATTATTATATTTCTCATGTTGGTGCCATAATAGTTAACAATAAACACATATGAGCCTTATCTTATTCATCCTCTCTAAATCCATGCTGGAACAGAAATCAATTATTAGAAATTAATGAAATGACCACATTCTGTGATTATATACTTCCATAACAGTTACACTCAAAACCTAGAAAAGTATTATCCACTATAAGCCTTAAGGCTGAAAGTATTGCATATTAACTCCAAAAGCCAAAAAAAAATCTTTAAATCTGGGATCTGGTCATACTTAGTTGGCTAAAAGTTGTGATTTCCATACATATCCCAGGAACACTTTCATAATTTTTATAAGCAATAACCAGTCTGTCAGGTAAAAATCACTCTTTATAAAATATAATCCTTCTACTTCAACTATGGAAGATCTCAATTTTTCTTTGATTTCACTATTTTAGAACTTCACAGCATTCTTTCAGCAACTTCTCTCAAAGTTTATAATATTTATGACCTCACTAAGGCTAAAGATCCAAGAAACTAAATCTGACAAGTCCCCAAAGAATTTCTCAGATGTTTACAAAATCTGTGGTACTTGCCCAAACTTTAAGTATGTTACATCAATATTAGACATTTCAGACAATATACCCAATTAAATACTAAAGTTTTTTTCAAACCATAATAGACATAGTCTCTATCAAAAGAAGAGTTAATTTTCCAGTAATACAATTATGTCACACTGTGGATATAAATTTCAAATTAACAGTATTTCTTATACAATGATTTCCTAAAAATTGTAATAGGAAAAAAATTAGATCTAAAAATAAATTGTGAATTTTTTAATCTACCTCAAAATTTGTTGTTAGTCAGATGACATCATTTCATCTGAACACATATCAAGATCAATTTATAAAGTAAATCATTTCATTTATCAATTAGAAATTCTATACTAATCATAGTCAAAAGACCAGAATAATTACAAAATTAATTCTTATTCTTGCAGTTTCTGAACATATCACCTTAAAGCCAAATATCAAGTATTTTTCCATTAAGGTTTTATTTATCTAGAGAGGGTCAACATCCCAATTATCCTAATAGGAGAATACATCTCACTTTAAATGAGAGTTTTAAGACAAACTCAATTGGATCTGGTTTTGCAATCACAAATAGTATCATTCAACATCTCAGTTTTCCCAAGGACCATCAACTGCCAGCATCTCAAATTATAGAATTTACTGCTTTCACAGTTCGCTCCAAATCAAAGACTTATGATGGTAGTCTTACATTCTCCTTTCCTCTAAAAATATTCTAGTACTTATAAAAATCTTCAAATCATTTGGAAATTTACAGCAAAGGTGCTATATTTCAGAAACAAATTTAGTCTCTAGTTTACAATACCATAAATTTCTATGAACTAGGAAGTTTTCCTTTCTTTACTTGTTTGACTTTATCCCAGTAATCTCAGCCTAGACAAGGCTGAAATGACAGAGAGAAAATATCTTGCAGGGGGTTTTTCCCTCCTAAAACATTATCTCATGCTGAAAGTCTGAAGTGGAAGTGAGTCCCTACTTACTGGGATGGAGAGTTTGGCATCAGATTACAGATATCTGGGAGAGAATTGTTTCAAGTATCAAACTTCATTAATCTTCCCCAGAATTCTAAATTCCCCTTCTGCAGTTTTTTTTTTAAATAGTACTTTTTCTGGCTCTCCACATTTTCCCTTTAGAAATTTTCCAAGGTAGCAGAATCTATAAACAACTGCAAACACAAGTCAGAAATTTTCCTGAGGGGGGTCGGGGGGACGAGGGATTCTCTACCGATGGAGGTTCAAGTGTTCAGCCTGTGAAAAGTTTGATTCTGAACACTCTTATTTTGAATAAGACACACAAAAACTTTACTAATTAAAAAAAAAATATTATATATATATATATATATACATAAAGAAATAAAATTTAAACTTTTAAAAATATCTTTCCTCATTAATCAAGGATCATCCTAAGTGAACAAGGACAGTCCTGATGTTAGGTGACTGGTGGAAGAGTCCCTCCTGCCAGGTTACATGATTCAACTGACAGCCCATTTGATCCTAGATAACAGAGTCAAACTCCCAAGGATATGGCTGTAGTCACAGACCAGTTTTTCAGTTTATTTCTAAGGACCATGAGAGGGTTGAGGGAAACACAGGAAGAAGTGGGGAAAAAGGAAGAAAGAGAGTTAAATATAGAGATAAACTGCTGGAGAACTGGTGGCCAAATTAACAAATGACAGATCTATCCCCAGAAGCTTTGGTGGATGAATACAAGAGGACTATTGAATTGTGGATAAGGGGTTAAGCTAGTTCTAACCCTGTTCTGAGTAATCCCCTGCATTATATAGAATTCAAACAAAGGAACAAGGACTATGTTCTACCCAAACCCTCAGGTTACTTACCCAGTTCCCACCTCACAGAATGATCCCACCTAGGTCAATCCCAACTCTCTGGTTAACTATCAAGAGATCCACTTCTGAAACCATTATTGATGTAACAGAAAAACAAAACTCAGAACTTAAATAATTTAGAAAGAAGTTTATTAAGTTATCCAGAAGAGGAGAGAGCCAGAAAAGGAGTGACCCACTCTCCTGAAATGCCTGTAGGTTATGCAAGTAAAGAAACAAAGAACAGCTGGTTGATCAGTATGGAGGTAGTTTCCATAAAAGACTCATGGGTTACTTGAGATATATAATGGGAGAAAACTGTAAGTTTCAGTTTCCGCTTGACCTCTTTAGCATTTTGGAATTTGCTATTTTATCCCTTCTGACACTTTTTTGTGGCAATGAAATAATTTTGTGTTATTTGAATTGTCTTTCCATCTTACTTGGAGGTCTTGCTCTGGATTGCATTACGTTTCCTGGAATTTGAAACATAGATTTTTCCCTCATAGTGATAATATTTAGATTTTTTATCACTGCTTTATTGTCTGTATTTGAAAGTTCTGTATAATTTCTGCATATTATTTTATGTATAATGGTATTTAGGATCTTTTTTTGAACTTGTCATGCATGTTCTTCTGGAAGATGGGTAATTCTTAGGTTATCTGTACACATCAGTGGTTCCCAAACTTTTTTGGCCTACCGCCCCCTTTCCAGAAAAAATATTACTCAGTCCCCTGGAAATTAAATTTTTAAAAATTTTAATAGCAATTAATAGGAAAGATAAATGATCGCTGCAGCACCCACCAGGGGGCAGTAGCACCCACTTTGGAAATCACTGGTATACATCTTTGTCTTCAAGTTCAGTTGGTTTGGCCTTGTATTGAGCTTATATGCTGTTTGTTTTTAAACCCTTACCTTTCATATTAGAATCAATATCATGTAGCATTAACGGCTAGACAATGGCAGTTAAGTTACTTGCCCAGGATCACACAGTTAGGAAGAGTCTGAGGCCACATTTGAACCCAGCATCTCCTATCTCTAGGCCTGGCTCTCAATCCACTGAGCCATCTAGCTAACCTCAAACTTACATGTCTTTTTTTTTTTAAACTGGATTGCTTTTTTGCTTTTCTTCCACCAAATTTTCTTTGCTTAAGTATTTTTTGGTTTCAGATCTGCTATCCTCACTCCTAATAGCTTCTAATTCTTTTGAAACATTCTCTCCTATATATTCATTTTGCCCAACTTAAGCAATTGCTTTTTTAAAAATTCTGCATTGAAAGTTCCAATAACTTAACTGAATTTGTTATTAATTTCTTCTGTTGAGAATTTTATTTCTCTTTTGAACCATTCTGGAATTTTTTCTAATTGTTCACCATTATGACATCTGGGATTTTGTCTTCCATCAATCAGTGTAAGCCCTGTGAGGAATGTGACTGTTTCATTTTAATCTTTGTATTCATAAAAATCACAAATTTTCAGAGTTGGAAGGGATTTCAGCAGCCATCAAGTCCAGACATGAAAAGAATCCCTACTATAACATTCTTGACAATGAGTTATTTGATCTCTGCTTGAAACCTTCAAGGAGCAGGAACCCACCACCTCTCAAAGCTTCCCATTCCATTTTTGAGTTCTGATAGCAAGTTTTTCTTAACACCAATCCTAAATTTGCCTTTTTTGTATTTTCATACACTGCTGCTGGTTCTGACCTCTGGAGCCAAATGGAATAAATCTAGTCCCTTTTCTTGAAGATAGCTTTCATGTTCCCCACCCCAAGGAGCCTTCTTATTTCCACGCTATAAATATACTAACTTCCCTCAATCATATCCAGTCCCTTTACCATTTGTTAACTTTCTGCAGACAATCAAACTTATCAATGTCCTTTTTAAAATGTAACATTCAGAAATGAAGGGCAGAGTATTTATTTTATATCTCTTTTTCTGTAAAATTCTTTTTTTAGTAATGTGTTCTAGTCTATTTACACTCACCATGTACTTCTCCATTGCACTTTGAATTATCCTGTAGTATTATATTCCACTGTGACTCATGTGATTCACAACTATACAGTATGACTGGATGAATAATACTGCTGTTCAAAAAAAAAATTGCCGTTTATTTTCTCGGAATATCTCTAAACTATGGCAGTAGACCTTCCAGTGGCCCCAAACAACTCTTAAGGCAGAATTTAAGTTGTAGTGCAGGATTCAATCTAGAGTATTAGAAAAAATTCATTATGCTAATAAAACAACATATGTATATATGTGTTTAATCCTGAAATTCAAAGGATGTTTTACTTTGTCAACTCATGGGAATTCTGAGTGTAGAAATTCTCTCTCCCAAGATGAATCACTACCCTTTCACACTTTAATAGAGGGTTTTACACATTTTTAGGGACAGGTAGGTGGTGCAGTGGGTAGAGTGGCAAGCCTGGGGAGTCAAGAATATTCCTCTCTCTGAATTCAAATGTGACCTCAAACATTCTGTGTGACCCAGGGTACAGGATCTTAATTAACATTTAACTATTTGGCTCTGTTTCCTTATATGAAAAATGAGTTGAAGAAGGAAATGGCAAACCACTCCATCATCTCTTCAAGGAAAACCCCAAAAGAAATCACAAAAAGTTGGACACAAACTGAACAACAAAATACATTTTGGTGAGGGAAAAATACTGTGGCTAAACTATTCCAAGCTAAGATAAGTTGAAACTCATATGCCAGTATGTTGCCAAATCTCTCTTTGAAACCTGTCCAGTTTGTTAGATCTGTCATAACTTTTTTCCTGCTAACAGGCTTTGAGAAAACTCATAGTCAATTTTATGCATAGCATGGGGCATATAGAACTTGCTTCACATTGCCAATAGTTGGGGGGAACTTGGGATTAGGTTGTATCCTTCTCAGGAGAATTTTCTTCCAACTACTGTGGCAATGATGTCCATTTCTTGCCTCTTAGTCTTCAACTCACCCCTGCTATCGTGGCACCATCAGACTCTTCCATTGCTGTTGCACCCTTCTCTCAGAATATGCATTCTTCTAAAACTTCCAAGGGGACAAGGGTTGGTCCTTCTGGGAAATGAGCCACTTTTTCTCCTGGTTAGATTGTCTTCTATGCACCAAGTTCAACTGTTTCTTCAATAAATGAAAAAATTTAAGTTACATGTCTTCCTCTATGCCACAGTTAAGAGAGAGAGAGAGACAGGCAGACAGACAGACAGAGACAGAGAGAGAGAAAGAGAGAGAGAAACACACACAGAGAGACAGAGAGAGAGAGCATTTTAGTTATTTATTTGGTTTAATTCCAAATTACCATTTAGAATGGTTCAAACAGTTCACAATTCCACCAACAGTGTATCATTTACCTTCTTCCTGGCTTCCCAAGGCAGCTATTGGATCCCCTTCCAGTCACTCTCCAGCTGCCCAAACTGCACATCAGTCAGCTTGCTTTCTCCCTAATGTTACACCACCTCCCTTTCTTCTGAACTTATATATGACCTGATGAGTTAATTCCTAGCATACTGCTACCTGTGATATGAGAGATGAATATCCAGTCAAACAAACATGCCCATGTCTCATCTTCAGAAAGTCCTCCCTTGGTCCTTCCCTCCCACAATCATCTCACAGATACCCTGCTTTTACTGGCTAAACTCCTTGAGAAGGTCATTTACAATCAATTGCCTCCACTTCCTTCCCTTTCCCTCCCTTCTTAATTCTGTCAAGTCTGGTTTCCCACTTTAATTCAACTGAAATTGCTCTCACCAAAATTACCAGTGATTTCTTCATTGTCAAATCGAGCAACCCTCTCTCAGTCGTCATCCTTCTTGACCTCTGTATAGCCTTTGACATTGTTTTTCTTTGATACTTTTCTTGATACTCTTTTCTAAGTTTTCATGATCCAAGTCTCCCCCCTGTTCCCTCTTACCTATCAACTCCTCTTTCTCGGCTTCCTTTGTTGACTCTTTATCCATGTTATGCTTGTTAGCTAGAGTTGTTTGTCTCCCAGAGTTCTGTCATGGGCCCCTCATCTTTTATGGTTCTTTGCTATTTCATTCTGTCAACCTGAATTAAAGAGAATTACCAAAGTCACAATAATACAGGTATTTCACTGAGACAAAGAGATTGCAGTCTGGAGTCACCACACAGAAAGAGAGGAAAGGGGTACCCATGAGGGATAGGATTGGAACATACAGTTCAGCTAAGAGAGACCCTTGTGAAAGGCATGGCCCTGAAAAGCAATTATAAGAGGAATTTTTGCATTACAACAAAAAATCCATATTGAGGCTCAGGGATTTGGGAGTAGTAATACCTGGTCAGAAAAGCAGGCTCTGAAATAGCTAGCTTCTTTTTTTTTTCTTCCTCTGATAGGCAAATAACCTTAGATGAAACTTACTCTACATTATAAACAGGTAAGCTGATTTATAATGTAGGTCGATGTATAACCTGCCCCACTAGGTGTGAAGCCGTCTCTTCTAACTCTGAACCTCAAAGCTCTCAGGTTGAAGCATTTGCCAGCCTTGAAGAGACATTGACCAAGGGTAGGAAACCAAGAGAATTTGCTCAGGGTAGGAGCCCATAGAACAAAGAACAAGAAGGTCAAGCTCTAAAGTTGGCACGGGGGCATGTGCTTAGGGACATCCAATGGACAGTGTAACAAGGAGCAAAAAACACAGGATATTTAGTCCAGGTCCGATGTCTTAGATGAGTGGTCTACTCTTCTTGTCATCTGCTTTTTTTTCCAGGTCAAATACAGCTTGAAATAACCAGTAGTAGGCTTGCATTAGGGCCCTCTTCGGAGGAGACAGATATTTCCTACTATTATATCCCCTTCAACTTTTCAGAGCAAGGATTGGTCAGGAGAACTTGGTGGGGTCCTTTCCACATAGGCTTTGGACATTCTTGTGCAAGTATCTTTTCCAGTGTTCCCAATTTCTGGGTTCCAACTGCAAGGTAGACTAGTTAGTCCAAGGCTAAGTCCCTAAGAAATGACTGAGAAATAAGATGCTTAAAGTTCAAAAGATTTTGAGAGAATCTCCAAGAGCAGAACAGAAGGAAAACCTTAATGGTGAGAGAGTCACCCTGCGGTGAAAGGAAAGACATCAAATGCCCAATGAAAATCTCAAAGGGTAAAAAAAAAGGGAAACTTTCCAAAAGGGTTCAGAATGACTAAGAGAAGGATTCTGACTCCAGCTCTAAAAATGTTCAGTTGATATCAGGAAGATCTATATTTCAGGAAATTAAAAAAAAAATTCCATTATACATGGTCATACTGTCTTTGAAAGAATAACAATGCATTGTGGGCTTTGTTTAGGTCACTTTTCCCCCCTCTTGTACTTCATATTTTCTGTGAAAATGTGATCAACATGGAATGATTTGGCAACGTTATTATTGTTATATAAACTTAATAAAGCATCATTGTATGCCATCTAGTGACAATGAAAAGCAACAAAATGTACATATAACTTCTCAGCGTTTCAAATCTACAATCAGATTTTCAGAAAGGAATAGTGGAATTTCAGAAAGGAATATGGAATACTGGTGGAGTTCTTTAGGTTTTAAAAACCCACAGTCTAATATAGAACCTCACACGTACTTGATTTCCAATTACTTCCAGACACTTAATGAAGAATTTCCTGATCTATGCTGTCAGTTACAACAGACATGCATCACCACTAGCATAATTAAAGTTATGATACTGAAGAAAATGTTTTATGATTGTATTATGTTAAACTTCGACTCAGGAAAGAAATATTGAGGAGCGTTGGATGCACCAGCATATGCCCCAGCCACAATTAACTATTGATTTAAATAAGTTTTGATAAAAGTTAACTGTATTTTTGTGCTCAGTGTGAATAATGCAAAAAGATTTTGAACTTCTTAATGAGTATTTGCTAAAAATAAAATTATTTGAACATGTGGCATCTTTGTGTTCCAGAGAACACTTGAAGTAATAAGTGGTTCAAAAAACACTTGGAAACACATGGAAACAGTTTAACAGCTATATGAAAAAGAATGAAAATGATGAAACAATATCCCAAAATTACTGTGATGAAACTACACAGTTTTTAGAAGAAAAACTGTATTTCTCAATACAACCATTAACAAAATGGAAAAACAAATAACATGAACTGAGCATTCAATTCAACAAATTCTAAGTGAACACAAAGGAGAAAATCTCAAAAATTAAAGGAGAGGGGCAGCTGGGTAGCTCAGTGGATTGAGAGCCAGGCCTAGAGACAGGAGGTCCTAGGTTCAAATCCAGCCTCAGACACTTCCCAGCTATGTGACCCTGGGCAAGTCACTTGACCCCAATTGCCTACCCTTACCACTCTTCCACCTATGAGTCAATACACAGAAGTTAAGGGTTTAAAATTAAAAAAAAAATTAAAGGAGAAAATAAAATAGAAACCAGAAACAACATAGAAATGTCGAACAGAGCTAAAAATGGTATTTGCAAAGATTAACAAATCAATAAACCTTCAGCAAGCTTGAAAAAAATGAGTCATGGGGAGGGAAAAAATAAAATTACCAAGAATAAAAACTAAACAAAGTGAAATCACACCAGAAAATAAATTAAATATCAGAAGGTACTATGGAAAAATGTGTAAGCAAAACTAGGAATTTAAAAGAAACAAGATGAACTAAAAAGATATAATATACTCAAATTAACAATCAATTTGCAATAATGTATTAATCACTTACTCTATCCCAAGCCTCATAGAAATACAAAGACAAAAGCAAAGCAGATTCCTTTTTCAAGGAGTCTTCATTCTATTGAGAGAAACAGCATGCCCAGATTTAGGTAATAATAGGGATTACCCTATCCCCACTGCCTAAAGGCCAGGGAGGTAGACCCCCACCAATGCTGTTCATTCAGTTATAAATATAAGAAATAAAATATAAACCAATGCCCAAATAAATCTCCTATACCTCATCAGTTCCATTTAACCACCCACCAGATTAGATTATACAAAGGAGTGTTTGCTTCAAAAAGTAGAAGTATAGGGGGCAGCTGAGTAGCTCAATGGAGTGAGAGTCAGGCCTAGAGACAGGAGGTCCTAGGTTCAAACCCGGCCTCAGCCACTTCCCAGCTGTGTGACCCTGGACAAGTCACTTGACCCCCATTGCCCACCCTTACCAATCTTCCACCTATGAGACAATACACCGAAGTACAAGGGTTTAAAAAAAAAATAGAAGTATACAAATTTATTCCCCCAATAAATGAGGCTCACTCCTTCCCTCCTATACCACTTCCTTCTCTAGGGAAGGGAAGGGGATTAAGGTTCATAATTTAGCTCAATTTCTCAACACAGCCCAAGTCTCAAGTTTCAAGTTCAAACCCCACTTTGAGCTCATAGCCAAGAGAGACTGTCCAGTCTGCCATTTTTAAAAAATGAAGCCTATATTCACATCCAGAGAAAGAACTGTGGGAGTAGAAACACAGAAGAAAAACAACTGCTTGATCACATGGGTCAATGGGGATATGATTTGGGATGTAGACTCTAAACGATCACCCTAGTGCAAATATCAATAATATGGAAATAGGTCTTGATCAATGACACATGTAAAACCCAGTGGAATTGCACATTGGCTATGGGAGGGGGTTGGAAGGAGGGGAGGGAAAGAACACGAATCATGTAACCATGGAAAAATTTTAATCAATTAAAAAAAAAATTTTTAATGACACAAAAAAAATCCTAGACCTAATAGTGATTCCATGGGATTTATTAAGTAAGGAAATTACATAGTTAAAAGTGCATATTAGGAAAATCACTTTAGCATTTGTTTAGGGATGGGAGGCAGTTTAAGTGAGGAAAGGACTGAGGATGACCATTTGTGAACTTGTTTCACAACAAATGAAATCTGTTCAGGAGGTAGCCAAATGGAACAAGAATGTAATGTGAAATATGCTGATAAAATATCTGACATTTCTTAGCTGTGTGACCCTAGGCAAGTCATTTAACTCCCATTGCCTAGCCTTTATTGTTCTTCTGCCTTAGAATCAATACTGATTCTAAGGCAGAAGGTAAGGGTTTTTTAAAATAATAATAATAATAATCTATGTTGGAGAGCAGTGAGAAGATAGACTCAATAATACACTGTTAATGTAGCTGTGAATTGGACCAACAATTCTTTTAAAAATGTGGAATTGTGTTTAAAGAGTAACTAAGCTGTCCCTAATTACTTAACCCAGAAATCCTACTGCTAGACATCTATCTCAAAAAAAGTCAGAAATGGGAATTAAAGATAATTACTTGGGTGCCCCAGGATTATACAGCTAGAAAGTGTCTGAGGTCAAATTTGAACCCAAGACCTCTGGTCTGGCTCTCAATCCACTGAGAAACATAGTTACCCCCTCTGTTTTTCTTTCTAAAAATATTTCAAACTCTTCTTTTAAAAGCTCATATTCTCAGGGTGGGTCATCCTGGGCTACATTGCTCTTTAGGACTCATTCTATTCCCTTTTCCCTTTTCTAGTGGGTACAGAATAGTTGTGTTATTTTGAAGTCCTTTCCTTTGTATCTGAAGGTCTTTCTTTTGATGGCTTCTAGAACTTGTTTCCATTTTGAATTGTTAAACATTTAAGCACTAACTATCTTAGAATTTGCACCCTTCAATTTTTTGTAGTTTTTGATGGTGATGTTTTCTAGAGGGGATTTGTGAATTCTTTAAATTGTAATTTCATGTTCAGAAGTTCTGGACAATTTTCTTCTATTGTTACTTTCATTGTGGTATTAGGTGGTTTTTTTTTCCTTCTGAGAGACCTATAATTCTTAAGTTGTTTCTATGCATCTTGCCTTCAACATCAGTATGGTTTCCTTGCATTGTGAGCCCATTTTATTTCTTTGAAAAACATATTATTTATTAATTTTTAACATTCTTTTCTTTTTAAATTATTAGTTTCAAATTCTCTCCCTCCCTCTCACTGCTACTCTACCCTCTAAGAAATAAAGCAAAATTATTTCAGTTATACATGTCAAGTCATGCAAAACATTTCCATATTAGTCATGTTGCAAAATAAAAAAGCAAAAAAAATAAAGGCGATGAGAAAATTATACTTCAGGTTTTTTTTGAGTTGATCAGTTCTTTCTCTAGAGTTGGGTAGCATTTTTTCATCATGAGTCCATTGGAATTATCTGGGATCATTGTATTGATCAGAGTAACCAAGTTTTTCACAGTTGATTGTTATTACAACATTGCTGTTACTATATACAATGATTTCACTTCACTTTGTATCAGTTCATGTAAGTCTTGCTCTGTTATTTTCTGAAATCATCTTCCTAATCCATTTCTTATAGCACATCATCACAATCATATGCCACAGTTTTTTCAGCCATTCCACAGTTGATGATCATCTCCCCAGTTTCCAATTCTGTACCACCACAAAAAGAGATGCTATAAATATTTTTGAACATTTAGGTCATTTTCCATTTTCTTTGATCTCTCTGGGATATAGACCTACCATGATATTACTGCACATTTTCTTTTCATGTTATTGTTTTTGGCTTCTCTTCTTCTAAGTCATCCTTCATTTCTGAGTATTTGCTTTCCCAATCTATTGTTCTCCCTGCAGATTCACATTTTTCTCTTCTGAATAGAAATTCATTATTTTTGCTGTTTAAAACATAATTCTGGTCGCATAATTCTCTTTTCTCTTCTAAACTACTCAGGTACAAGGTTTGTGGTTCCATGTTCTCAAATTCCACAATTTTCTTTCTCAAATGTTGGGTGATTTTCCTTTATTTTGCAGTATTTATTCATAGATAACTGGACTCGTTTGCTAGAGATGGAGGCCATATTTCCTTCTAGTCTTCCTACTGTTTGTCTTATTGAATTACCTGTTTATATTCAAGACCTTTGAATTTTCTTCTTCTAGAAATCTTTGGTACTTTCAATCTTTTTACATTCAGTTCCTCCCTTTCCTGCTCCCCCTTTAATTTGCTTTATCAATCACTTCTTTAGGGGCTGGGTCTTCCACAATGGGCAATTCACAGTTCACCAACCTAGGTTTCTGACCCCATTGAAGTCTGTGCACTCCTTCTCTCAGGCTTGGTAGAGTGCTGAACATCTACAGTATCCAGTGGCCTGTCTCACTCCTCCTGCTCTGTAGGTCTCTGGCTCTGCACTGCAATTCAGAATGTATTTTCTCCAGCACTGCTGGCTCAGACCTTTGCAACAGCAGGTGCTTCCAAGTTTCAACCCCTTGGCAGACCATTGCTCCAGAGGGTCTGTGACCAAATTGGTTTTCAAGCTTTGTTTAATTGATATTCTTGAAGGTTAAAAAATTTTCTTTTAATAAATATTTTTGTTTTCTCTAGTAACATATCATTTTATATTTTTATGTAACAGTTTCTGCATCAAAAATACTTATTCTAAAAGTCCAACATTTATTGTGATAATCACTATATAATATAATATGCTATCTGTACCAGCATCAATAAGAATTTTATTTGCCCAGGTAAAAAATTTTGCCCCTGAAGTTTAAATATCTGTTTGTTTTTGAAAGGCAGAGTATAAGCTAATTTTATTTTTTCCAGATGCTCCCAAGTTTGTATCAAACCAAACAATTTATTATTCTTGGGAAGGCAATCCCATCAATATAAGTTGTGATGTGAAAGCTAATCCACCAGCATCAATCCTTTGGAGTAGAGAAAAATTATTTTTGCCATCCAAAAATATCACCAATTTAAAGACTTACAGTGCAGGAAGAAAGATGATTTTAGAGGTAAGTATTTAAATGTAAATAGATTATTAAGTGTTCTTAAGTCAATTTCATGGAATGCCTACATAAAAATTATTAATATGCAATTATACATGATTACAAGGCAAATGTACATAAAATAATTGAAATATATTTCACAAATGTAGACAGTGAAGTTACTAATTTTTTTAGTCATATTTGTTTTTCTTTCTTTGACAGTACCTGTGATTTCATTGGTATGGAGAAGAGATCTTCTCTATAAATGTAGCTTGGCACATATATTGCAAGTTATAGCCTTAGGTACTTGAGAGGTTAAATGGCCTGCTTAGGGTTTCACGGTCAATATATACAAGAGGCAGAAATGAACCCAAGTTTTCCTGATTCCAAGGGTTACTCTCAGTCCATTATTTCACACTGCCACTTTGAGTTTCCCCAAAAGCCAGCTTTCACTTGAAGACTTAAAACTAAGAAGAACACGCCATCTCCCAAGACAACTTATCTCCATTTTAGATAACTGCTTATTAGAAAGTTTTTCATCATGTCAAATCTGAATTCACCTTTTTTGCAACTTCCTCTGATCACTCTGGTTCTGCCTTCCAAAGTCAATGTTTCTGGAAAGGACATGTCAATCAACTACCTTATGGCACCACTCACCATCCTGGTGAATTCTCAAACCAAAATACCTTTCCTTAACCACCATGTGCTGATGTGATATCTTCTTGTTCCTAGGATTTAAATTATTTGAAGTTAGAGACTTTCTTTTAGGACCTGGCATGGAGTAAGAATTTAAAATTTAAAATGGTTTTCATTCTATTAATTATTCATTTTCTCTTGTAACAGCCTTTCATATACTTATAAATATTCCCCGAGTCTTCTGCAGGCTAAACATTTCCAGTTGCTTCAAATGACCTTCATATATGTAGGAGGCTGCAAGGTGACACAGTGGATAGAGCACTGAGCTTGGAGTCAGGAAGGCCTCACTAGCCAATTCTCTCTTTTTCCCTTCCTGTGAGATTACAGAGGAGCTTCCAAGCAGACAAATATACCTACATCTCCCCAAAGTAACCAGTGATCTCGGAATTGCCAACTCTCATGGTCTTTTCTCAGTCCTCATCCTTCTTGATCTCTCTGCAGTCTTTACCATTGTTGATCCCCTACCTGACATTCTTTTTTCTATTTTCTTTTTCTGCTCTTTCCTAGTTCTCCTTCCTACCTTTCTGACCACTCCTCAGTCTCCCTTGCTTGGCTTAACCAGGTCATTTTCACTAAGGACAGACATCTTTCAGAGGTCTGTCCTAGGAGCTCTGCTTTTTTTCTCTTGAAAGATCATTTAGCACTCTCTTCAAGTGCGGTGGTTTCAGTGATGGTCTCCATGCCGATCCCTTCCATAACTACTCATGTAGCTCTAACCTCTCTCCTAGCCTCCAGAGCAGGGGTCGGCAACGTATGGCTCTCGAGCCATATCTGGCTCTTTTAACAGCCAGATATGGCTCTTTCTGCAGGAGCCATAAAGTCAATTTTTTTTTCAGGCACTGTTACAGGAACGGCACTGTGAGCACTGTACGGCTCTCACAAAATTACATTTTAAAAAATGTGGTGTTTATAGCTCTCACGGCCAAAAAGGTTGCCGACCCCTGCTCCAAAGTCACTTTGGACAAACTGCTTGCTGGGCTTCTCGAAGTAGATGTCCCGTAGGAATGTCCCGAACTGAGCTTATCATTACCCTCAACTCTTCTTCTGTATTACTATGGAGGCCAACATTATTCTTCTAGTCACCCAGCTTCAAGGTCATGACAGTGGCCTTCCTCCATCACATCTCTCCCCATTCCAATCCCCACTCTGACCAGCTATCAAATGGATCTTCCCAAAGTGCAGGACTGGTTTTTTCACAACATTCCACCACTACCACCCCTTCAATATTATTAATTCTGGGATAAAATCTTTGACATGCAAAGCCCGTCATGAACTGACCCTGCCCTACCTTTCCAGTCTTCTTACACCTAACTCATCCCCCATACTTTACAATCTAGTGAGACTAGCTTCCAGCCTCTGTACTATTTCTCACAAAAGACACTCTATTTCCTGACTCTGAGCATTTTCAGGGACTTTTCCCTTTGTCTGAAATGCTTTCCCTCTTTATTTCTGATTCCTAGTTTCCTTCAAGTCTCTGCTAAAACACTACCTTCTGTAAGAAGCCTTTCCCAATCTCCCTTAATGCTATTGCCCTCTATCTATTGATTATCTCCAATTTATATCTTATTCATATGTAATCATTTCCACATTGTCTCCCCCATTAAAAACAAAAAAGTAGGGATGCTCTATTTTTATTTTTCTTTGCATATCTAGAACTTGGTGTTGTTCTAATGCTGAGCAAATAGGCACCTAATAATTGCTTGTTGACTTGGCTCTAATGTGGAGGTGTTGGCATGCTCTCTTGTTTTATGAAGATACACTTCTGGCAATATGGCCAAGTAAAAGATTAATCATTTTTCTAGTTCCCATTCACACACACACACACACACACACACACACACACACACACACACGCAAAATAAAGAATAATAATTAAACAGAAGAGAAAAGAAGAAAATTCTTATAAGCTAAGACTCACAGGAAAATTATTTTAAAACCTTCAGGACTATACTCTCAGCTCCACATTATATTAACTACACACCTGCTCACATCCTGCCCTGAGCTTCCACCTCTGCATTATAGGCTCTAAGTATCAGTATCCAGTATGGACCTGAGAGAGCAGAAAACTCAACAGGGGATAATAAAATCAATCCACCAAGATGATCACCAACCACCCTAACAGAGACTAATACTATATGATCTCCCCTCCCTTTGTACTCTATTCCCTTCATGCTTGCCAGTTCCCACCCCCTACTCCAGGCTTCTTACAACTCATGTTGCTATGTCCACAGCCATCCACCACAAAAGATTTTTGCCAACCACCCCAACATCATCGTAATCTAGGGGAGTCTTTCAGCAGCAGCATTAAAATTCATCATCCACTAATCAACTGATGAAAGGTCAGAAGTTATAGCCCCACAGTGGAAAAAAAAAAAAAGGATCAAAGTCAGAGGAAAAAGAGTAAAAAAAATTAGTTTAGCAATAACTACCAGAATCCCTGAAAACAATTCTAAATATGGTTGAAAATATGAATAAAGGAACTAAAAGATGAGATAATGAGTAGAATATAAAATTTAGAACAGAAAGAAATACTTTGCAAAGCACAAGACATCCTTAAAAAGAATAGTACCAGCTGGTGCTATTATAGAGCACTTTGAAGGTTTGCAAGGCATTTTATATGTGTTATTTCATCTTATTCTCACAATAACTCTGCTAGGAAGATGCTATTATTATTCTCCATTAGAAGAATAAGCTGCATCTTAGAGAAGTTAATTTTGCCCAATCACACAGAGCAGCAAGAGGTGGGATTTGAATTCAAGTCTTCCTGACTCCAAGTCCAGCACTCTATCCACTGTCTTAGAAACATCAGAGAAAACAAAACTCAAATAAATCCAATGATATGACAAAAACTATTACAGTAATTTTTAATTAAAATTTTTACATTCTTAATTGGAATTTTTCTGTAAAAAAAATGACCCAGAGAACAGTTTATAAAGCTAATCTAAGAATTATTAGGCTTTTAGAAGATTATGTGAGGAAAAGATAAACTGAATGCCCTATGTCCAGAAGTCCTAATTGCCATGGAAGTATTGGTATTATAGGGCAAAGCAAAAAAGATAAAATTCACACATCTTTAGTAGGGAGGGAACTGATGTGATTGCCGGATTTCTGAACTCCCAGTTCCAAGAAAATGTATTACAAGGGCAGAGGAACAACAACCCCCCCCCAAAAAAAAATAGAGCAAATAACAAAGATCTCCAGCAAAATTGTGTTTGAATTATGCATCAGTGATGGATAGGAAATAAAAGATTTTAATACACTGTAACAAAAGGCAAAAAAGAAATGGCTTGTTCACTAGAATAACTGAGCTTGTAAGGTAAATTGGGAGTGGGAAAATTAACTTTTAACAGAACTGAGGACTTCTAGGCATTCCTATTGAAAAAAAAAATCAGAGCTGAGAAAAGCCTTTGATAGCAAGTACAGAAGACCAAATACATTTAAGAATGATGGTTGGCTTCTTAATTTCTGAAAGGAGTTAAGATATTGTCCCCCATATTTAAGCTTCATTTGGGGAACAGAGAGACTGCAGGACTGAATAATTTTAAAAACTGAATGTAAGGCATATGGGGAAGAAGCAAGATTATATTACTTATTGCAATTAGGGCACTATGAGAAAGAAATTATTCAAATATATTGGTGTTGGTGAGGAGATGGGGTATATCATAAGCCTCTCTTCTATTTAGACTGAGAAAGGGAGGGTTTTTAAAAATTAATATAGTAATAGAGAAGATTATATTACTTCAAATAATATATTGCAATGGGAGATGCTGAATGTTGACTTCATTCTTTGTTTTCCTTACTTTTTCATCTTATAAAAAGAGGGAGAGAGGAGAGAACTGTTATAAAAAAATTTAATAAATGGAGTTTGGGGCATTCTCTCTGAAACATTCCCCTGTCCTAATGTTTCTAACTACTTGAATCTTCTATGATATGATTTAAAATGTGTCACAATAAAAGCTTATTGTTTTAGGCATTTGTTGACTTGCCCATACCATCAATGAATTAATAAATAGCATAATACAGGTATATGTTCATGTGTGATACATAAGTATGTATATGGATGTATGTGTATACACAAATATGATTTAAATGGTGGGAAATCTCACCCCATCCCACTGTCAACTTGAAATCTGGATACCCCAAGTTGAAATTTGAAGACCTCAAGTTTGCCCCTGCCCCTTGAGAACTCCAGTACCAGGCACATCTGTTTGGACTGAACTATAGACCTTAAAGTGTTTGGGGACCCTAGTTTGGGTGCAATGAGTAGATATAGTCAAATGTTGAGTACTTTTATTTGTTTTAGAAGCTTCTCCCATTGTATTAAAGTCCTCTCTCAGGAAGCCCAGCTTTTGGTTTGACCCTTTCTGTTTGTATTCTTTGTAGTTGACCTCTGCAGCCTGCTTGCAGCTTGTCTATCAGGCTAGCTGGACCAAATTCTCCAGAGGGTATAAAAGAAGCCCAAATTCTGTTACTCTTTGGAGAAAGCATCTAGTGTGGTGCCTTCCCCCAGGGATACGTTCCCAGAGTCCCAGGGTGTGGGACCTATCCTTCTCCTGATTAAAGACTTGGTATTTCTGACTACTTTGGTAGTTCTGTGTTATTTCCAAGTTAAACTACTTAAGCAAATTGCCTTAACTGCAGACTGCTTTGTCTTTAACTTAGAAAGTTTTCTGGGACACAGAGATCACATAAATAAAAGAGCTCTGAGAGGCCACTGAGTCCAACTCACTTACTTTACAGTTGAGTAAACTAAGACTCAGAGAAATTAAGATTTTTCCCAGTTCACACAACTATTAATTTTCAATCAAGTCTTTAATCCAGATCATTCATTGATTATGCCATGATTCTTCTTCAATCTCTCCCATCTTCTTTGTATATGTATATATACAAATATACATTTCCATGTATATATATATAATGTAAAAAAGTATACATACCTGTATATAAAGAAAATGTATATATAACATACATACATAATGTATATTTTTTCCAATTCATAATTTTAAAATATACTTTAAAATAAAATTTTGATTATGTTCATACTAATATAATAATATCATTTATGTAATGGTTTGTACTTTATGAAGTACTTACTAATATAAATTAATCATATAAATACCTATGTAGAATGCAGGGTATTATTTATTGCCCTCTTACAGATGAATAAATTAAAAATACTAACCTAGGAGAAGATTAGACCTGGAGTCACATATTTCATTAAAAGTTTATCGTCTACTTCTTAATGTGCCAAAAGGAATCAATCTGTAAAGAGCCAGTTTCCAAAAGACGACTTTGGATATCTTTAGTGTTCTTTCCCCTTAGTCATGAAGGCCATGCTCCATCACTCAGCAAATGAAAATTTTTTTCAAAGATAGTTTAAAATTAGGTAAATCTGCTATATTAAAGGACAAATAAAATTGTAGATATATTATGATTTACTATTTGAGATAGGCTGTTCCCCTTTTAGCATGGGAACTGAGAGTTAGTAATCGCTGCCTGTTTTAATGTATGTAAAACTCTTTAGCTGTGTGCCTGTTAATCTGCTGTGAGTTGGAATAAAAAAGGAAAACAGAGTAGAAGTGGAAATATCTGTTAGGAAGTTATTCCAATAGTTTAGTCAGTGAAAATCAGTAACTACTTTGTTTGTAAATATTGGAATAGAAAGAAGAGGTAAATAAGAAGAGTCCTGAAGAAGTAAAAATTTGATGGGACTTGATCACTGGATGTTAGAAGTGAAAGAGAAAAAAGAATCAAAGATAACCTCAAGTTTTCAAATATGTAAATGAAGAGATATGGCCAAAAATGCAGCAAGAAGTCAAGAAATTTGTGTTAAAAAATACGAGTTTTGGGGGTAGCTGGGTGGCTCAGTAGACTGAGAGCCAGGCCTAGAGCCTGGTCCTGGGTTCAAATCTGACCTCAGACACTTCCTAGCTATGTGGCCCTGGGTAAGTCACTTAACCTCCATTTCCTAGCCCTTACTACTCTTCTGCCTTAGAATCAATACACAGTATTGATTCCAAAATGGAAGGTAAGGGTTTAAAAAAAACCCAACATCATTCATTTTTATTTGAGTCATAATTTCTCAGTTATATACTTTAGAACTCAAAGCAGTTGCATGCAAATAAGCAAATGGCCCACAATCTGACTTCAAAGAAATTCTCTTAGAACATCTGAGGAATAGCTCTCCATCCTCAGAACAATATGTGTATCACCTCAATATTTTCTCTGAAAGACTGTTCCTTTGTTGTTTTTTTTTCAGTTTTCTTTACCCAAGTATTTCTTTTCTGGCCCTCTTGGCAACCAAACTGGTTACATATGAAAATAGCAGTAACTTACATAAGAAATACCTTGTATAAACTTCAAGGGTTTGGGAGTATTAATGATTAATTCATTATTTAGTCAACTAGGCCAGTAGATAAAGTGCTGGACTTGGAGACAGAAAGACCTGGGTTCAAATTTTGCCTCAAATACTTACTCAGCTATGTGACCATAGGCAAGTCATCAGACCTCTTTAAGTGTTAATTTTCTCATCTATAAATGGGGATAATAATTGTAACTAACTTACAGGGTTTCTGAGGTAACATATAAAGAGATCAAACAAATCAAAAAATTTCAGAAAACAAATATTTAAAAATCATATTAGTAAGGGGCAGCTGGGTAGCTCAGTGGAGTGAGAGTCGGGCCTAGAGACAGGAGGTCCTAGGTTCAAACCCGGCCTCAGCCACTTCCCAGCTATGTGACCCTGGGCAAGTCACTTGACCCCCATTGCCCACCCTTACCACTCTTCCACCTATGAGACAATACACCGAAGTATAAGGGTTTAAAAAAAAATCATATTAGTAGGTAAAGAGAACTCAAACAAGATGACATATATATATATTAGACATTTGAAGGCCAAGTTTGGCAGTCTACTAATCAATAACTGACTGGAATATGATTAACATAAGTAGTTTTTTCCCTTCTCAAAATTAATGTAAACTTTACTTAATATTATTTCTTTATTAGACAAATATTTCTGGTTTTGTCTTTAACCTAAAGTTGAAGTTAACAGTAATTTGTCGCACACATTTTCCTAATGATAGCTATGGATGTGAAAATTAAGTCTATTTCTATTGGCAAACATTTCCATTGAATTTGAGCACTAAGCTTATAGGTTAATTATATATTTCAGATGAAATTTAAATGCATTTCAAAGAATTTCAAACACATTCATTTTCAGGAGAAATAAAATAATAGGAATTGAGCTCAATTTCAATTTTTAAAAACCTAGACTTAAATATCAAGATGGTCACAAAATCAATCAATCAGCATTTATTAGTATCATAGATCTTGAATTATAAGGGACCTCACAAACCATCTTGTCTAACATCATACAGGCAATAAGTGGCAAAGTCAGGATATGAATTCAAGTACCATTTGAGCCCTCTCTCCTCCGTGCCACACTGTAACAGAGATTGTCAGGATTACTAAACAAACATTTCCAATTTATGTTTTGCCTAGAAACCTTCCTGGGGAGTTGGGGAGTTTTTGTTTTTTTGTTTTGTTTTTTTTTAATGAAATAGCTTAACTTCCCAATCCTATGGTTTAAATGTAATACAGACTTCAGGAAGTAGGTCTAATTAAAATTTGGTGGAGTCCTTCCTGAATATTGATCATGTCTTTAGTTACAAACATAGAGTAAAAATTTAAAAAACAACTATCAAAGATTCCTTCCTGGGAATCTCAACACATTGACGCGAATCATCCTTTTTAGAAAAATGGTATTCTAAAATATCCTGTAATTTTTTATTTTTACCAAACATAAATAAATACAGGAAAGCATAACTGAATTATATTTCAAATGTGGCTTATCCTGCATTAGACTTAGAGCATGCTTTCAAAATGTATCTCTTTTTTTTAATTTTTTTTTAAAACTAAGATTGCACCTACATCTGACAGTGACTTTGGACGGTATAATTGTACTGCCACAAACCGAATTGGAACAAGATTTCAGGAATATATTCTTGCTTTGGCTGGTAAGTACAATGTTTATGTTAATATAGTGCTGTGTGTTTATGAATAAATAATATTTAAATTTAATTGCATCTATTTGTAATAATGTAATTATCCTCACTTTTTATAATAGTGCTGCTAACCTTTACAAGTAGATCTTATAAAGCCAGGAATATTCCAAAAATTTTTGTCACTATATTATAGGGACTACCTGAATACAACCTTAGGTAATATAAATAATGGATGAGTAGATATTTTAATCAAAATTTTAAATACACAAAAGATCATAATTTAAAGGAATTATGTACTAAATTCTTTCATAAAATAAATACCTAATCCTTTTAAAATCTTTTTATTATACTGCCATTTCATTTCTTTTTAAAGCATTCTTAATTTGCAAAAGTTGAGGGGCTTTTTCAATAAAAGATGCCAAATTCTGCCTTTGAGTTTGCAAGGCCAAAAAAGAGCATATATATATGAAAATTCATTAATATTATCTTTCTAGATAGTTATAAATTTAAGTTTCTGAATAATTAGGTGAATTGTTTTCTTTGAGATTTCTCAGGTCTTTCTTTAATATTTGGAATTAATCGCTGCAAGGAAATCAAACAGAACTATGTTTAAAATTTGGAACTCAGAAAATAAATAATCCTGAATTACTTTAGTACACCTCTGTCTCACTACCATTGTACTCTTAAGTTTGAACCCATCCTTCCCAGGGATGCTGTATTTGTGGGAGTGTATTCTCCTTATGTTAGAAATATTTTGTACTAACTGCTCTTACTATTATTAGTACCATATTGGTAAATGTCTTTGCCAAGAGTTATTTGAAATTACTAGCTAATTGTTAATATGACACACTTGTAGAGCCTCATGATCTATAATGTTGAGAATAGTCACCCACAGGATTACTTCTAAGCCTGACAGCAGTCATCCTTTCCTTAAATAACAGGAGAATACTGGAACAAGTTAGGGAGAGTTATATAGGATACGATTTAGAGCTGGAAGGGACTTTAAATATTATTTGGAGAAAACAAAGAAATGGAAACATAATATCGCACAACTAAAAGCTATGTAAGTCTCCCTTTACAAAGCCACAGGTATAACCATATTACTCACACAACTTAAAAAAAAATGAATGAAACATTTTAATTGCTCACTATTATTTCTGGCATAAAACAAAAATATTTCTGCCTGCCATTTAAGATCTTCCAAAGTCTAACTCCAATCTACTTTGTAAGCAGTATTACTTAATACTGCTTCATACACAAATTTTGTCCATATTGTACTTCAAAGTTGATATTCCATTCTCCCATCACTGTGCTTTTACATAAGTTGCTCCCCATTCCTAGAATGCACTCTCTCTTCATCTCTTAGTCTCTTGAATTCTTATACTGTATCTTAGAAAAGATTTAAAAGGTCAGAGGACATGTTTCCCTTATTCCACCCACCCTATACCCAGTTATTAGCACTCTATAGAGGGTACCATATAAATACTTCCTTCTCTTCCCCTTCCCTCTGTCTCCCTCTTCAAATCATCTATATGCCTCTGTGTACACATCATTCCTACCTACTAACAGAATGTAAGCTCTTTGAGAAGAGTAATTGTTTTAATTTTTTTGTTTATGCATATGGAATTAAATAGCCAGAGTCACATTGGTATTAACTAGCAGAATTGGGATTCAAACCCATGCCCTGCATCTTCAGATCCAGTTTCCTTTTTCCTTCCCTCCAATCTGCTCTTTTAAACTGCTGAACTTTAAATTTATCCTCATTTTTTTTCTGAATTCCCCCTAACTCTGATCAGTGCCTCCCCCACTCCTACTTATATTTATCCTTTAGTTCTTAATTCTTTTCTGTTCTCCCACATTATTTTCTTTCTTCACTTTCCTCCCTACTAAGTCTTAACCCTTTCACCAGTCATTTCTATCCTCTCATGAAACTTCATTCTCAGGTCTTTAATTACTTCCTCTCCTCTTCCCTTCACTAGCCCTTAACCCTGCTAGCTCATATAACCTACGTCTTCACTTCCTATTCCCAAGCTACCATACATGGCTATAAGAAATCATGAAATTGGACTAACTGGATGTACCACAGATTTGTGATATCTAATCAATTGAGCCCTTACTGAAATACACAGTTGTTTTTTTTTAAAAATAAGTTCTTATTGGTATATTTTGAATTTTTTACTTCACTTTAGTTTTCCTCAGTATTACTCCTCCGTCCTTCACAGAGAGTCATGCCATATAACAAAAAATATTTTAAAACAAAAAAAAGGAAAAAAATCAGCATAACTGATCAATACCTCAAAAAAAAGTCTGAAAATATGTATGGCGTGCAACAACTCATGGATGTCCCATCTCTAAAAAAGAGATGAGATGAGAATGTCTTCTCATATATTTATTTTTTTTGAGCCATAATCATTTTTATAATTTTGCAAAATTTGCTTTTAATTTTTTTCTGTGTGGTTCCTTCTGTTTTGTATTGTTGTAGTCATGTATATTTTTTTTCTTGGCTCCGCTTCCTTCACTTTGCATTGGTTCATTTAGGTCCATAATCTCTTTCTCTTTATTCTTACTAATAACAAATGATATGTCCTTTCTTTTTACTGAAAATATTGAGGCCATCTATAAAATCTTTCAGCTTCCCTTTTGCCATTCTCTAAACTAAATTAATTATTTAATAATAAATAATAATTAATTGATTGATTGATTAATAGCTAAATTTTCTAAACTAAATCTAAAGTGTCTTCAACTTCCTCTTTCCCTTCAGTCCTAAAGAAAAGAGGTTTCTTTTTTCTTGTTGAAGTTTGCATCTCTCCTGGTACCCTTGATCACATCTCCTCCTGTCTCCTTCATGACCTTTATTACCTGTATCTCAAGTACTGCCCCTACTCCTCTTCATAGATTCCTAAAACCCATTTGAAGCCATCATCTGTTAAAATCTACTATTCACATCACTTCGTTTTTCTTCTCTGAACTCCCTCCTAAAAAAACAAAAGACATACATAATTAATCCTATGACATCATAGTAATGAAAATCTGATATTGACTTAGGAATTCCAGACAAATAGCGTAATAAAATAAACAATGGGCATTCCTAGCACCCCTTCCAAAACTGCCCATCCTATGTAAGCACTAGTTAATTTCAAATTAAAACTCACCAGGCAAAAGACCTGTCTTGTGTTAAGATTAAAATTCACTGGAGATTATATCTTAATTTTAAAGTATTTGTTAAATAATAAAAAAACAAGCCAGAGAAAGAAATGGCCTCTAGCCACATGTGGCTGGCCATTATCTTAGCAGGTCTCCTCTAAGGACCCGTCCAAGAACCAAGAGCTGGACCAAGAATCAAAAGCCATAGAGCCAGGCCGAAGCACACCTTCTCCCCCTGGATTCCATGAGAAAAAAGCCCCTTCTCTTTTGTGACTCATTTAAACTTTTAGTGACATCTATTTCCAAAGACCATTGTATCCACGATTTAAAATTTGTTTGAGAAAAATTTCAGGGAAAGAAGCTTGCCAGCTCCTTGAATACAGAAAATGAACTGTTTGGAGAAAGATTCCTGCAGAAACCTACCCTGCATCAAGGAGATCCAGAATGAACTTTGGAGTGCAATTGATTGAACTGAAGGGGATTGAATACATGTATTTTGAATGTACACTCTTATGCCAAAGGGGACTGCCCTCTAATTGGCTTTTTGTCAATGCACCTAGCAAACATTGGCTTTGCTTTCTCTCTCTTCTAGTTCCCTCTAACTATTGTAAATTTCCTCTTAGAAGGTGCAATATTGTATGCACCTGTAGTTAGAAGATTTTTAGGGGTACAAGATGATTATGTCAAATGATCCATCCCAAATCAGAGTTCCCCCAAGGCTAAGTTCGAAGGAAAAAAGTGCTGGTCACAGAAAGTCACAACCACTTTTAAAGACCCTTCTTTGCGGCACTTCCTGTGCCTTCCATCCACTTTAAGTAGACCAATGGCAGTTTTAGAATTTTCTTAGGACTGCCCAGGGGGCAATTAGTCCTTTCTGAATTTTCACCCACTTTAGCATGTGGGTTGCAGACCTCCCCCCACTTAAGCTTAAAGTGGGGGGTGTAAATGCTTCTGGTGATTAAATCTATTTTTTTATTCTTTCTTTATTTTTTGAACCCTTAACTTCTGTGTATTGGCTCCTTGGTGAAAGAGTGGTAAGGGTGGGCAATGGGGGTCAAGTGACTTGCCCAGGGTCACATAGCTGGGAAGTGTCTAAGGTCAGATTTGAACCTAGGACTTCCTGTCTCTAGGCTTCACTCTCAATCCACTGAGCTACCCAGCTGTCCCCTGGTGATTAAATCTAAAAGTAAACAGGGGAAGAATTAATCCCGTCTTCACACTCTCCAGTTAGAGGTCTTCTGAATGCCGGGAGCCACAAGACCTTTAGGATAACAACATAATTTGCATATCCACCACTATCTTTCCTTAATCCCACTATTTTAAGTAGTTTGTTTACATATAAGCAACAGGCTTTATGTTTTCTTAATTCAATCATCAGGTGGGTTAAATTGCAATTTAATTCAATCAGAAGGTGAGATAGGTTGGTTGTAATTTAAAATTTAAAATCAAAACTCTTTTTTTTAAATCAAAAATTAATCTTGGGGTACCAAAGAAAAGGGAACTGGCTAGTGTAAATTTTCAAATTTGTTCTAGCACAGGTCTGTTAAAGAGGCTAACATCTGCAAATGGTCCCACCAATTTACTTCCTCTTCCTTGACCTGCAAAAAAATCCCCCCCCCTCAGTTTTCTATTTCCTTTCTAATTTTAGCTGCATTACATTTGTTTTGTTTATTCAAAAGCTTTTGGATTTTGTGAAATCAAAAGTGTCCATTTTATATACTCTGATCTTAATCTCTTATTTGATCATAAACCTCTTCCCTATCCATGGATCTGACAATGAATTTCTTTTATGCTCATCTAATTGTTTATGTTGTGCCTTTGTTCTAGATTTAGTTTTCTTCAGACTGCTAGGTTATTATGCCTGTTTGCTTCTCTGTATTATGTACTCAATCTGATCCACTGATCAACTTTTATTAACCAAATTGTTTTGATAATTATGTCTTTGTTTGAGATTTAATACTGCTAGGTGCATTTTTTCTTTCCCATTTTTAATCATTTCTTTTGATATTCTTGACCTTTTGTTCCTCCAGGTGAATTTATTATTATTATTATTATTTTAGTTCTATTAGGCAATCCTTTGATAGTTTGATTACTAATATTCTGAATAAGTCAATTGTTTTAAGTAGTATTTTTATTTTTATTTTCTATTGTAATGTCCTACCTGTAAACAGTTAATGTCTCTACAATTATTTAAATTTATATTTGTATAGTGTTTTGTAATTTTATTCACTTATTACTATGAATATCTTAGTAGGTAGATTTCCCAAAGCCTTATTTTATGCTTTCTGTGGTTATTTTCTATCTCCTTTTACTGTATTTTGTTAGCAATATACAGAAATACTGGTGATTTGTGTGAGTTTATTTTGTACCTAGTAACTTTGCTGAGTTTGTTAAATGTTTCAATTAGATTTTTAGTTAGCTTTCTAGGGTTCTATAAGTAAATCATGATATGTATAAAAAGTAATAATTTTGTTACTGAATAGTAATGTTTGTCACTGCTTATTCATATTCCTTCTATTTCTTCTCTTTTCTTGTGATTAAGGTTGCCATTCCTAGCACTATATTGAGTCTTAATAGTGATAAAGAACACCCTTGCTTTATCCTTTTTCTTATTAGAAAGGCCTCTAGCTTATCCCCACTACAGAAAATGCTAGTTCTTAGTTTTAGATAGATATTACTGACCATATTGAAGAAAGCTCCTTTTGTTTCTTTGGTTTCTTGTTTTTAAAAATGGGAAGTGTGTATTGTTACTTGTTAAAAGTGTTTTCTTCATTTATTGATATAATCAGGATTTTTGTTGTTATTTTTGTTAACATGATCAATTGTGTTTATAATTTTCTTAATATTGAGCCAATCCTGCATTCCTGGTATAAATCCATCCTGGTCACAGTAAGATATGTTGCTGTAATCTCCTTGCTAATGTATTTAAAATGTTTGCATTGCTGTTGATTGAGGATATTGACATATAGTATTCTTTCTCTATTTTGATTAACCTTGACTCTATATCAAGACCGCATTTGTATCATAGGACAAACTTGGCAGGATGTATTCTTTATCTGTGTTTTTTTCAAACAGTTTATGTAATATTAGAATTAATTATTCTTTAAGTATTTGGTAGAACTCCCTTATAAATCTCTCTGGGCCTCTTGTTTTTTTTCTGCTTTAGGGAATTCATTTATAGATTATTCTGTTTCTTTTTGTAAGACAGAGCTATTTGAATCCTCAATTTCCTATTCTGTTAATCTAGGCAATTTATATTTTTTGGAAATATTCATCTATTTGATTTAAATTATCTTTTTATGAGCATATAATTGGGTGAAGTAGCTCCTAATCATTTTTTATTTCCTTTTTATTGGTTATAAATTCCCCTTTTTCATTTTTGATACTAGTAATTTGGTTTCCTTCTTTTCTTCAATTACATCTACCAATGGTTTATAATTTTTTTCTATTAAAAAAAAAAAAAGAAGACCAGCTCCTAAGTTTATCTGTTAATTCAGTGGGTTTGAGGGGCCTGAAGTATTGTAAGGATATTGAACCCTTATTGATTATTGGTATTGGTATAGATAGTACCTGTGTCTTGAGTAACAGGCTGTTGTATTGATTGTTGAGAAAGATGGCTTCTCAAATCAGTGTAAAGAATTTTGACTTAGGCCAGTTATATAAAACTCTATTTACTATAGGTATAAAAATTAAGGAAGGGAAAGTAGGAAGACAGGTAGAAAAGTATTTCTTATGTTTATGTAAGATCCCTGTTCTATTAAATCTCTATAACCAATCTGGCCCATGAGTACCTGCTTCTCCCTCGAACAGAGTTGATGCTATCCTCTCATCCTTTTTATCTAAAACCCCAAATCCTTAACTATCTATCTTAATATAAAATATAAACTTGTAATAGAGAAGAATAAGTCAGGGTTACTTTTCCTGATGCTAAGATTTGATTTCCAGCTGGTCAGAAATTCCACTGCCTTCTCCACTCAGACAGGTCAGGCTTTGCTGCCACCTATTGGGGCAAGCACAGGGACTTCACCCAATAATCTTATATGGCCTGATAAGATGGTTTTTTTCAGGATGTGAATACACTAAGATTTTCCAAACTCACAGAGCCGCTCTTGGACAACTTTCCTTGAACCAGGTCAGCCCAAAAGAAGATCCATTGGTCCAACTGCCTTTCCCAAAGCTCCATGGGAAAATTCTCTCCCATCAATCATCTCTCAGATTCTATTCAGATTTAAAGAAACCCAACTCATTCATCTCTCTTATGTACTTATCAATAAGTTTTGCTAATTAACTCTATTTCCTAATGAGCTCTTAATTAATTAACAAATATTTCTCTACAGAGAGCAGATTTGGTTTATTTGGGTGTTTTTGCACCATTTTGGGTGTTTCATTTATCTATCCTTTAGTTTTCAGGATTTCTATTTTCATATTTAAATGGGGGATGCGATTTTTTAGTTTTCTAATTTATTTAGTTGCATGCCCAATTTTTTTTAATTTTAATTTTTAGAAAAATTTTCCATGGTTTCATGATTCATGTTCTTACTCTTCCCTCCACCCACCCCACCACCCACCCACTCCCACCCACCCCACCCCTGAAGACAGTGCACATTTCCACTGGTTTTTATATGTGTCATCGATCAAGACCTATTTCCATATTGTTGATAGTTGCATTGGGGTGGTTCTTTAGAGTCTACATCCCAAATCATATCCACAACAACCCATGTGTTCAAGCAGTTGTTTTTCTTCTGTGTTTCTACTGCCATAGTTCTTCCTCTGAATGTGGATAGTGTTCTTTTTCATAAGTCCCTCAGCCTTGCATTGCTGCTAGTATAGGAGTCCATTACATTCGATTTTACCACAGTGTATCAGTCTCTGTGTACAGTGTTCTCCTGGTTCTGCTCCTTTCACTCTGCATCAATTCCTGGAAGTCTTTCCAGTTCAAATGGAATTCCTCCAGTTCGTTATTCCTTTGAGCACAATAGTATTCCATCACCAGCAGATATCACAGTTTGTCAGCCATTCCCCAATTGAAGGGCATCCCCTCATTCCAATTTGTTGATCTTTCTTTTATTGATGAAAAAGTATTAAGATATTAATTTTCCTTGATATATTGCTTTGGCATCATATCAAACACTTTGGTGTATTGTCTCATTGTCATCTTTAATGAAATTATTTTTGTTTCAATGATTGGTTCTTTAACTCACCCATTCTTTAGGATTAATTCAGTTGTTGTTGTTTAGTTGTTTCTGTTGGGTCACTCTTCGTAACCCCATTGGGAGTTTTCTTGGCAAAGATGCTAGAGTGGTTTTCTATTTCCTTCAGCTAATTTAAACATAAGGAACTAAGACAAACAGGGTTAAGTAACTTGCTCAGGGTCACATAGCTAGTAAATGTATGAAGCCAGAGTTGAACTCAAGAAAGTGATTAGACTTCAGGCCCTGCACTCTATACATTGCACCATCAGATGCCCCTCCTTCATCTACTCTCTTATTCCCTCCCATTCCTTTAACCTCTTTCCTTCCTTTTTCTCCTTTGGGTGAAACGTTTTTTCTATATCCATCTGGGTATATGTGTTGTGGCGAAAATTTATCACACCACAAGCTAAATAATAAGTTTATTGAGAAGAAGCCCACCCTACAATAAAGCCTGACCCTGGTCCCACCAGAACCAGAGACCTCAAGGCTTCGAAGACAGCCTTTTTTTTTTTTAAGAGAGAATTCTTAAGATGTAGTGACAGTGATACAAAAAAAAAAAAAAAAAGAAAAGAAAAGAAAAAGATGCTGCTATCTTTCACATAGGTGGTTCTTAATTAATGCTGATCAAGCTAGTGAATGTAAAAGATCATTTTGGGTAGAACTTAAGTCTATTATTATTGCTGACCTTTCAAAGGCCATTGCACTCTTGGTGTCTTTTACTGACAATATTAGGAATCAGAAGTTTAGAAAAACGAGGGGCTCTCCTCCTGTGTGACTTTCTTGAACTTTCACCTAAAGTAGGCCTTCACCTCCTTACCCAAGGCAGGGCTCCACCTCTTTCCTGACCATCCGGAGCTTGCACCCAAAGCAGGGTGTGGTGGGCTTAGTGGTAGCTTTTGGCTATAGCTTAAGGTCAAAAGATGTAAACAAGATTTGATACCACCCTAAACTGTAACTTTCTTAGCTAATCTCTATAATTTTATAAAACAAACTGTATCACTTTGGCTATTCACTCAAAACTAATGATTATGTTATTAAAATAATCATGAAGACTAATACTATTATAATCATAAAAGGGGGCACAGGGTTTCAAATTCATAGTGTGTTCTTCCTTTGAAAAATTTAGAAAAGAGTGAAGTTCAAGTGTTAGATATTCTATCTCCTGTTCCCTCTTCCTTATTTTATAGACTTCAACTTGAACACTGAATTTCTTTGAGATGATTTTCCCTATTCTTCCTAACCCTTCTGCCTTCTTTCACTGTATTCTTCTTTCCATCCTTTTTTCTTTGACTCTGGTTTTTGGATGTAATATTCCTAGAAGTTTTCACTTTAGAATTTTTTTTAAGAAGTGACTGAAAGGTTTTTTCAATTTCTGTTTTGTCCTCCGGTTCTAAGGGCAATTTTCTATTATGATTTCTTGAAATATGATGTCTAGATTCTTTTTTTTTTGTTTATGGCTTTCAATAGTGTCTCATCAAGTCATTACCTTCTATTTAATTAGTTCTAATTTTCAGTGAGTTCTTTTCTTTAGTAAGATTTTGTTCCTTTTGTCTCAAGATATTAATTCTCTTTTCATATCTTTCTTCCATAATTTTAAATTCTTTCCCTATATGCTCTTCTATCACTCTCATTTAATTTTTAAAATCACTTTTAGCTCTACTCTTAACTCTTGCTTTAATTCTTCCAGGAATTCTGTTTGGACTTGTGTACAAAGCATATTTTCTTTGAGACTTTGCTCATAAATGTCTACAAGACATTCTCTTATGAGTTTGTATCTGGGGCTTCCCTGTCAACCAAAATAGTCCTCTATTTGCCTGGTGTTTCTTTCCCTAGTGCTCATCAATCTTAGCTCTTTTTCAGTCTCTGAGTGCAGAAATGCTCCAGACACAGCACACTTCTGACCAGACTCAATTCCAGGGGTCTACAAACCTCTTTGTCTGTTTCCATAAGCCATGGCTAGAAATATGGTTTGTTATGACTTTTTCCCCAATCAGAATTCATTTTGGCATGTTTTTTAGATTCCTGTGGAGGAGATTAGGTGCTGGTACTAGGCTGTACTTCTTCCTGCTACTCTGCCATCTTGACTCCATCCTGTCATTAAGTTCTTTCAACAAACACAGGTACAGTTATGTATGAGGGATACACTGAAGAGTATTATAGTAGTAGCTTGATAGTGTCACCCTATATACTAAAGGATATTCATAATGATGGATGTTATACAAACATGAAGAGCCATTCAACTCCCACTTAAGGAGTATGCCATTCACAGGCTTCAAAAGACTCAATTTCAGGTCTTACAGTAGTTGCTATAATACTAATAAATAAAAGTGCTTGAAAACATTTACTTAGATAACTCCAAGTTTTCCAGGGCAGTGTATATTTATTTAATATTATTATGATTCCTGTATAGATCATGGTTGTTTAAAGCATTCTTCAGTGCCTTAGTATTTAAGTGGATCTGTGACTTCATCAGTCTGGTTACTTTGGTGGTACCTATTGCAAATCTATCTATATCTTTTTTATCTTGTGAGATTCTTTTCCTACAATAAGTCAGGATTTCTCTAAAAGAAAAGATTTGCCTAAAAAGTATGGTCATTTGGACAACAGGAAAAACATATGCTAATGATTTTGAATTATGAATGAATGCCATTTTAGGATGAAGGAGCCTTATTTTGCTTTAAGCAGTGTCAAGAAACTCAAGATAAAAGTCTAGGGCAAAGTTTTCCTTAGCACAGTGGTGGCAAGAAGCTTGAGCCTCTTTCATTTAGAAATTTCTGTGATTCAAGTATTTCATTACATTCAGTATTCATATGATAATTTGAAAAATGTTTAACAAAATTCTATTTCTAAACCAAAATCCTATTTTATTTTTGGATGTATTCATCTCCAAAATTTGAATGATTATATACTGCCTCATTGCCAGCTTCCTTAGGTGAAGAGAAAAGCTAGATATTTCCTCTGACATGCACCTTGTGCTTTCTATTTTCTCCTGGGAGCAGCAAAAACCCCTCAGAGAATGTGGCAAGGCAGGGTGTCTTCCATTTGCCCCAAAGGATTTCATCCTACATAGGGAACACACTACTCTCTGCCACCACCTCAATACCAACCTCCTCAGGTGAAAAGATGAGCTAAACATTCCTCTGACCAAATTGCCTTGTGCCTTCCATCTTCTGCCAGACACACCACATCCTCCCATGGAAAGGCAACAAGGAACGAGCTTCCATTTGCCCCAAAGCAAAAGCTTCCATCTATGCCAGCACAAGGTACTTTCCCTCTCCTGACACTGGCATGATCTCCCAACCAGAATGTAAGAGATCCTCCAGTGCAAAGAGGAGCATCCTAACCTTTTATCTCAGGTCTTCCATCTGCTGCTGCACCTGTCCCATGAGGAAAGAGGGAAAGGAAAGCTGGTAAGAAATAGAATTTCTTTCTCCTGCTATGCAGCTTTGACATCTATCTCTTGCTCTTTTTCCTACCTGATATCTTCCCTTCAGAGGGAAGAGTAGTGAAGCAGGGCCTCCCATCAGACAGTCTGACTATGTATTTCCTACCTCATAAAGCACTTGCCTCCAGCCTGATCTCCAATTTCCTTTTGGAAGAGAAGAGGCACCCTCCACTCATTGATGAATGTTTTTATACCTGGTCATCCCTTTCATATTCCTACATGATTATCCAAACCAAATTCTCTACCCCTCAGTATCTGATTCCTTATTCCCATCTCCCTCAATCTTCCCACTTCAAAGTTTCAATCAAATATCATCTTCCTCTTCCATCCATCATCTTCCACTGTGCCTTCTGAAATGTCTATTCCAGTCCAGTTTCCAACTTCTCTTCATCCTAAATCTTTTCTTCTTCCACTTCTTCCACTTACTACTATTGAAACCTGACTGTCCTCAAGGTGGCACAGCCTCCATCACCTCCCTTTCCGCTACTGGCTTCACCTTCACTTCCTCAATTCCCTGGTTGAGGGAGGAGAATTGGAATATTCCTTTCTCTCCATTGCCACTTCTAGGTTCTCCTCCATCTCCATCACTCAGTAATTTCTCCTACTTTGTACTTCATGCTATTCAGAGCTATTCATATTCATATCTTTGAGTAATATTCTCTCTTACTACCCAATCAAACTCTTAGGAGTTGTCTCTAGATGTATAGGTCTTTCCCCTTTCATCCTCAGTGATACATGGCTTACGTAATTTTTCTGTCCTCCCCAACTGCTACCCTTGTAACTAGGGGACTTCAAGCTATATATTGACTCTCCCTCAAACACCCCAACAATCTATTCACTTCCCATGAGCTACTCCTACAATCCTCATCCACACACATAAATGGTCATGCTCTTGGTCTTGCCATCTTCCACAAATGTACCATCTCCACATTCAAGAATTGTGAAATTCTATTATCCAACTATGATATATTTACTTTTTTTCACCTCTCCCTCTACCTTCTTTATAAAATCCTACTCTTTGTTAGTACCATAGCCTTTAATCTTTTAATGCTTCTATTCTCTCCCAGCCATCTCCCCTGCAATAGCCACTCTTCCCTATCTTGGTTGAAGCAATTCAACTCTTTGCTGTCATCCTCTCTTCATTCCTAGTCCCCTTGTTTTATTGCCATTTGCACCTTACCGAGCATCAACTTTGGATCATTTCCACCATTTGCTGCCATTATTCCTAAATCCTATTGCTGAACTAAGGTGGAAAAAAATCATACAATGATTCATCCTCAGCCCACTACAAATGTATGTTATTCAGCTTCAGCTGAGGCCTTACTGCTACTAGGCAATCCTTCTATTCCTCTCTTATTAATTCACTATCTCACTTTCCAAAGTAGCTCTTACAAAACTTTCTATCCCTCCTCTAATCTACCGTGACTCCCTTTAACTCCACTATCTTAGCTGAGAACCTTATCTCATCTTTTACTGAAAAAACTGAGGCCATTTCACCACAAACTCTCCCTGTCTTCATCTCATCACTCAGAAGCCTTGACCCCTTTATACATTGAGATAGTCTTACTCCTTACTAAGGCTTACCCCTACTTACTTAAGGATCTCATTTCATCCTATACTCTCCAACAGATTTGCCCCATTTATCATCCCCTCTATCATTTATTTCCAATTTCTTTCTCTCTCCTGACTCATTCCCTAATTCCTACAAATATACCTATGTTGCGCCCTCATCCTAAAAAAAAAAATCTTCACTTGACCTTTTCATTTCCTCTATTTTCCAATATAATTCCTGCCTTTTTAGGCAAACTTCTCAAAAACACTGTTTACCATAAGTGCCTCCACTTTCTCTCTTCTTACTCTTTTCTTAACCCCTTACAGTTCACTTTCCAACCTTATCATTTCATTGAAATTGCTCTCTCCAAACTTACCAGTGATCTCTTTAGATGCCAAATCCAGTAACCCTTCCTCGGTGCCCATGCTCATCAACTTCTTTGTAGCCTTTGGCACTGCTGAACACTGATACTCTTCTTTCTAGGATTTGAGGATACCCCTCTCTCCTGGTTCTCCTTCTATCCTTCAGATCACTCTTTGGTCTCCCTTGCTGGATCCTCATCCAGACCATATCTTCTAATTGTAGATGGCCCTCTGGGTTCCCTCCTGGGACCTTTCATCTTCTCCTGTTATATTGCTCAGTGATCTCATCAATTCTCATGGATTTAATTACCGTTTCTATCAACAGGTAGATTTCACTTTTGTAATATCTCTCAGAAATGTTCCTTTCTCCCCTCTGACATTACCACCTCTCTAGTGCAGGCCCTCATCACCTCACACTTGGACTATTGCAGTGTCTTCTAGTGGGTTTGTCTGCTCAACCTTCCATCCAACTCCAGTTCACTCTCCATTCAGCCATCCAAATGATTTACTTAAAGTGCAGGTCAGACCATATCATACACTTAGTCAGTAAATTCCATTGAGTCCTCTTCATCTCCAGGAGCAGATAAAAATTGCTTTATTTGACATTCAAAACCGTCACAACTTATTCCCACCACCACCACCACCTACCTTTATATAGACTTTTTATACCCTACTTCTTACCAAATACTCTTCAATCCAGTGGCATTGGCCTCCCTGCTATTTCATGAACAAAATACTCTGGACATTTTCTCTGCCTGGAAGTCTTTTCCTCCTCAACTCTGCTTTCCTACTTCCTTGGCTTCTTTAACTAAAATCCCATCTTTTGTAGAAAAACTTGCCTAACCCCTTTGTTTGCATGTTGTTTCTGTCATTAGATTGTGAGCTCCTTGAGGGCAAGGACTCTCTTTTACCTCTTATCGTATCCCCAGCACTTAACCTGGCACATATTAGACACATTACATGTTCACTGGCTGATTAATTGGTAAAACAAAGGAAAAATAATCACAAAATCCTTAGCTTTCACTTCTTTCCAGCAAGGCTGTCTCAAAAAGAAATTCCAAATATGTTAAGTTGTAATGCATTATAAAATTCAGATCAATCTCACTAAAAGAAAATATAAGTAAAATAATTTCTTAAGATGATATGCATCAAATGAGACATAAATATATATGTGTGTGTGTATATATATATATATATATGTTCACCTTTTCATTTATATATTTCCTTTGTTTTAGACATTACCAGTGTAGAAATCTGTTTTGTTTATCCATACATACTTGTAATGCGTTTAGTTTTTCTTTCACTCTCAATTGGAAATGGGGAAGTATAATATAAGAGGGAGAAAGAGCTTCTTTCTTTTTTTTTTTTAACTTTTATTTAGAATATTTTTCCATGGTTACATGATTCATAATCCCCTTCCCACATTTTCTCCTTCCCCCTCCCAAAGCCAACAAGCAGTTCCACTGAGTTATACATATATCATTGTTCAAAACATATTTCTATGTTATTCATATTTGCAGTAGAGTGATCCTTTAACATCAAAACCCTAATCAGATCCCTGTTGCATTGTGTGATCAAGTATATATTTTTCTAATGCATTTCTGGTTCCACAGTTCTTTCTCTGGACATGGATAGCATTCTTTCTCAGAAGTTCCTCTGTATTCTCCTGGGTCGCACTGGTGCTGGTAGAAAAGTCTATTACATTCAATTATGCCATAATGTATCAGTCTCTGTGTACAGTGTTCTCCTGGTTCTGCTCCTTTCACTCTGCATCAATTCCTGGAGGTCATTCCAGTTCACATGGAATTCCTCCAGTTCTTTATTACTTTCAGCACAATAATATTCCGTCACCCACATATACCACAGTTTATTCAGCCATTCCCCAAATCGATGGACACTCCCTCATTTTCCAATTTTTTGCCACCACATAGAGCACAGCTATAAATATTTTTGTACAAGTCTTTTTCTTTATTAAAGAGAACTTATTTCTGCTGATGAAAAAAAAAATTGTTAAAAAGAGATGATCTGAATCCAGTCTATATAATATAATAATAGAGAAAAAAATTACAACTCTAGAATTTTAATCTGTGCAGATAATTATAAGATTTCTTAGACTTATTGTTTATTTTTGACAGATTTTTATTGAGCTAGATATAGGCATAATTATTCATTAGTCACCACAAATTAATTGGACACTAATATATAATTATTAAAAATCAATATTTTTTCTTTTTAAGAATCTAGACTTTATGTAGGAAATAAAATAATTAATCTAGTCATTTCTAGTATTAATGAATCTTTCTTTTGAATAAGTGTATTAATATAAAACTATCACTACTGAATGTTTATTTCAAATGAACATCAAGTAAATGAATCTTTCTTAAATTTAATATTTATTCAGTCCCTCATAAACTTATTCAGAATTGTTCTGAATAATTGAAATACTGAAAATATCATATTTTAAATGCTATATAAATGAAATAGTTTTATTTTGTATTTATTTAATGCTATTTTATTACCAGAGAATTAAAGGCAGACCTTCCCATTTTTTATTTTCTATTACTTAAAGAGAATATTTAACTATATACTTTTGAATGTCATATCTGTTAAACTACTAAATAGTAATTTTATATTATTTATGTTATTAAATGTACTGTGAGTTAATTTAGTGTCTGTTTTTCTAAGTTTACTTTTTGTGTTCCTATTGTTTCTATTCCCTTATAGATGTGCCATCCAGTCCCTCTGAAGTAAGAATTATAGAGTTGTCACAAACTATTGCCAAAGTTTCTTTTAACAAACCAGACTCTCATGGTGGTGTACCTATTCATCACTATCAATTGGATGTAAAAGAAGTGGCTTCAGAAACATGGAAAGTATTTCGCTCCCATGGAACTTCAAGTAAGTAAATAAATTTGCAATCCTAATTCAAAATTATTTTAAGTACAAAGTCAATTCTTATTTTTGTTTCATCCATTATATTTTGCATTTCAAAGGAATGAGAATAGACGTTTCATTACCCTAAATTAAATAATAAAACTTTGGAAAAAATTACAAGAAGTTTAAAATTTTTTTAAAATCCATAGCAGTGACTTCTACAGAAAGTGCTTCTTAAATTAAAAAAAAAAACTTACTAAACACCCAAACCAGGGAAACTATACTAAATTTATTATCAAGATTTCTAAACCTAGGTTTGTTTTTGAGGCAAATGTTTGAGGCACTGTTTAATACTGACTACTTTGGACACCTCTTTGCCTGAAGATCAAATATGTCACATCTTGCCCCTTCTTAAGAGTTTTTTGGTACCTTTAATGGGATTGAGGGAGGGGGGTGTCTGTAGAATATAAAGGGCAGTCTCTTATACCGCATTTCCATTTAACCACTAAATGCCAGATTAACTTTTTCAAGGAGATACTTACTTTAAAGATATAGACAGTACTCATTTTACATAAATGGACCATTCTTCAGACCTTGGAGGGGGGGGGGGAGAAGAAGAGGGTTTGGAGTACCAAGAAGAGAATACATTATTATACCATAAAATTAACATAGGTATTTTTTGTATTTTTTTGTTTTGGAATACAGATTTCTTTTCAGAATTCTTTACATAAAAGTCAAATTTGCATAATGTGAATTTACCTAAAATGAGAATTATCTATATAATCACAAGCATAAAAATTTATTTCATAACATGTGGGAGGCATAAGCCCTCTTACCCATATATAACCTCAGTCTCTAGGGAGAGGAAGGAGATTAGGTTCACAGTTTAAGTTGGTACCTATAAAACCCAATCCTAAATTCAGAATCCAAAACCCTCTTCGATTCAAGTCTTAGGTGCCTTGGTTTCTGTAGGTTTCCATGCCAGGCTAGCTGGCTGCAACATCTCGCCTGCAATCTTAGCTCCAAGTTTGCCTTGGCTTGAATTCCTGGGTTTGGTGGGAATTGCCATCAGCACCTGAAACAAATAAAATAGAACAGAAACCAAAAAAACCCAGACATGTTTCTCAAAGCCAGAATAAAAGAGAAGGATGGGCACCATTCCCAGTTTAGTTCATGGAGCCCAAACTACTGGTGAACTGTGTTCTTCATCTTCTGGATGCAGCAAAAAAAAAAAAAAAAGAAAAGAAAAGAAAAAGAAAAGAAAAGAGTTAGCAAAAAGCATGCAAAAAAAAAAAAACTGTCTAGGGGCAGCTAGGTGACTTGGTGGATTGAAAGTCAGGCCCAGAGATGGGAGGTCCTGGGTTCAAATTTGGCCTCAGACACTTCCTAGCAGTGTGACCCTGGGCAAGTCACCTAACCCTCATTACCCAGCCCTTAACACCCTTCTGCCTAAGAAAGACACCATCTATCAGGCCCATTTTTAAAGATGCATCTGGCCTGGCTATTCAGCCAAAGCAGCTTCCTTCCACCCAAGTGGCAGGAAAACTGAGGGAAGCGAGGTGAGATAATCTGGACACATGCAGGTTAAGTCACCTTATAATTATATGAATGTAAGCTATAATCATTTAGATTTGACTCATGAAAACTGTTGAACATGTGTGCTTTATAATTTATAAATAATTTATATCACTGACATAAAATTGTAGTGCAGAGAAGTTTAGATAAAAATTGTCAACCCACGAAGAGATAGCTTGAACACACTTTATGGTCTCTCACAAGGGGAAGAGAATAGCAGCTGCTGGTAGAAGCAGCCTGAGTGTTTGATCTTCTTGCCCACAGTGGGCAGCACAAGTGGGCAAGTACACTAGAGTGAGGATCTGAGAGTATCCATGTTCTAGTTGAAAACCCAGACCTCAAACTCAGGCCTCAAACTTATATATCATTTGAGACAAAGAGTGGATGCACGGGACATCCCCTTCTCTTCCCTGATCCTGCCACCATCCTAGTACAAGCCCTCATCACCTTACATCTGGACTCTTGCCATAAATTGCTGGTAGGAAGATTTGCATGCCACTCTCTCCTCACTTTAGTCTGTCTGCCAGTGAGCCACCAAAGGGATTTTCCTAAATCACAGATCTGACCTTGTCACCACTGTGAGTGGGGATAATAATATACCCAGTAAACCCCAGGGCTCCCTCTTACCTCCTGGATCAAATACAAAATCTTCTGTTTGGAAATCAAAATCCTTCATAACCTAGTCCTTCCCAAGCCTTTCCAACCTTCTTACATCTTACACACCCCGCTCTTCACCCCCATATACTCTTCCCTGACCTTTCTTTTCCATTCCAGTACTCTGCCCCTGGAATTTTCACTGGCTATCCCTCATTTGTGGAATGTTCTTCTTTCCCATTTCTGACTCTAGGCTTTCCTAGCTTCCTTCATGTCTTAACTAAAATCCTACCTTTTACAGGAAGCCTTTCCCAATCCCCATTAATTCCAGTGCCTTCCCTCTATTGATTCTTTTCTATATTTATCCTATATATGGCAAATTTGAACATATTTGTTATTGTTTCTTCCATTAGACTTTAAGCTGCTTGCCTCTTTTGAATCCCCACACTTAGCATAGTACCTGGCATATAAGGAATGAAGAAAGGAAGGGGAAGCCAGCTGGAAAATTGATCTGAAAAGGGAGAGAAATAAGAACTACAACTATTGCCTAAGAAACTCTAGACTCAAATAATCCTAAATTAGTGAGTTGTGCCCCATAAAGCTCTAAGACCAAAGGAACCACTTGGTGTTATGAGAGGGAAAATTATGGGACTGGCTGTAAATTTAATAATTTTAGTTAATCAAAATGGAGAAGGGGATAAAGATAGAAAAAGAAAGAGAGGGGGGGGCTACTTTCCTTGCTACTCCATTTAGCCACTATGTGGACCCCCTAGCTACACTCATCTGGGAGTCCAGCCAGCATCAAACACAGAAGACCCCAAAATACACTCTTGCCTTAGTTTATCAAACTTTTTCTCCACCCAATGACTCTCACATGTCACCTCTGGGGAGCCAACTGTGGCTTTCTATTTTTCCTGGGTTGCCTAGGGAGGTAGTCCCAGGAGCAGGTATGGAAATATCTGGCCTGCCCCTGTCTCGTGATCTTTTTATCTTCTTTCTCTATTGCTGCCTTTTTTTCCAACTGACTAGAGGAGGCACCAGAACTGCCATTCTATCCTCATGTTCCCCCAAGTCCCCTCAACGATTTCCCTCACACAATCTCTCCCCCCCATTCGTTGGGAGACCAACATGTTACATCACCTCTCTTGGATTTTTCAAGAGATTAACATGTCAGGTCTCCCAAGTGAATCATTATACAGATGGAGTCTATACACTTAAGATTCTCTCATGAGGGGGTATAAAATATTATATCCTACATAAAGGGAACCACAAGAATTTGGGGAGTAAGATGGGAAGAGAGAAAGAAAAAAATGATTGGTAGGCACATCGACAAAAAGCCAACTAGGGGACACTCCCCTTTGGCATACAAAGTTTATAATCAGAACAAATGGTAGATTCAACCCTCTTCAGTTCAGTTCATCAAATCCAAAAGTTCACTGAACCAGATCTCTTGATTTCTGCAAGCATCCTTATAATATCTTCTCCAGAAATTCCACTTTCCTAGTCCAGGGTGTTGGCAATTTTCTTTTCCTAAAATTACTTTAAAAGATCTTAAACTTTATATATTGGGATAATAATCCATACCCTCACCCCTCAGGAGGGTATATACCAACACTAGAATTGCCCCAGGATGCATGGCTAAGCTAGAAGGCATATGAATCAATTCTCCAAAAAGAAAACCAAACAGTGTCCTACCAGAATCATGAAGAGAGTAATAGTCTATGACTTTTTTTTTAAACCCTCAACTTCTGTGCATTGACTCATAGGTGGAAGATTGGTAAGGGTAGGCAATGGGGGTCAAGTGACTTGCCCAGGGTCACACAGCTGGGAAGTGTCTGAGGCCGGATTTGAAACTAGGACCTCCTGTCTCTAGGCCTGGCTCTCAATCCACTGAGCTACGCAGCTGCCCCCTAGTCTATGACTTTTTAAAAAATTTTATTCTCCTATTAGTAAAGGTATTTTTGAGTACATAATCCAAATATCTGTATATTTTCTTATTTATAAATTGTACCTTACGTGTACTACTGTGCTAATAATTATATACTTCATAAAGCTTGTGCAAAAATAGAAATTTTAAAAGATGAACTAACAAGGAAATACTTGATCCTAGAATCAACAAAGAGTTAGTGGAATTTATAAAATAAAAGGATGATATGGTCAGATTTGAACTATAGAAAATTCACTTTGGCAGTCATGTGGATTGAAGTGGATAAAGATGTTTTTTAGGGATTTGAAGGCTATTGCAATCATTCAATAAGCATGTATTAAGTATATGACGTACCAGTCACTGTGTTAATCATCGAAGATACAAAAAGAGGTCTAAGATAACCTCAGCCCTTAAGTAGCTCACAATCTAAAAGGGTGGGAGGGACAACAAACAAATATCTCAAATAAGTTATATTCAGAATCAATAGGAAATAATCAACAGAGAGAAGTCTCCAGAATTAAGATAGGTCAGAAAAGGCTTCTTATAAAAGATTTGATTTTAGTTGGGTCTTAAAAGAAAGTAGAGAAACAAGTAGGTTCAGAAGAGGAAGACGAACATTCTAGCCAGACAAAATTCCTGGAACCAAAAGATGGAATGTCTTGTTGGTGGAACAGCCAGAAGACTGGTGTCACAGGATTAAAAGGTGTATCTTGGGGAATAAGGGGCAAAAAAAACAACTGTAAAGCATCTGGGCTAGGTGTTGAAGAGCTTTGAGTGCCAAACAGAGGGCATATATTTCATCCTGGAGGCACAAGGGAGCCCTTGGAGTTTATTAAGAAGGTTAGACTTGTGACTTAGGAAAATCCCTCTGTAGCTGAGACCCACCAGAAGGGTATCGCCAACAGACTGGCTATGGAGGTAACATATTGTGCAGAGGTGAGGATGTGTCTTAACTTGACAGCCTGAGGGACTGCAAAGATGATATTGTCTTCTACTGGAATAGAGAAGAGAGGAGGTGGGAAGAGTTTAAGGGAAAGATTATTTGGTTTTGATCATGTTGAGTTTAAAATGTCTACTGGACATCTAGTTGAGGATTCTAAAAGACAGATGGGAGGTCTTCAGAAAGGTTGGGACAAGATAAAGTGAATTTGAGAATTATCAGTCCTTTATTGTTGTTCAGTAATTTTGGTCGTGTCTGACTTTTCGTGATCCCATTTGAGGTTTCCTTGGCAAAGATACTGGAGCAGTTTGCCATTTCCTTCTCCAACTCATTTTACAGATAAAGAAACTGAGGCAAATAGAATTAAGTAAACTGTCCAGGGTCCCAGAGCTAGTAAGTGTTTGAGGCCAGATTTGAATTTAAGAAAAGGAGTCTTCCTGTCTACTGGCCCAGCACTCTATCCATTGTGCCACCTCACTGCCCTTAAAAGGAAATATAGGCTCCAGTAAATAAGTAGTAAATGAGTCCAGCCATCTATGAATAAATTCTTAAAAACAAAGGAAATGATCTAACTCGATGAGAATACCCTATGGAATGTGAAGACAACATTGAGCCCCAAATGCTGTTCCTGAGTGGTTCAAAAGAGAAGTGGGCAGCTAAGAGGCACTATGGATAGAACTCTGGCCCTAAAATCAGGAATACCTGAGTTCAAGTCCATCCTCAGACAATTACTAGCTGTGTGATCTTGGGCAAGTCACTTAACATTGTTTTCTAATCTGTAAAATAAGCTGGAGAAGAAACTGACAAACCACTCCAGTATTTCAGCCAAGAAAATATCAAATGAGATCATGAAGACTATAGCAACTGAACAACAACAAATCAAAAGAGACATGAGAATTATGAAAGCAGAATTTGTATCAGAGGCTGCCAAGAATCACCAATGATCTCTTAGTTGCCAAATTCAGTAGCCTTTCCTTAATGCTCAATGTCTTTGACCTCTTGTCAGGCCTCTCTTGAGGCCAAGAGAGAGGTTTATTGTTTTTTTTTTCAGGATAGAGGAGATATGGGCATGTTTGTAGACAGTAGGAGACAAACCAGTGGAGAGGAAAAGATTGGAAATAAATTATGAAAGATGGGGCACATAGGTGGCTCAGTGGATTAAGATTCAGGTCTAGAGATGGGAAGTCCTAAATTCAAATCTGGCCTCAGACACTTCCTAGGTGTGTGACCCTGGGCAAGTCACTTAACCCCCACTGCCAGCCTTTACCTTCTGTCAGCCCTGGAATCAATACTCAGTAATGATTCTAAGATGGAAGGTTAGGGTGAAAAAAATGAAATGAAACTGAGGATGACCAAGGGAGCAATTTGTTGGAGGAGAAATGAAGGAATAGAATCATTTGAACAAGTTAGAGATGTTAGCCTTGGTAAGAAATAAAGCAGCTTCATTATGTGATTCAGGGATGAAGGAGGAGGGAATGACAGAGTGATTGGATAGGAAGAAGAGGAAATACATAGCAAATTACCTCAATTTTTTTCTGTATAATATGAGGCAAAGTTCTCTGTTCACAGAGGGGGAAAGGGTGAAAAATGGGAGAGTTGAAGAGGGTTGAAAGGATTTGGAAGAGCCACTATCATTTGAAAGTACATATGTAGAAGCAAAAAGAAAACATGACAGGAGCAATCCAGGGCTGAGGTTTGGCTGGGCATAGTCAGTCAGATGATAAGGGGGCTAAAGAAAGATTCAAGACAGGATGGTATAGAATTGAATAGGTTCCCCAAAGGACCAAGATAGGGAAAAGAACAAAGTTTAGTACAGGGGCGATAAGCTAGGAGAGAATCGAGGGGTGAAGGGCACAGGGGAAGAGTGCTGTTATATAAGTGAAGGGAGAGGGAGAGGGAGCCAGTAGATTGCAGTCAGATGAGATTTCAGAATTCTTGAACACAGAGGTAGTACATTTATAGATAATGGCAAGATAAAGGCTATGACCATCTTTGTTTGCCGCTGAGGTGGGGTGCAGGATTAGCTCTTGGGAGGTGAGTAGATTGAGGAATTGAGCAGTTGGAAAATTTTAGAGAGAATCAGTACATGTGCTGAAGTCCTCTAGTATGAGGACAAGAATTGAGTGAAAGAGAAAATTGTAAGTAAGCCTGGCATCAAACTCATTGAGGAAGGAAGGAAAATGACTTAGGGGTCTGTCATCAATAGCTACCAGGATTTCGACTGGGTGGTAGTTATGAATTACAGGTTCCAGAGAGATAGAGAAAGGGAAAGTGGCAATGGAGAGGAAGGAGGATTCCAACTCCCCTGCCACTACCAGTGAGCTAAGAGGAATGAATGCATATACAGCTAGGACTGGAAAGGATGCCAAGGGAGTCCAGGGAAGCAGGGAGAAGCCAGATTTCAGTAAGAGCTGAGAGATGGATGGAGAAGAGAGTTTAAGATGAAGGGAAATTTGTTGCCTATGGAACTGGCATTCCAAGAAGGCACAATTAAAGGAGTAGGTGGAGTTAGGATGAATCTTTGGAGTAGGAGGATTGAATGGGATGGGAATGAGGAGTTGAGTGGTAGGGGATGAGCTTTGAGGTTTGTATGATGATTTACAGAGGTTGTGAGTTACTAGGATATGATGGCTATGACCAGGTGTGAGAATGTTCTTTAGATGGAGGACATCTCTTCTGTACCCTCAAAAGAAGTGGGAAGCCTAAAGTCTTAGCACCAAAGATTCTCCACATCCCAGTTGGGAACTGGTCTGGTAAACAGCAGCTGACAGATGTCTGATACTGGTGTAAATGGAAATGGTTGCTTTGGACATATAAGAGCTATCTGGCTTAATCCCTACCAGCCTTTTCTCTTAGGGGGAAAAAAAAGAAAGAAAAAGGCTACAAACTCCTGTAAATGTAACACACAGTGGTTACACTTAAAAATTCAATTCAGAAACAAGTTCTGAAAATGATCAGGAGAAAGATTTTCAAATACAAAGGAAAGAAATTTCTAATAGCAACTCTTTTGTACCCACTTGAAAATGTAGGAGGGAATGGAATAATGTGTTCCAGAGAGCAATGAAGTTAAGGAAGCAATTTGAGGTGACCTCCCTGCAATCTAAGCTTAACCATACATGAAAAAAGATAACATTCAATAATAAAGAGGGATTTGAAACATTTTTTAGAAAGAAAACCAGCATTGAAGAGATTGCTTCTCAAAACCCCCCAAACAACAGAAATGTAAGAAGGGTGAATAAATGCAGGAGGCAAGGACAGCGATATCAACAGAGTGACAGCAGAGAGACTTCTTTCTAAATGAATACAAAGAGATAGGAATGAAGGCAGAAATCTGGTGGAGGTATTTTTTTCAAATCTACAAAATTTTATTATGTATTTACCAAAAAAAGTGGCATTAAACAAAAGCTTGGCCTTACATATTGTATTGTATATAAGGTACTTGACTACTTTTTAAAACCACTTTTAAAACATGCTTCATTATAGAACCAAACCACAGCATGGTGATCATTCACAAGAGGACAGGGGTCACAATGAACAGAAACTGGCAACACTACTTAGAGGCGAATCATTGTGTTGCTATTGCTTATTGATATTTTTTGTGGGACCACCTTACAACATAGTAGGGTACATGAAGGAGGGGGGATATGAGAGCAGGGAGATAAAGAGGAGGGCTTGATGGTCCCTGGGCCCAATCAGAGGCTACCAGTGATGGGAAGGTGATCCCTCTGATCTCAGAAAGCTAAGAGCCTACCAGAGATTGAGTGAGGAGGAAGGGGGAAGGATTGACAAGTGAGAAGGGATGGAAGGAGGTCTTGTTTTAGTGGAGGGAAGAGGTTCTGCTAATGAATATTCCTATAGGTGAATAGAGAAGTCCTGTGAAGGGAGACTGGCACATTTGCCAGGTGTGGCTTAGGGGATTTGATGCTTGAAAAGTCTATTTATCCTGAAGTCAGGAGTGGGGAATTTGGAACCCTGGAGGCTGCTGACATCTGGAGGAATGGAAGAGCATGGACAAAGGAAGGAGAGATTTTGAGACGAAGGGGAAAAGAAGAATAAGGAGGGAAGGGTATAGATCAGTGGTGGGCTGCATAATAATGGACATGATGGTGGAAGAGCCCTGCTGTGGGGCAGTTTCTTCTCCAATACCTGCAGTAATTGGAATTGTTCTGGGAGAGAGACATAGTGGAAAAGGAAATCCACAGGGCAAGCTCTACAAAGCAGTGGCAGAAATTTTCTCTAGAGGGGAGAGCCTAAAATGGATACATGGTGAACTCAGAGAAAAGAGAGAGAACAGACAATTATAGGGGTCAAGGGGTCATGAATCAGAGGAAGAATCTAAATAGAAAGAGAAGACAGATAATGAAGAGAGTGAGAAAGGGGTACAAAAAATGAAATTTTTAAAAAACTCATTAATAGGACTACTTGTGGGGGAGGAGGAGAAAAGGAAATATTGTTTACTTATTGAGAGGAAAAAAGGGGAGAAGAAATATGTAATCAGATAAAAGCATGAGAGAAAACCCTAAAGAGTATGGTGTATAAAGGAGAAGAGAGGATCAAAGGGAATGGAAAAGAACCAGTGGGAACAGGTGCACCTTTTAAAAAGATTGAGGTAAAATAATTGACTGAATATGATACTGTGTTTATAGCAGAAAATGGAAAAAATGACATAAAAAAGCCTCAATATTAGAAACAAATGAGGAAACTATATTTCTAACTTTCATAACTTTAAATGTAGGGGGCAACTGGGTAGCTCAGTGGATTGAGAGCCAGGCCTAGAGATGGGAGGTCCTAGGTTCAAATCTGGCCTCAGACACTTCCCAGCTGTGTGACCCTGGGCAAGTCACTTGACACCCACCCTCCCGCATTGCCTATCCTTACCACTCTTCTGCCTTGGAGCCAATACACAGTATTGACTCCAAGACAGAAAATAAGGGATTACAAAAAAACAACTTTAAATGTGAATGGGTCAAACAATTCAATAAAATGAAGAGTGACAGAATAGATGAGAAAACACAGCCCTACAACTTGTTGCTTATAAGAAACACATTTTTAAAAACTAAGACATGCACAAAGTAGTGGAAAAAATGTTGATGTGCATCAAGTAAGTATTAAAAAAAAAACCAGGAGTTCCAATTATGCTATCTGATAAAACACAAAGGTTTGAAAAATAAAAAGATAAAGCAACCATAGACACCAAACCAATATCAGTAACAAACTTGTGTGCTCCAAAATTGCCTTAGGATCTAAATTGATAAAGGAAATGTCTTAAGTTACAAGAAGACATAACACAATAATTAACAGTAGACTTCAAAATCCCTCTCTCAGTTTTGGCTAATCCAAGCCAAAAAAAAAAAAGTGGGGAAATATAAAATTTAATAAATTGCTGGAGAAATTGGAATTAGAAGATTTATGGCATCTTCTAAGTGGGACAGCAAAAAACAAAACAAAACAAAAACCATGTTAAGTGCCACATAGTAAGTTTACAAAAATTGATCACTTATTGAACATAGAATTATTGGAAACAAATTTTAAAAAACAGAAGTAGTTTGTGTATTCTTGATATGCCATAGACCAGTGATTCCCAAAGTGGGCGCTACCGAGCCCTGGTGGGTGCTGTAGCGATCCAGGGCCAAGCGGTGATGACCATAGGTGCATTTATCTTTCCTATTAATTGCTATTAAAATTTTTTAAAAATTAATTTCCAGGGGGCTAAGTAATATTTTTTCTGGAAAGGGGGCGGTAGGCCAAAAAAGTTTGGGAACCACTGCCATAGACAATGAAAATAATAATTGGTTCAAGGACCACAAACAAAAGATACAAACCCATGTGTATCCTTAAGAATTAAATTCAAAATAACAAAGAACAAGTCATAGAAATAATTAATGACTATGGAAAGGGAAAAAAATAATGGTGAAACAATCGATCATATACCTCTCTCGACTATGGGATTTTTTGCCGAGAGTAGTTGAGCTGGATTCTTAACCAAATAAAAAATAGAGGCAACTACAAAAGATAAAATAGATAGCTTTAAAGGCTGTAAACTAATATAAAGGAAAGTGGCCAAATAAGAAAAAAATCTTCATATCAAATTTCTCCTGTGAAGGCAAAATGAATAAACAATAAGTATACATATATAAGACTAATAGTCATTCTTCCGCAGTTAAATAGTAAAAGAATATGAACAAACAGTTCTTAAACTACAAAGTATTCATAACTCAATGAAAAAATTCCCCAAATCACTAACAATAAAAGAAGTGGTTTGGATGACTGCCGATTTATAATAGGACATCTAGAAGTACTGTTCCTCTTTCATCCCTATTTCTTTTCATTGTTTCCCTTGGTACTGTAGATTTTTTAATGAATTTTGTTATTATTTTATTAAGTTCTATGAAGTATCCTCTTAGCAATTTAATTAACATAGCATTAAATGTGTAAATTAATTTTGGTATTGTTGCTATTTGGATCATATTGACATGGCCTACCCATACAAGTTGGCATAAATGATCAAAAAGTGGTAATGGTCAATGTTAGAGGAGTTGTGGAGGATAGGCATACTAATATATCATTAATGAAGCTATGAAGTGGCAGGCACAACCAGTTTGGAAAGCAAGTTGGAATTATGCAAATAAAGTAACTAAAATTACCCTTTGAACCAGAGAATCCATTAGTTAGCTTATGCGTCCTATTAAACCACTGATAATAAAAAAAATCCCCATGCTTCAGAATATTTATAGCAAAACTTTTTTTTATGATAACTGGCAACTGGAGAAAAAAAGGTGTTTATTAGTTGGAGAATGGCTAAAAAAAATGTGGGACATGAATATAATAGAATATAGCTGTGCTATAAGAAATTATATATGTGATGAATAGAGAGAGAAGCCTGAAAATATCTGTATGAACTGATACAGAGTAAAATAAGCAAAACCAAGAAAACATGTACACGATAAGTACAACATATTTTTTATTTTTAATGTTTTTATTTACTTCATTAAATATTTCCCTATTACATTTTTCCAGTGCTTTTTAAAATTTTATTTAATTGATTAAGAGAATTTTTCCATGGTTACATGATTCATGTTCTTTCCCTTCCCTCCTCCCCTCTCATAGCCAATGCACAATTCCACTGGGATTTACATGTGTCATTGATCAAGACCTATTTCCATCTAATTACATTTTTAATATTTTTAAATTCCTAATTTCAAATTCTCTCCCCCCATCCAAACCTCCCCCACCTCTTGAAATAACAAACAATATGGTATCAATTCTACACGTGAAGTTGTGCACAAAAATATTTCCATTGTAGCCATGTTGCAAAAAAAAAAAAAAAAAAAAAAAAACAACCATATACCCACACAAACAAGAAAAATAAACCAAAAAGTATGTTTCAATCTGCACTCATAGTCGATCCATTCATTCTCTGGTAATGAACAGCATTTTTCTTCACTGGTACTTTAGAAATATAGTTGTCTTGATTAGATTAGGTAAAACTTTGACAGTTAATCCTTATTACAATATTGCTGTTACTATGTACATCACTTTCCTGGTTCTGCTCACTTCATTTTGCAGCAGTTCATATCATATTTCACAGGTTTTTCTGAAGCCAATCTGCTCATCATTCCATATAGTACAGTAGCATTCCACTGCAATCATGTAACATAATGTGTTACTGATAGGCATCCCATCAGTTTCCAATTCATTATTGCCACAAAAAAAAAGCTGTTATCCATATTTTTGTACATAGAGGTCCTTTTCCTTTTGTTTTTTATCTCTTTGGATACAGACCTAGTAGTGGTATTTCTGGATTAAAGGGTAGGCAGAATTTTATAACCCTTTGGGTATAGTTCCAAATTGTTCTCCTGAATAGTTGGAACAGTTCACAACTCTACCAACAATGTAGTATTGTACAGGTTTTTTTACATCCCCTCCAGCATTTGTAATTTTCCTTTTCTGTCATGTTAACCAATTTAATAGGTATGAGTTGGCATCTCAGAGCTGTTTTATTTTGCAGTTCTCTAAATTAGAAGTAATTTAGACCATTTTTTCCAGTAATTGTTGATAGCTTTGATTTCTTCATCTAAAAACTGTCTGTTCATATTCTTTCACCATTTATCAATTGTTGAATGACTTCTTTTTATATTTGGATAAATGTCCTAAGTATTCGAGAACTGAGGTCTTTTTAAGAGAAACTTGCTATAAAATTGTTTTCCGAAGTTCTTGCTGTGCTTCTAATTTTGGCTGCATTGATTTTGTTTGTGCAAAACTTTTTAAATTTTAGATAAACAAAATTATCTATTTTACTCAGAGAGATCCTTTCTATCTTTTATTTGGTCACAGATTTATTCATAGATATTAGATATATTTTTCCAGGCTCTCTTAATTTACTTGCTATATTATTCTTTATATCTAAATCCATTTTGACCTCACCAGTGATGATGTGCCAGGCCCCGCTCCTACTCCGCACCCCAGACTGAGTGCTGTGCCAGCCCCCACAGATATGGAGTGCCATGCCCCTCCCCCTTATCCCACACAGGGGAGGGAGAAAGGGCTCCCATTGGGCTGCTGGGCAGAGGAGTGGGTGAAGTGAGGAATGACCTCAGCACATGTGGAGAGAGAGAGAGAGAGAGAGAGAGAGAGAGAGAGAGAAATGGCCAATTGCTCTGCTCCCTTCTAGCTCTGCTGCCTGTGAGCCACCCACCTTCCCCCCTGTGCCCTCCCATTGGGCTATTGGGCAGAAGGACAGGGGATGTGAAAAAATGTCATCATGTGAGGTGGAGAGGGAGAGGGGAGCAGCTCCACCCAAGTCCCTCTGCCTTTCTAGTAATGAACTCTGGAGGTGAGGGCAGCTTCATGCCCACAGAGAGTGCTCTCAGTGCCATCTTTGGCACCTGTGCCATAGGTTCGCCATCACCAGTATATTCTGTGAGATACTGAACTATGCCTAGTTTCTGCCAAATCACAGTTTTTCTTAGCAGTTTTTGTTAAATGGTGACTTCTTGCTCCAAAAGCTTAGATCTTTAATCTTATTAATTACTAGATTACTACAATCATTGTAGTGCCTAATTTATTACACTGATCCTCCACTGGTTTTTTTTTTAAGCCAATACCAGATCGTTTTGATAATTTCCACTTTGTAGTATCATTTGTACTGCTTTGGCTACCTTCCTTCACATTATTTTTAATTGATTACCATGATATTCTTGACATTTTGTTTTCTAAGATAAATTGTTATTATTTTTTCTAGCTGTATAAAATAATTTTTGGTAATTTAACTGGTATAGTATTGAATAAATAAATTACCTTAAGGAGAAATGTCATTTTTATTATTTTGACTTGACCTACCCTTGAGCAATGAACATTTCTCTATGTGTTTAGATCTCTGTGTGAAAAGTTTGTATAGCCCCTGATTTGTCTTGGCAAGTAGACTACCAAGGAGTCTGCAGTTATCTCAAATAGAATTTCTCTTTCTAATTAGAAAACAGAGAATGGAGGCAAAGAGGCCATTTAGTATTTTATTATTTTAGTAGTCCAAATAAGAGATGTATCTGAACTATAATAGAAGTCTTGTAAATGGAAAAAAGAGTTAGATTATGGGATTTTCCCAGGGATAACTTTGGCACTGTCAACCCCTACCTTCCTCACTTCAGTATTTGGCCCCAAGGACCAGCCAGAGACAAGCTTAGTGGGAGTGACAATGAGAAACTTTGTTTATTCTTCTTAGCAGAACAGCATGCACATGGAGCTTGTTTTTACTAAGAAAGAGTCCCACCAGCTAAAGGGACTTGCTAGCCTTTATTATTCAAGACCGCATAGTTCTAGGGGAGGGGTGTAACAGTTAATTCCTGGAATAGTACTTAGTGGCTCTCCTAAGTACATGGAAATAAGCCAGGTTGGTTGTTTGGCAAGAACAGTTGCTTTATCTAGAAAGGAAAATTGAGCAAATCCAGATGATTAGTGTAGTCATTATTCATTTCATTTTTATAGTACTCCTACATGTTAAAATGGGGTCCCCAATGATGTAGCTACTCATAGTTCACAGGTTACACCTAATATAAAAATTATAAAGTTCATGAGTTCTTAGAGATCACACCTGTGGTACTCCACAAATCCAGCCTCAAAGAGTTTCCTCAACTGTAAAATGGTGATAATACCTACCTCAGAAAGAAGCTTGTGGCATTTCAGAGGTAGGGACAAAGTCTTCCTAGTTTGCCACTAACCTTAAATGTCTTAGAATGGACTCTATTTGCCTTTACAAAAAGAATGACATAGAAGAGGACCACAATAGAAAGCTTAGATTTGACCATTTACATTGAAATAGAGAATTATTCTAAAATAGTTACTTATACTAAAAGGGGGAAATAGGGGCTCATCTCTCTGCATACTTCCATAGTGTTATTACTGATATTTTATTCAGTATTTTTGCATCAGTAATCTGTTTTATCTCTCCCTGTTTTGGATTTCAGGACCAGTAAGACATCTTTGTCAATTTTTTACAAATAATTCTTATAATAGTGGAGTAAATTGTTCTTTAAGAGAAGTTTGATAGAAAATGCATAGTTCCATTACATCCAACAAAAAACTGGAAAAAGACTAGCATCCTCTTTCCCCTTGGGGAGTGGGCATCTTGAGCCCACAACATAGGGACAGTGGCACACAGATGATAATGTGAAAATTCCCAAGTCTTCCATAGAAGTAATTTAGACCATTTTTTCCAGTAATTGTTGATAGCTTTGATTTCTTCATCTAAAAACTGTCTGTTCATATTCTTTCACCATTTATCAATTGTTGAATGACTTCTTTTTATATTTGGATAAATGTCCTAAGTATTCGAGAACTGAGGTCTTTTTAAGAGAAACTTGCTATAAAATTGTTTTCCGAAGTTCTTGCTGTGCTTCTAATTTTGGCGCATTGATTTTGTTTGTGCAAAACTTTTTAAATTTTAGATAAACAAAATTATCTATTTTACTCAGAGATCCTTTCTATCTTTTATTTGGTCACAAATTTATTCATAGATATTAGATATATTTTTCCAGGCTCTCTTAATTTACTTGCTATATGTCAGCCTAATTGTGAGGTTTGGTAAAGTTAAACCTGAAGAACTAATGATGACAGATAACCTTCCACCTTCCCTAGTGGCAGGAAGATTCTTTTGAAAATTCAAGAAAGTACACAGAACTTGGTGCATAGCCAAATTGTCAAAAAAAAAAAATTCCTTGGCCAAGATACTTTGTAACATGAGTTTAGATTTAATTTTGGAGTGGGAAAAGGGAGGGGAGGGAGGAATCAAGAATGTTTGGAATTAAAAACTTTTTTTAATGAAGGTTAAATTTTGTTTTTACATGTAATTGGAAAAAAAATTAAAATTTTGGAGTGAGTATTTTTTTAATTGTTTCCAGTATCTTCCCATGGACCTTGAAAAAATGGGAAGCATCATTGTGACAATGTCAAAAAACATAGAAATTAATCAGTTAATAGTTTTGTTTTGGGGGGGGGGGTGGGAGAATTTATGGATAAATTAATTTTATTTAAATATTTGATAGAATTTACTTAAAAATCCATCCCGGCTTTCAGCTGTTTTTTCTGTGGGAGTTCATGTATGAATTATTCAGTTTCTTTTTCTAAGTTCTGTTTTTAAATTTTTTCTTTTTATTGTTTGGTTAATTTGGGGATTTTATATTTTGTAAGTATATTTGTAACTATTATGTTTCTAATTTTGCTTGTATAATGGAGAAAACAACTTAAAATTATTTCTTTTATTTCCTTTTCATTTATTGAAATTCTTCCTTTTTGTTTGAGTTAACATTAAGTTGCTTTTCTCTTTATTTTAAATAGCTAATGACTTATCTCTTCTATTTTAAATACTATTTTTTTCTGTTTTTAAAATTCATTATTTTAGTTTCTTATTTTTTTATTTAATAACCAATTCACTGACATTTTCTTTCTCTTTTCTGTTTTGAAAAAAAAAAGTTTAAAGATACAAATTTTCCCCTACATAAAAAGATAAAAATTTTCCTGTGGCTGCAGTACCAAAATTATTTTCTCATTGTTCTGATTTTTTAAAGTAAAAAGCATTGTTTTTCCTACATTTTTTTCCTTCCACCCATTTATTTTTTAGAATTTATCTTTTTTCCATATAAACCTAACTCCTGACTTCAAATGATCTTTATCGATTATTATTTTTTGTTTTGTGTTTAGTATTATAATGGGTTTATAATAAGTGAGAAAATAATTGTGGGAAAGAAAAAAACCCTAACGGAGCCCCATTATGTAACATGGTTGTAGGGTCTACAACCAAGCCAGGAGCTGGGAATATTTAAAAAAAAAAAAAAAAAAAAAAAAACTAAAGAAAATCCCTGCTCTCAAGCTCATAAATCTACTGGGGAAGATAAACAACTATGTACAACAAACTTTGTACAAAATAAATTGAAAATAATCAATAGAAAGAAGGCACTAGAATGAAGAAGGATCAGGAAAGGCTTCCCATAAAAAGTGGGATTTTAGCTGGGATTTGAAGGAAGCCAGGAATCAGAGATGAGGACCAAGAGCATTCCCAGCATGGTAGACAGCTGAGGAAAGTTCCTAGAGGAAGGAAATAGTGTCTTAGGAACAGCAAGAAGAACAGTGTCATTGGATCTTCAAATACCTGAAGAGGTATAGGAGAATATAAGACCAAAAAGATTGAGTGGTAGGGAATAAGAGAGGGGCAGATTATGAAGGATTTTGTATGTTAAATAGAGAATTGTATACTTCATCTTGAAGGCAATAGGGAGCCCATGGAGTTATTGGAGAGAGGTGACATGGTCAGACAGGTTACATTGTTTATACTTTATATGCAAATAATATTTTGCATGTTGTCTCCTCCTTTAGAATGTGAGTTATATGAGGGCAGGGAATTTATTTTTTATCTTCTTGGTACCTCCAATGCTTAGCACAATGCCAAGAGTTACTCCTTAGTAAACACTTATTGATTGATCAGTTATGATAAATTATGACCTTTTGCCACAACTACAACTACTAACCTTAATTCTAGAAACACAATCCCACCATTTATTTTTCCCAGAATACCAAAAAAATTGTTTTATCAAGAATTCTCTTTATATTTCTTGGCAGCACAATAGGTGAATTCAATTCTTTCAGGAAATAAATTCTCTTGGTTCTTGCACATAACTATTATGCTATGACATATCTTATATGATCAGGATATTTCCCATTTTTACTTTCCTTCATGTTCTAATAATTCAGAGTAGTTTTTCTTTTGTGATTTTTTTTTAAATACAATATCCCAATTTGTTTAAGGGTTTTTGTTTTATATTTTGCTATGGTTTTCTGGGAGCCCAGTGGGTCATAAATTGTCTTTCTTCATCCTATCTTCTGGGTCACTTGTTTTTTATAGTAAATATTTCATCTGTTCTTATTTTTCCAGGCTTTAAAAAAAAGTTGTTCTCATACTTCTTTCTGTCTCATTGAATCATTAAATCCTATTTGTTCTATTCCATTTTTTTAGAGTATTCATTATTTAAATAACATTTTTCACATTCTGTTCTGAGTTAATTATTTTTTTTCCAGGTATTTTTTTTAACATTTATTAATATTCATTTTTAACATGGTTACATGATTCATGCTCCACCTTTCCCCTTCAACCCCCCCTCCGAACCCCCCCCCACCCTTGGCCGATGCGCGTTTCCACTAGTTTTGTCATGTGTCCTTGAACAAGACCAATTTCCAAATTGTTGGTAGTTGCATTGGTGTGGTAGTTTCGAGTCTACACCCTCAGTCATGTCCACCC
>NC_058132.1:418864977-418902273 GCF_016433145.1 Gracilinanus agilis | reverse complement strand
GTCTATATTGCCCTCTTGTTGTAGGACTTCAGGGCAATTTTGCTGAATTATTTCTGTTAGTATAGAGTCCAGGTTTTTATTAATTTCTGGTTTTTCTGGAAGACCAATTATTCTCAAATTGTCTCTTCTAGACCGGTTTTCTTGGTCTGTCACTCTCTCATTGAGATATTTCATGTTTCCTTCTATTTTTTCAGTCTTTTGGCTTTGTTTTATTTGTTCTTGTTGTCTTGAGAGATCATTAGTTTCTACTTGCTCAATTCTAGCCTTTAGGGATTGATTTTCGGCTATAATCTTTTGGTTTTCGGCCATAATCTTTTGGTTTTCGGCCATAATCTTCTTGTTTTCGGCCATAATCTTCTGGTATTCTTTTTCAATCTGGTCATTTCTTGTGTTCAATTTGCTTATCAGTTCATTTGGTTTCTGAGCCTCGCTTTCCAGTTGCAAGATTCTACCTTTTAAGCTGTTATTTTCTTGCCAGATCTCTTCCATTTTCCTCAGAATCTCAGATTTGAACTCTTCCATAGCTTGTGAGGAGTTTTCCTTATTTGGGGAGGGTCTGGATGGTTGTTTGTTCTCCTCCTCTGTTTGCTCGGTTGTCTGGATTTTCTCTGTGTAGAAGCTGTCGAGTGTTAAAGACTTCTTTTTTTTGTTATTATTCTTTCTCTTCTGAATTTCCTGTAACTGATTAGCTATCATTAGCCCAGCAGCTTCTCAGGTTTATCCTCGCTCTCTGTGTCTGTCTGAGATCTATTGGCTCCTGAGGTCTGAGTTCTAGTTTTTTCCAAGGTCAAGCCCCCTGGTGGATTCCCTTGCTTGATCCTCTGCAGGAGGTTTCTTTACAAGTCTCAGGGCGCTGCTTCCACAGTCGTATACCCGTCTGCACTGGTTCCCCACTTAGGCTTTAGTTCCTGGTTGTGTTTGCCTCCACCCACGCCTCTGCTCAGCCGGCACCCACGCCTCTGCTCAGCGGGCTCGCGCCCAGCGTCCACTCTCTGCTCCCGCGCGCTCAGATTTCGAGTGCGTTCTTGACTTAATGGAGTCCTAAGTCTTGCTGCTCTCAGGAACAGGTCCCGGAGCTGCCAATGACTCGATGGGTGCCCCAAACTTGCTCTATTTCTTTTTAGCTGGGTTCGGAGCTATAGGTGAGTGTGGAGGGGGTGGGGGTGGGGCGGTTGCTCAGCTCGCGATTGAGTGAGAGCCCTTTTTAGCCTGGAACTGTCTCGATTCCACGTACCTTCCACGCTGTGCCCTGTTGTGGGGTTCCTCCGTTCGTCTGGACTTGTTTTTATGTCCCCTTGAGGAGTTTTGTGTGTTTCGGTCAGGAGAGGTTAAGAGCTGCTTCTTACTCTGCCGCCATCTTAACCCGGAAGCCCTCCAGGTATTTTAATTTCACTTCTTTTTACTTAGGTGTCCAGCTTCAGTTCTTAGATTTAGTCTTGGTGCCAGGTTCAGACTCTGTCCACAATTTTATACTTCAACTTGGTGGCTACACTCGATTTCTGTCCCCACTGTAGTGTGAATGACACTGTTCCTGACCTAATGCAGTTCTGAATGGGGTAAACTGGGTCCTCTACTCTCTCCTTGACTTCTTTCACAACCTGGTCTGAGACAAGGAGCAGGACTGAGACATGAGATCAGGCCCCAATCCTCTGCCTCAGTCCCTGAGACTCCATCTCCTTTTGTAATCACCTACATGAGCCCAGAGCTCTGCATCTTATCTCCTGGTGCATCTCAAACAAACATAAATCAGAGATTACAGGGCACACTAACGTCAGCCTCTTTATCATCTTGTGTTTCTACTAGAACTTGACTTTGTCTCCTGGCAAGTCTACAAAAGGGCTGAGATTTCACTGGCCTCATTATCTTTTCTTCCAGAGATTATACTGACTTCAAGTCCTATCTCCTATGCAATAGCCTTGCCCCATGTCTAGTTCTGTCTTCTTTCCACAGATCTACATCATCTTTCTATCTTTCCACATATCTACAATTTTGACTGAACTGTGGCTTGGTCCCAACTACCCTAACCAGACACTTCTGGTTTATAGGAAATAATGCTGTTTTCATACTTCCCAGAGAGAATGAATAAAAAAACCACTGGCTTATAATCATCTTCTGATACAATCCCCGAAAAAGCTGGAAGGGCATCTCTTCAGTTTTCTTTACTATTTGTTTCACATGACACTTTTTTTCCCCTTTTTCATTTTTAATGTGTATTTCTTACGTGTGAGATAACAAATCCCCACTCACTCAAATAAACAAAACCTGGAATCAGAAAGTAGGAGCAAAATGAGGCCACTGTTTACTTCCTTCATGAAAGAGAGCATTTCAGTGATGGGCTAAGAAGTGTCAACTGACTAGGTAGCAAGCAGGCAATATATACAAATTCCCAACACAAGGCTCCTCCCTCTGCCCCTGTCAGGTCCCCAAACTGGACCTAGTCCCACAATCAAACCAGTTCAGGTGAGATAAGGAGAGCAACCAGTTGTTTATTGCCCTTTCTGTCTTTCATCAGTCTCTCTCCCAAGCTGAGTCCTCAGTCAACAAAGGGCAACAAACTAATCTTTGTAAGCTGAATATTCATTTTGAGAATAGCACACTCAGATCTGTCTCACACACTTAAAAGAAGTAGGCTTAGCTGGATCCTTTCTCATTGCCTTCATTGATTGAAATATAAAATTTCCTTCTTAGTGCATTTGCATAGAAAATATTTTAAAGGTTTTTTATGAAGAATTATTCATATATGTCACAGGTGGCTTTTAAGAAATTAATTATTTTTGGTTTTTATATATCCTTCAGTAAGCTGAAAGTTCCTTGATCCCTCTCCACCTTTGAGAACTGTAGCCACATTATTAGGCTAGAGAAGTTAAGTCAACTTAAGGATAGGGTCTTTTTCCACTTCATACTCATAGTCTCATTCTTTCCTCTGTTCTTCTAATGCCTTAAAAACATCCTACCTATGGTGAAGAAATTATATATATTTTTATACATTCCTTCCAACCTTTTATTTATATTAAATCTCTCTCTCTCTCTTTTTCTTTCTCTCTCTCCGTTCCTCCCTCCTCCTTCCTCTCCTCTTTTTTTTCTCTCTCTCTTTCAGCCACAGTTGTTTTAAGCAACTTGGAACCAAATACAACCTATGAAATCAAGGTTGCAGCTGTAAATGGAAAAGGTCAAGGGGACTACAGTAAAATCGAAATCTTTCAAACATTACCAGTCCGTAAGTAATCAACTTTTTAATTATATAGAACTTTAAAAATATTATAATAATATGCATCATTCTCTTTGCATGAAAATTCATAAAGAATTTTAAAATTATATTCCATGTTAACTCAAAAGTACAGATTAATACAGAATAGAAGTAACTTTGTGCTACACTAATGCAAAAAATGTGCATTGAAACACAAATTTCCCAAGGGAAATATTCCTAATAAAAAAGGTTTATTATTTATTCACATCTGAATTAATGAGGTCATAGTGTTTCCAATTTTCTGCCTACTATCAATATTCTATTACTATTTATTCCATAAACTATGTAAGCTCTAAGAGAAAAGAGAATCATTAAATTAATCCATCTCTTTAACAATGACAGTATGAAAATAATAAATGATATAAACTCATTCACATAACAACTTTCCCCCTTGGGTTCTTATAAACAAATTTTCTTAAGATTAGGATAATTCTTTTTTGTTTAGAAAGTAGGTCAAAGAAAGATCAATGATTAAAATAATGATGTAAAAGGTAAATATAATCCTACCTCCTTACAGAAAATTTCTAGGATTATGAAATTAGTTAGAAGGAATTAATAGCTTGACTTTTTGAAAAGGAAATGTCAGAACTATACAACTGTTTTTCTTATTACAGCTAATTTTTCCATTTGTTCAAACTGATTTCCACATATGCACTAAAACAAATTTATTCTCACCTTGCTGAATACTGGGCCTAGATGCAAAAAGACCTGAATTCAAATCTGTATTCAGACACTTAACAAATGTGTATGTAACCCTGGGCAAGTCATTTAACTTCTATCTCCCTCAGTTTCCTCAACTGTAAAATGAGGAGTTGTAAGGAACAAATGAGTTAATATTTGAAAAGCTCCTATCACAGTATTTGACTCACAGTAGATACTTAAATGTTTGTTCTTTCTAGCCCAGTGGTCCTTAATCTTTATTTTTTTACACATATTTTGGTAACTATATTGCAATGTAATTGGTTTTCTTTGCAATCTCATAGATATTATTCTAAATAGGATCCATAGCCTTCACTAGACTTCCAAAAAACAAAGAAAGTCTAACCATTTTTCAGTCATTTGACATCCTCCCTTTCATAAGTTCTTCCCCCAGCCCATGATGAATCAGTCCTCTGAATGGAGACATTTATCATCATGCCTACACAATTCAGCTCTTGTCTCATATTACTAATTTTTTCCTTTCCCTTGTCCTTACTTTGTTCCTTTTAAGGCAGATTTTATGGGTCTGGTTGTTTGTTTTCTTTTAAAAATAGAAAACTTGTAGATGTAGATGAATATTCAAAACAGTCACTTTAGAAAGCTGTGCTTTTATTGAAAGGATGCTTAGGTCTTTTTCAAAATTTCTTCAGCATACAATGTGTGCTGAAATGGCAACTCTTCATCATTGGAGGAACTTTTACTTTTGGAAAAACATAAAACATTCAAAACTCATCTCAGTATGATAGATAGAGGTAGGTGGCATGGTAGATGGAGGAACCAAAAAGAACTCAGATATTTAAGAGTTATGACTTTGAACAAGTTACTCAGTTTCTCATCTGTAACATGGGGGTTATAATAGCACCTACTTTCCAGGGTTGTTGTGAGGATAAAAAGAGCTAACTTTTGTAAATCATTTTGTAAACATTAAAATTTTAAAGCACTATATAAATGTTCTCTATTACTACTACTACTACTACTACTAATAATAATAATAATAGTAATAATAATAATTTAGAAGCAATTAGAACCAAAAAATGCTTCAGCTGAATTCCAAAATATACTATCAAAAACTTTATGACTGTGACATAATGGAGGTGAGTTTTTTTTTTCATGTAATTTGTAAATTAAATGTTAAGGCAGCAACAAAACAATAATTCCAAAATAAAGTTACAGTCTTCCAAAAGAACTATTTTGAAGAACAATAGTCATTAAGAAAGATAATAGGGGATAATGGAAAGATCAATGAATTTCTTGATCCAGATAAACTAGTTCTTATCTTTCCTACCTGTGGGATAGTATATTAATGCTCTAATTTCATTGATCCTTAGTTTCCCCATCTATAAAATGAGGATAATGATATTTGTTCTGTCAGAAATGTAAAAAGAAAAGTACTCTATAAACCTTAAAGTGCTATATGAATTGCTATTAATTTAAAAGCTAGTTCCATTACATCATGCTTTGCTAGCATCCTTTATAGTACCTGCAACAATATTTCATGAAAAGTATGTGCTTCATAAATATGAGTTAATTGTATTGAATGTGCAGCTAACCCCACCCCCCACTTTGCCAAACTCACCCTCACAGGTTGGGGGGAAGGGGGTGGAATTAGTCCAGATTCAAGCATCTCGGTGGCATGGTAGATAGCAGAACCAAGAAGAACTCAGATATTTATCAGCTATGACCTTAAGCAAGTTACTTAACATCTACCTTCCTCAGTTTTCTCATCTGTACTGTGGGGATTATAATAGCACCTTCTTCCCAGGGTTGTTGTGAGAATGAAATGAATTAATTTTTGTAAATAATTTTGCAAACGTTAAAACTTTAAGGCACTGGGGGGGCAGCTGGGTAGCTCAGTGGAGTGAGAGTCAGGCCTAGAGACAGGAGGTCCTAGGTTCAAACCCGGCCTCAGACACTTCCCAGCTGTGTGACCCTGGGCAAGTCACTTGACCCCCATTGCCCACCCTTACCAATCTTCCACCTATGAGACAATACACCGAAGTACAAGGGTTTAAAAAAAAAACAAAAAAACTTTAAGGCACTATATCTCTCCTGCTGCTGCTACCACTACTACTACTACCACTACTACTACTACTACTACTACTTCTACTACTACTACTACTTCTACTTCTACCACTACTACTACTACCACCACAATCAGAAGCAATTGTCTTTGACCATGGGTCAATATTCATAAAACTATAGACCACAGTCCTAATAGTTTGTTTACCTTTAATAATTAGCTAACCACAGAGTTTAGCTCAGAGCAAAGGCATTTATTGAGATGGTATTATAACAAAACATCTGTTCCATAAACTTAAGGTATAATCTCCCACCAACACAACAGTATCATTGGGAAAAGAGGCACACAATAAGTTAGGAAACACAAAGGGCCAAGACAAATAATACTATATGGGGGGTGGGGGAGGAGGCAGGCTGGGTAGCTCAGTGGATTGAGAGTCAGGCCTAGAGATGGGAGGTCCTAGGTTCAAATCTGGCCTCAGACACTTCCCAGATGTATGACCCTGGGCAAGTCATTTGACCCCCATTGCCCGCCCACCCTTACCAATCTTCCACCTGGGAGTCAATACACAGAAGTTAAGGGTTTAAAAAATAAAAATAAAAAGCAAATTATAGTCACTATTAAAGAAATCATTTTATACTTGTGAATTGAGTAAGACATTGACTTTAAAAATGATACTAAATAGGGCAGCTGGGTAGCTCAGTGGATTGAGAGCCAGGCCTAGAGACAGGAGGTCCTAGGTTCAAATCTGGCCTCAGCCACTTCCCAGCTGTGTGACCCTGGGCAAGTCACTTGACCCCCATTGCCCACCCTTACCACTCTTCCACCTATGAGACAATACACCGAAATTAAGGGTTTAAAAAAAAATGATACTAAATAATATGAACTCTGGAGTATGTAATTCTTTTTAATACTTCTTTAGATTTCTCTTTCACATCATATAAACCTCTAAACACCTCAAGAAATTATTTTTAGGAAACTTACAAAGGTACTTAATTCTAAAATATTTATATAATATACCATGTCATAGTTTCATTTTAATTTAAACTTCTCTAATGAATTTGCAATATAATTCTTTTTTGCTTTCAAATGGGCTCATTAGCTATCTTTATAGCATTTTGAAATCATCTTTATTACCCTATTGCTTACAGATATACTTGGGTGTGAGGCAGGGAAATTTATCAGATTTCCTGATTGATTTCCCCTCAGCTCACTTGATGCGAAAGTAAGGAGAAGGAAACAGGCAGCAAGCTGTGAAGATTCTCAAGTAAAAAGAACTGACTATATTTTGCTGTGTGGTACAGTGGATAGAGCATTGGGCTTGGAGTCAGAAGACCTGATTTCAAATCAGGCCAACTAACTGGGTGACTGATCAAGTCACTTAATCCATTTTGCCTCAGTTTCTACATCTATAAAATAAACTGAAGAAAGAAATGGCAAAACACTCTAGTATCTTTGCCAAGAAACCCCAAATGGGGTCACAAAAAGTTGGACATGACTGAAACAACTGAACAACAACAAAAAACTTTGCTATCCCTTCTGAAAATGTAAAAATCTTCAGTAGAGTAAAAGAAACAAATGGGCTGCTAACCATAAAGTTGGCTAGGAGAGAAGAACTACCCCCAAGTTCAAAGTACTCTTTAGGTAGACTTTTCTAAAACTATAGCTGACAACCTTCTACAGCCACATTGGCCTGATGCAATCAAAGGACACAATTAACTCAAAGCAAAGGCATTTCCTGAAATATCAGCATAAGGGCATTAGCCACAAAACATTTCCCCCATAATCTGATTCTCTTCCACCACTACATGGGCATCAGTGGGAAGAATGGGCCCATAAATAATGGGGCACACAGAAATGTGCTGGAGATAGCTCAAACTGGGTCCTGAGAACAGAATCTTAACTTTTCAGTGTGAGCAACATTGACAAATGCTACCAGTCAGGACTTAATTATTGTTTTGTTGATTTCTAAACTTAAGAAAGTGATGGAGAAAATGCTAGTGATGTAGCTTTATTTATACAATTTATACAAGATAAATTTATCTTGTATCTTCATATATTGGGAGGAGCAGTTTTTAAACAGTGTCTTTTGACACTGGGTGCATGGAAAGGAACACATTTTAATTAATCAATAATTAACTGATGATTAAGCATGTATTACATCCCAAGAATGTTGATAAATTCTTGGTCTACAAATACAAAACACAAAGACAGGCCTCTCCCTTAAGAAGTTTACATTCTAATAGGGAGATAATGCACAAAGGGAAATGATGTCCTGGCAGGGGCCAGAAAGTTAGAGAGTGAGAGAGGAATCAGAGAAGCCAGAGGAGAATAGTTTGGCACCCGCCATCCAAGGACAATGACAGCAAAGATTTGGTCCAGAACTCCAGAAGTGGGAAATGGGAGGTGGATATGGTTGATGTTTGAACCTAGGCAGGGACAAGGTGACTGATAAGACTCCAGAAAAGATGACCAGAGAATTGGGAGTGAAGTAATATAATGTGATGTTGCTGAAATAGTGATTCTGGAGATTCAGTCACCAATCAGGAGAAGTGGAGGCAACAAGACAGAAGTTTCCCCAGTTAGGAAAGGCAGTTGTTCTGGCTATGATGGCCACAGATTCAGGAATGAAATAAAGCATGTCTAGAGCTTCCCTTGAAAATGTTTCAAGAATCACCAATAGATAAAGTTAGATTGAAAGCCAGAAAGTACTTTAGAGACTATCAAGTCCAATCTTGTCATTTTATAGATGAGGAGTTGATTCACAAAGAAGTTAAGTGACTTACAAATGACTGCAGTGAGATTTGAAGTCCTATCTTCCAGACCCTTCCTAGCCACTGCCTTGAAGTCAGAATGGTATCAGAATCTAGGTGACTCCCACCTTCTCTTCTCATGGTGCCCTCAGGCTTCTTTTTCCTTTTGACACATGGGGCAAATCATTCAGCTGGATTCCATGGACAAGTTCTTCCATGCAATTAGCTCCAAACAGCCAGGACTCAACTCACTAAGCTCTTCTGTCTTCTGTCTTGACTCCCTGAGCCTGTACCCAACATGTGGGAGAGAAGTGGAAGATTTAGGTTTCCTATTAGCCACTGCTATCGTTATGGCCAGTGAGGGAGTGGAGAAAGGGAAGTTCCCCTTTTCTTCCTTCTAAGAGTCAAGAAACTGTTCCTCTCAGGAATTGAGTTCTTCCTTCATGAATGACTTTTTCTCTATGGCAAGAGGTCACACACCTCAGAACTGTCTCCTGCTTCAAGTGAACAGCTAAAGAGGATGTCTTGGTTTTTTAAGATGCCACAGGTGGTATGGTTGATCCTTTAGCCAGCTGTGACCCCAGAACTCCTCCTCCTACTGTGATGAACACATCAATAAGGGCTATCCCAAGTAGCTGTAAAGGAAGGAGATGGGGGCAGGAGTTGGGTTGAGGGACCCCCTGAGAACTCAGAGCAAGGAGTTATATGGGGCCACTTAGGGTGAAGTTTATCATGTGATAAGTTTATCATGCTCGTTAATTTGGGATTTCAAAACAAATGGGAATGCCCCCAAATGTGTATGTCTTCATCACTTAAATAGCAAGTTCCATTTAAAAGGATTGTTTTCTTTTTTCCTTTTCTATTTTTTGTTTGTTTCAGTTTGATTTGGAAGGAAAAGTGCATGGGAGAAATTTTAGCTGTTAAATGAATTTTTGTTCTAATTGAGAGTAGCTGATAGTCTTCTAAAATATTTCAATGAATTTGTGGAAGCCTTAACAGATAGGATTTTGGCAAACCAAAAAAACCAAAACATGCTAGCTAGCTGCCCATCAAGCTTGATTAAAGAATTTCTTTATATTTCTAGTGATCTAACTAAGTGTAAACATTTCTTTGCAATTCATTTAAGCCTTATCACATTGTTGTCTCTATAACCTGTCCCTTATTCTACCATTTAAATATTTTATGTCAGGACTTTTGTTTATAGTTCCAATTCTGGCTGGCTCTCTAATTAGAGTTGAAGAGGATCAAATCCAATCCTTTCAAAGTGCCTTCCCCTCAAAGCCTTGCATTAATGGGTCTCAACAAAGTCCACTAACATCAGTCTTGGACTTCATTTCCTACCCAGCTGTTTTCTTGGACTTAATGATTTTCAGAAACTCATCATTCCACAGGTTGAAATCAACTCTAAAACACCTCTTCACCTTCCCTGGCTGAAGGACTTCATCATGTCCAGTACCAGCTACTCCCCCCAACTTGTTTATGTGTTGTCTTACCTCATTAGATCGTAATTTCCCTGAGGCCTTTCTTTGAGTACCCAGCACTTAGCATAGTGCCTGGCACATAGTAGACACTTACTAAATGTTTACTGATTCTGACACTGACTTTGGTACAATCTGAAAATTAACAGTTTTCCATTAGCATCTAAGTTTATGCTCACTAATAGACGATAATGCAAAAAGAACTACCCAAAGACAATTTTTAGAAAGAAAAGGGCAAAAGAAATTTAACTTCATAGGGAGAGCCTAGTCCAAACAGACCTCTCAATTGAAAGAGAGGACTTGGAATTGAATGGAAATCTTCCCCTCAGCTTCAGGTGAGAAACCAAACTGTCTCAAATTAAAATGTCTCTGGGTCCCTGAAACACATAGGGTACCTCAAGTTTCCCTGGTTGTTCCCTTCAAAACTAAAATATCACAGTGGGGCAGCTGGATGGCTCAGTGGATTGAGAGCCAGGCCTAGAGGCAGGAGGTCCTAGGTTCAAATCTAGCCTCAGACACTTCCTAGCTGTGTGGCCCTGGGCAAGTCACTTAACCCCCAATGCCTAGCCCTATAATAAATAAAATTAATATAGAAGGATATATATAAAATATATTAGGGTTTTAAAAAAACTAGAATATAACAGATAGAGAAGAGTAGGAATCTGTAAGTGCATATAAGAGTCTAAAAATAGCCTTGCTAATTCCCACAATGTAGCCCAGCCCTCCCTTAACTCGCAATTACAAGTTATATCCCCAAAGGAATTACAACTACTAGGTTCAAGGTACTTTATGGGTTCCCAGCCTTAAAACTTTAGCTCACACAAAGCCCACTGGTGCACTTACCTTTAAATAGACAGCCAGACACAATTAGCTCAAAGCAAAGTCATTTGCTAAGGTAGCATCTTAAAAGTAATAGCACAAAACATTCCCCCTATAAACCTACATTACACACTCCCACAAATACATATAGTGGTAAGAGGGGCATGGTAGAGAAGCACACATTTAGGGGATACATTTGGCCAAGATGACTCACACTCCTGGCAGTGCAAGGCCTCAAGTCATTTCCCTACTCACAGTGTCACTGTGCTGCCCTTCACTCCCTCCTCCCATCACAAAGTATCCTTGGATCTGTTCCTTGCTAGATAGACATAGTGTCTGGATAGACCAAAGGTGATGGGAAGGAGGAGAAATTGATTCTGTTCTCAAGAACTGGATTTTTCTTCCATAATTGGGTCTCTTCTGAACTTCCATACTCCTCAGAGCGGACTCCTATTTCAAGTGACACCACAGAGAATATTTTGGTTTTTAAATGGCATGGCCAATCTTTTAAGGCTCTACGTTTCCACAAAACTTGACTGAAGATCTTCTTACCTATTAAATAGGTGATCAAGTGTAGATACTACTTTGTACTTCATTTAACATTTCAATGCTTTGTTGTCTCTGTTACTTGCCCATTTGCCTTCTGTAATTTCATTGAGTGTACTAAGGGAAAATCCATCGATCAGAGACCCCATGATCAACTCTCCCTTAGAACACAGACTTTGATTGGTACAATTTTATTGTATAGTAGAAGAAATACAAAATCAGGATTTAATAAGCCTGGGTTCTAGGCCTGGTTTTTCCCGAGTTGACTCCAGGACTATAAAGCCTCCCTGAACCTCAGTATTTTCATCTATAATTAAGATAAATTAGTTCATTTAGTAAATATGCGAGGTATAAGAGACGATCTCCAACTAACATTCTAACACACTTAAAAACATTCCAAGTTTCTGTTTTAATAGTTCATTTGGCTTCCCTCTTCCCTTTTTTTAAAAACCAAAATGGCCTAATGCTTAAAAATTTCAATATCAGGAGGAAATTCAGTCCATGTCAATAAGATATAAGATCATCCGTTTCCTTCATGCTTGTTGTGGACATGCAAACCGTATCACATTACTTCATTGGGCTTATCTCTTTGCACATTATTCTGAAGAGGCCAGGAACTTCTACCTACAATGTACAATATTTTAAGTTTTATAATCCATCTTTTTAGAAGTTTGGAGGGATTAGATAAAGCCAAAGGGGTGGCACAGCAAGTCTGACAATATCAATTAAGAGATACAGCAGGCATATACCTAGGTTTCCAAGCATCCTGCTTCAAGGGTCCTATGAATGCAAAATTCTTAAATATTTATTTTGCTTGAAATATCTTTAGAAATGCCATTTTCATAATAATTTTAACATGATAAATAGCATCAAAGGCTAATCTTTTAATTAAATTGGGAAAATGTTGAAACACTGTTAAAGAATAACAGTTATGGAATGGTACAAAACATCCTCTTCAAACTTATTTTGTCAAAAATCTTGTGAATAGGCAACTGATTACTAGATAATTATCTTTTATAATAATGTAATTGTGGTGGTTATATAGCTGGCATGGTGGATAGAATTCTGAATTCAGAGGCTAAGCCTTCAAATACTAATCCAGATAATTACTAGTTTTAATGATTCTTTCTGAGTTTGTTTCCTCATCTATGAAACAGAGATAATAATAGCACCTACATCATAGGCTTACTGTGAGGAACAGATGAGTTAATGTATAAAAAGCAGGATTTAAACCTTAAATTACTATATAGAAGGGCTATAAAACAAGGTTTAAACCTGTATCCTCTGAATCCAGAGAGCATTCTTTCCATTATGTAATACTATCATTCCACATATAATTTGATTTAGAAAATTTTAAGGATTCTCACTAATATTGATATTTTATATTTGCATAGCATTTTACAGTTTTCAAAGTTCTTTCATCTCAACATGAGATCAGCAGGGCAAATGCTCTTCTTCCTCTTTTTCTAATGAAAAACCTGAAGCTTAGAAAGGTTAGAAGATTTGCTCAAGGTCCCATGGCCTTGCTAGTGGCAGAGCTAGTATTAAAATACTGTTCGTCTAATTCCTGGCCCTGACCTCTTGCCCCTGTATCATGTTGTCACTTTATCATAATATCAAAATAAAATAATATAAGATATCAAAACTTCTGGAAATTATTCCAAGTATTACCAAAAGAAACTAATATTAGTTGTCACTAAGAATACAGTATCACCAGACAAATCTCAAACATGCTATATTTTATGTTTAGGTGAACCAAGTCCTCCATCAATCCATGGACAGCCTAGCAATGGAAAGAGTTTTAAACTTAGCATAATGAAACAAGATGACGGAGGGGCACCCATTTTGGAATATATTGTGAAATATAGAAGTGTAAGTACTCAACTTGTTATGTTCAGCATCTTTTTTAAAATTTTATTTAGATTCATTAAGTCAACACCATTTGAATTTTAAATATTGAGAATGTTCAGAAACAAAAATATTAATTCAAATGTAAATTTTCTTAGTTAAAATTTATTATTCTAGGTTTTTGGAAAATGTAAGGATATTTCTAGACAATGTCTAAAAGCAGGTTATTGAAATAATTATGTAGCTTTATATGCTGGGCATTTTATAATTTCTATGCAAAAAGAAGTAGCAGCAATGTTGAGAAGTAGATAAGTAGAGGTACCCTATATATACTACCAACTAGAGATTTATTTTGGCTTTATGGTACTCTTTTAAAACAAAGATGACCCCTGGAAAGTTTGAGCCAATGATTAATTCACACTTTATTATAAATAGCTTTAAGCAAATAATCATTGAGCTGACATCAGCTACACTTGAATGGATGTTTTGATGAAATTTTGAGGGCAAGAAAAGAAAGAGTAAGTTCATAACTTAAGGAATATAGTAATGGGTTTTTGACTAGCAGAGGGCAAGATGAAGGCATTGGATATCTCAGAGGCAGGGGAGATTCTTTAATGAATGAACAAAATGAGAAACTCTTGGACAGTTTTCCTGTTTTTCAATGTTCTGTAAACTTCCTTAGTGCCAATAAAAATCATCCCCAATAGTAACTTTGTTACTAAGCTGTGAAGTATCAGTTTAGGGCTTTCTCTGGCCATTGTAACTAGATAACCAGTTCTACTATCCCATTCCTGTTTCTTTTTGTCATGTATTGCTAAACTCCAAAGGTTAATTTTTATGTTTGTTTACAAGGAAAGACAGAAAACTATCTAATCATAGATTAGATGATCCTCCAACTTCTAAACCATGACATAAAGCTAAAGTTTCTTATGCCTAGCTTGATTTATAATTTTCCCTATGCCAAGAGTCCTATAGACAAGCTTTAGTTAATTTTCAGTCAACCAGACAGTGTGCTAAATTCTAGTCATACAAAGACAAAAGAGAAATAATTCACACCCTTAATTATAATTGTATTATAACATAATATAAGCATATTCCAATGGGGAAAACAACTAGTACTAAATAAGTGTAATCCCTGAATCCACATAAACTTGGATTTTGAGCTGAGCTTGGGCTCAGTGTGGCTTCAGCTTTTTAGGGTACAGCTGGGGTCTTTATATCTTTTTAGGCTCACTTAAAAGAACACAGCCAATCAATGGCATTCCATGGTAGAATGGAAATGGGGAAAAGGTGTAAGCTTTAGGATCCTAGGATTTGCTTACTGTCAAGATCATCTTGTTCTATGGGAAATGCATTTCTCTGTGGTTGGTCCTATTAGAATTTCCTGTATTAGCTGAAGATCTCGAAGATGGTAAAGTGAAAACCCTAGTTCTGTTTCTTTCATCTCAGAGATTACTTTATCTGGGGAGCATGTTTCCCCCAAACTCACAATACACAGGATTATCTACCTCCTCTGTCACTTTCCCTTCTGATACTTCCTCAGATTTATCATCAAATCTGATTCACAATATAAGGCAGTTGACTGAACAGCCAAAAAAAAAAAAAAGGAAAACTTAATAAATTATACTGTAATAAATCTGAAAAAAGAATAAAGAAGACAGATTAAGTAATATTCTTAGCAAAAATAGAGGGGTTGTAATAATTTACAAAAACTCAGGCCTTTCTCTCACAGCTTCTGGAGCTATTGTTTTGAACAGCAGTATCTATTTGGCAAAAATATTCACACTTAAAAGTGACAAATCTGGACTTAGAATTGGTGGGTTTGAATTTCAAGAGTGGTATCTTTGTGGGATCCAAGGGGGTTCCTAGCATAGACTTACGACTTTATTACCAGTAATATAAGGAAAAAAAAAAAAAAACAAAGAGGACCTGGATTTAAACTTCTAGTTTTTATCTTAAATTTGGCACCTAGGCCTTAACTTTCCAAAAAGCTTAGGACATTCTTGAGACATTAGACTATAGATATAACTATATAATAAGAAGGCTAAAAACAAAAAAAATAGGGAATGCATCCTAATATTCTTTTAGACAACAGGCATCTTGTTCCATCATCTTGGTTTCTAGTTCTGCTTCTAGAAAACATTTTCCTTCAGTAATCCTGAGTCAGAGTCCTAGACCCCTATTCACAGATTGTCCAGCTTGGCCTACTTGCACTTGAGAGACATGTGTCCATGAATTAGTACCTTGGAGTTTTCTGCCATTCTCTCAATTGTTAACAATATCATTGACTTTTCCAACTTGTTACTAGGACAGGTTCACAGAGATATTTCTTCCAATGGATCTCCTTTCCTAGTTCCAAGATTTTCAATAGCCTTTTAGTGGTTCCTTAGATAAAGCTGCTTTGTTAATGATAAAATTTAGTATCATTTAGTAGGGTCTAACAAACCCTAATCTCATTGACCTCCCAGTAATTATTTCACATAGTGAAAATTTTATGATGTTAACCTTATCATCATAAAGGCTACTAGAAAAACATTAAACCTAACATTTATTCTTTCTACTTTGCTAAGCCTTGCAGATAAATGGAAAAAGACATTTTATAGGTTTACAGTAAGAATTTTTTAAAAGATCTTTGAAGACTGACCATAAAATGAGTCTTTCTATCACATGATATTATCTAAAAGAAAGTCGCCTATAGAGGAAAAACAATAATTTAAAAGTTTCTTTACAACTACTAGAATATTTTTTCATGTAAAAGTCTCAATCCAAGTTGAGAATATACAGACAATTACTGAAACATAAAACCTTCAGGTTTAGGCATTTGTATGAAATCCATCAGGTAATATTCAAATAGTTCTCCTAAAGGAGGTACAGTACCTTATTCCACCTTTTTTCAGGCTTTCTCCCTATTACTTATAAATATGACATTTTAAGATCACTGTGTTTTCACGGCCTTTTGTCATTGTTTTCATGGACACAATGGAATAGGAGTTCTAGTTATTAATACAATTGAAACTATCTTAAGGCCTCTTAATATTTTCTTTTTCCATGGGAAAACATTTGGATATCAAACCAATGTATCCTAGTCCCCTCTACTACGTTAAAATATTCAAGCTTTTATAATTTTTATTATCCCCTCCTTGTGGGGATACTTTGTAATCTCATCTCTTAGCTTCAGGTCATGAGAGGAGGAAGAATCAGACAGAAAGGAAGAGAAAATATAATATTATATATAAATATACAGCAGTTAAGTCAGTGAGCAAGAAGATGGCAAACCTGTCCTAATGACCTAGGTCATTTATGGCCACAAATTCAAAAGGTAGAAAGGTAAACAATAGAGTTCTTAAATTTGTATGTTATTATAGTAGACTTAGGAATACTTGATTATTGGGAAAAGATTCATTATAAAACCTTTGCAGTTCATTGGCCATGATCAGAGAAATTTGCTATAAAAGGAAGACACAATTGTAACAACTTCAAGACGGTTCCATCAGGCCTAATCCTAAAATCACAGACTGACCTGTCATAGATTATAAGTGATTCCCAAAGTGGGCGCCACCACCCCCTGGTGGGTGCTGCAGCAATCCAGGGAGTGGTGATGACCACACTTTTTTTGTATTACATTCTATTCTGAGTTCAATAAATAGTTACATAATTTCCAGGAGGCGCCAAGTAATATTTTTTCTGGAAAGGGGGCAGTAGGCCAAAAAAGTCTAGGAACCACTAGGTTATATAATATAACAAGACCAAAGTCCCTTAATTCTGTTTGATTTCAGGTAAAAGTTATAACTACCTTTTGAAACAGCAAATCCTACATTATTTAAAGGGTCTCATAGAAGAGGCTCATGATCTACCAGGTGGTAAACTCACTCAGAAAGGAGCATGGTATCATTACCTTCATAAAACCTCCTTTCAACCTTCCCACCAATCTGTATCCACCATTAACATTTTGAAATGGCATTCCCTTTGAACACCTTTTGGCATTTTCCCCTCTATTAATAGACTACTTAATGGCTTAACAATTGTTCAGAGTTATACTGGATTCAAAACTCGGTGTAAATCAAATACTCAAGCTGTTCCACCTCACATAAGAAATTCCATTGCTTTAAGCTGAACAGTAAGGTACAACTATTTCTCAAGTTAACAGCAATATCAGTAAGTAAAAAACAAAAAGAAATTCATAAAAACATCCAGACTTAGCACTTATTAAGATTATATACCTTTCCAAAAGTTTTCAGTAGTTTCTTTTTCCCTTTCTAGTATAAAACATTCTGATACCAAAAAAATCAATAATTAGAAATTAAGAAAATAACCATGGGATTTTATATATAAAGTGCACTCAAACCCAAAAGGCACTGGTTATAGTTAGCTTGTTTGCGTAATACACTTTATATCAATTCCTAGGACAAAAGGGAAAACTTTAAACTTTAGTCTTTTCATTCCAAAGTTGACTGAAAAGATGTAAAGCTGACATATAGTAAATGAGTTTCAATTTATCCAGTGAGTTTCGATATATTATTCGATAGTCAGACAATTCACCATATAAATAATTTTTATATTATAAGCAAATTTTTATGCCATCCTCACCTTTGTATGTGAGTGTATTAGTGTTGGGAGAGGGCCTTAGTTCTTCTACATCAAATGTCTTAATTATCTCTAGTCCTACAGTGGAATTTACATACACTTTCCTGTAGTTTCTTCTTTCACAGAGCTAATGACATTGTTTGATCTAATCAAGAGGATCTGGTAAATTCACAATACTTCCCATAATTATAGAGACTTCCCAAGGTATCAAGTTAATTTTGACATGCCAGATTATAACCATTTAAATACTTAGGACAGTTTTTTACCAGAAGGGCACTCTATCTTCCAGACAAAAGTCTCTAAAAAGTAAGAGCTCAGAGTTGTAAAATCAGTACGCAAATCTAAAGAGAAACTAACCTCCTAATAATACAAATGCATCACACTCTAGATATCTTTCCTTAAATCAGTAGTATTTTTTATAAAGTTATTTCCTAAAACCACAAAGCAATAAACTATAAACACAACTAATAAAATCATACTGATGAAATTAAAACATGAAATACAAATCAAAATTTATTGCTAGTCAGATGACATTAATCCAGTCAAATGCATCTCCAAATCAGCTACATGGGAAAACTATTGCATTAATCTATCAGTTTTGGTAATTTATACAAGTTGCATTTAGAAATTATTATAGAGCAGTTATACCTTTTGCTCTCATAGCTACAAAGGTGTAGTGCCAGTAGTTACCATTTAGAGCACAGTTCAACTATGCTTGAGTAATAATTTTTCCAATTAACTTATCAAATCCAATATAAATCTAAATTTGACATCACTCTATTTCATTGTGATTCTACATCCTTTCCCACACCTACAAGAATATTTTTTTAATCTGTGAAATACAGTGTAGAAATCATGAGAAATCTCAAAACTAACTCCAGCTTCCTGAAGAAGAAACAAGTAATTGTCTAAATGGAGCTCACAGTTATATAAGCTTGTTAATCTATCTAGGTAGCTAGGTGTTAAAATGGACATAGTGCCAAGCCTAAAGTCAGAGACTCATCTTTCTGAGTTCAAATCTGGCTTCAGACACTTACTAGTTGTGTGATCCTGGACAAGTCATATAACCCTGTCTGCCTCAGTATCCTCTTCTGTATAATGAGCTGGAGTATGAAATGTCAAACCACTCAAGCATCTTTGCCAAGAAAACCCCAAATGGGATTACAAAGAGTCAAACATAACTGAAAACAACTAAAGAACAGCAGCAGAAGCAACAACAACAATATTCCTATTCTCTTTTCTCAATGCTTAATAAAATTTCCTGCAATACTGGGCTTTTATTTTTGGCCCATCCTGGAAATTCTGAGGATTGGGAAAGATGAGGACTTTGTATGGTCCCTATTTGGTTGAAAAATCACTTGTTCAACATTCCTTCTGTTCCGGAATCTAAATTTGAGATACATTTAAATTTTTCTACTTTAAAAAATACCTCTTACTGCCATTTAATTGAATTTAAAGTCTGTACTGTTTAAATGTAAATTATCTCTTAATTCATTTTTAATTCTCCCTCTCTCTTTTCTTTTACTGACCCCAATTAATCTACACTGAGCCTGGCAATCACAGAACTGGACTTTTTTCTGCTGAATCAGTATCATAAATTTCTTTACATAATTCAGTTTCTTGCTTTATATTCCTGATCAAAATTGAGTCTGCAAAGTTTACAGATAGTTTCTTGTTTTGCCAAGTAAAACACTTTCAAGAACAAGAAAAGAGGTTGAATTTGAGGAGAAATTAAGGAAAATTTGAAGCTGAACAATTTCCAACCTCACACTGGTAAATCCTAACATATTTGCTAGCTATATTTCTTTTCCTTTTCTTAGATAAACTTTTTAAAAAGCAGTCTACAATTGGTGCCTCTGCTTGCTATCTTCTCATTCTTATAAACCCTCTACACCAGGGGTTGGCAACCTTTTTGGCCATGAGAGCCATAAATGCCACATTTTTTAAAATGTAATTTCGTGAGAACCATACAGTGCTCACAGTGCGCACTCCTGTAACAGTGCCTGAAAAAAAATTGACTTTATGGCTCCTGCAGAAAGAGCCATACATTGCCGACCCCTGCTCTACACTATGACTTCCAACCTCATTATTCAACTAAAATTGTTCTGTCAATGATTTCCTTTTTTTTTAATTAAAAAATGTTATTTTGCAAACATTTTATTATTACTCCTGACTACTTGCTCCACAATGTTTAAAAAATATAACCCCCATAACATGCATAGTTCAGAGAAACAAATTCCCACATTGGCCATATGCAAAGCTATATATCTCAATCTGAAACTTCTTGCCTCTCTGATAGGAGGTGGCCTCTGGACTTAATAACACCTTTTATGTCTAAGTCACATGTGCATTTGGAGTTTATCATAATATATGTGAGATGTTGGTCTAAACTTAATTTCTGCCAAACCATTTTCCAGTTTTCCTAGAAGTTTTTGTCAATCAGTTCTTACCCCAGTAATTGGGATATTTGGGTTTTCCAAATACTAGGATAAAAGGTTCATTTGCTTTTTTTGTATGTCGTGTACCTATTCTGTTCTTCTGATAAACTTTTCTGTTTTAACCATTTTAATCATTTTGCTAATTACTGTTTTGTATTATAGTTTGAGATCTGATACTGATAGTCTTCTTTCCCAACTTTTTAATTGTTATACTTGAGACTGATGACTTTTTATTTATCCATGTGATTTTCTTTTATTTTTTCTAGATCTTTAACATAAGCCTTTGGCAGTTTAATTGATATGGCATTGAATTTAGGTAGTATTGTCATTTTTACTTTATTGCCATGGCCTAACATAAGCAATTAATATTATTCCAATTATTTAGGTCTGCAAAGTGTATTTTATATTTGGATTCATATATTTCTCAAGCATATCTTGGTATATATATTTTATATATATGTACATACATATATATATTTTATCACCTATAGTTATTTTTAATGGAATTTCTCTTTCTAGAATGCTATGACTTATGTAGATTTATTTCATATCTCACAATTTGCTAAAGTTTTTGTTTTGATTAATTTTGGTTGAGTGCTTTAGAGTTTTCTAAATGAATAATATCATCAGCAAAAATTAACAATTTTATTTCTTCTTTGCCTATACTTCTTCAGTTTCTTTTTTCTGGCCTTATTCCTATTGCTTGTATTTCCAGCATGTTAAATAGTAGGGGTGATATTGGGTGTCTTTGCTTTATATTGGTCTTACTGGAAAGGCCTATGATGTTTTTCCATTACACATACTGTTTGGTCTTATGATTTATTATATTAAGAAAAGGTTCTTTTTATAACTACATTTTTAGGTTACTTAATAGAAACAGGTGCAGGAATTTGGCAAAAGCCTTTCCTGTATTGACTGATATAATCATGGTATTTATTATTCATATTTTAACATAGTTATTTATATTTATAATATTCATTATGTTGAACTAGTTCTGCATTCCTGATAAAAATCTAATTTGGTCAGAGAGTATAAACTTTCCAACATTTCATATTTTATATACTCTTTAAAAATTTTTGCATTGCTAGTAGGGATATTGATCAATAGATTTCATTCTCAATTTTGTCTCTCTTTAGTTTAGATATGAAGGCCATATTTGTATCATAGAAGGAAGTTGGAAAGATGCCTTCTTTTTTTTATTTTTACATACAATAAAACAGTTTTTAAAATATTGGAATTAGGGGGCAGCTGGGTAGCTCAGTGGAGTGAGAGTTGGGCCTAGAGACAGGAGGTCCTGGGTTCAAACCCGGCCTCAGCCACTTCCCAGCTGTGTGACCCTAGGCAAGTCACTTGACCCCCATTGCCCACCCTTACCACTCTTCCACCTATGAGACAATACACCGAAGTACAAGGGTTAAAAAAAAAATATTGGAATTAATTTGTTCTTCAAATGATAGAATTCATCTGTAAATCCTTTTGGTCCTGTAGTTTTTTTCTTAGGGAGTTTGTTTATGGCTTATTCAGTTCCTTTTTTTGATATTTGGTTATTTAAATAGTATATTTCTTCTTTTGTTAATTTAAATATTTATATTTCTATAAGTATTCATCCATTTCTTCTAAGCTATTGATTTTGTTAGCATATAGTTAGGCAAAATATTTCTGATACATTACTTCTTCAATCATTTTTGATGTGAACAATTTGTTTTTTAATTAGATTAGTTAATTTCATTTAATTAGTTTGATTTTTAAACAGCTCCCAGTTTTATTTTAGCACCTACTTCCCAAAGTTATTGTGAGAATAAAAAGAGAAAACATTTATAAAACACTTTGCAAACCTATACACACTATCTAAATGCTAGCTATTCTTATTATTTATAAATTCACTGGTTTCTTGTTATTGTTTTCAGTGTCCTTAATTTCTTTAACATTCATAATTTCTACTTTGTGGCTTAGTTGGATAGTTTGTATTTGTGATTCCCTTTTTTTTTTTTTAACTTTTATGCCCAACCCATTGTTTTCTTCTCTCTTTTATTCATAAAAGCATTTCAAAACATAAATTTTATACCAGGAATTATTTTAGCAATATCTCCTATATAACAGTTTTTCTTTGATTAACTTTTCTTTTGTTTCTATAATTTCTTCTTTGATGCCCCAGCCCTTTAGATTTATGTTATTTAGTCCCCAAATATATTTAAATTTTCTTTTCAATGGACCATTCATTATTTAATATAATTTTATTGTGTTATGATCTACAAATGATATTTTATCACTTCTACTTTTCTACATCTTTGGTGAAGTTTTTTAGCCCAATACATATTTTTTTAATTAAGGGGTCACATAAAATTAAAAGTTATATAAATTCTTTTCTTTTCTCATTTAGTAATCATCAGAGATATGTCATCTCCCATTTTTCTAAAATTTTATTCAGGTGTTTAACTTTTCTTCTTTATTTTTGGTTAGATTTGTCTAGATCTGAAAGGGTTTGAAGTCTACTGCTATTGTAGATTTACTATTTATTTCTCTAATTTAAACTTTAAGTTTTTAGATATATTTGTTCTCATATTAAATATTATTATTATTGATAATCTTTGGTGCCTTTAAGCTCAATGATCTCGGAACTCTCAAATATAACAGCCTCTTTTCAAGCTTCATCCTTTTTTGTCCACTCTGCAGCACTTGACACTGTTGAACACCTGTTTCTCCTGGATATTTTCTCCATTCTTGGTTTTCATAACTTTCCTCTTTTTTAGTTCTTCTTCTACTTGTCTGATGATTCTTCTCAGTCTCTTTTAAGAAGGTATCTTTTTAAGATGTGAGTCTTCTGGAAAGGACAGAAAAAGAAGCTTAATAGAAACTACTAAAATCATATCTCTCATTCTGTATCTCGTATATAGGATTTCAATTAGGATGGGAGCAGCATGGTTTCCAGAAGGAGCAAAAAAATGGATGTTTAGATAAATAAAGAGTAGAAACCAAATTATAAAATATGCAAGGTGATGCCTTTTATATACAAGAATAATTCAGTGGCTGAAAGAGAATGAAGAAATAGTTTTCAAGGTCACAGTATTTTAATAGGACTGATTTGAGGACCTAGGTACAGGCCACTATACTATTTCATCTCATTTGTAGGCAACTTTTTAGACTTTAAAATGCTAAAACTTAAAAAAATAAAATGATTAGTTGTTTGAAGAATATGGTATAATTAAATAAGAATTGTTGGTTTTATAACTAATAGAAAAGTGAAGTTTCTAAGTGTTTAACTTCTAAGGGAAAGGTGAGCCATTGGTACTAGAGGTTACCAATTTGAGTCCCTGAAAGGAGAGAACCTTGAAAGAGTGGTCAAGAAGAAGAGCAATCAGGTGAGGGGTAGAAGAAAGGAAATAGAGGCAGGGGGCAGAATAGCAAGAAGAAATACAGGCCAGTTCTCCCATCAGAATTCCTCCCCCAAAATCTAGAAAACATAACAGACTGAATCCTGATATGGAAATCCAAGGGAAAAAATTTACAATGAGTCATTTTTCAAACCCAAATTACCAGAGGGGGATAGAGAGGTCTGTAAACATAAAAAAAGAGACCAGGCTAGGAGTCAAAACAGTATTCTAGCAGCTGGTGGTACAGTGGTGGGCCTGGAATCAGGAAGATCTGACTTCAAATTGTTCTCAGACCCAGTGTCCCTGGGACCCTGAGTAAGACACTTAATCTCTGTTTGCCTCAGTTTTCTCAATTATAAAATGAGAATAATAATAACATCTGCCTTATAGAGTTGTTAGAAAGTTCAAATGAAATTATATTTGTAAAATCACTTTGCCTTGCTAGGCACATAGTAGATATTATATAAATGCTTATATATATTTTTATCCCTTCTCCCCACCAGGCTAGAATCCTAGAAAGGAAGCACCAGGGCAGGAAGAGGTTCCCAGGGATCCTACGCTAGCGCAGGATGCAGGAGCAGGTGCTCTCTAGTAGCTCTGTCACTCAGTACCCAGGTCTGGGCAAGCAGAGGAGGGCACATGTACCCAAGGTTGGCGGAAAGGAGTGGTCATAGGAGTGTACCATGCACTGTTGTCCATATACTGAGCAAGGAACAAATACAAAAGCAAAAAACAACTGTGTGGCACAGGAGCAGAGCAGGAGTTTAGCCTGCAGTCCCTAGAGGCTCATGATGGTGAATCTCTGGCACATATGCCAAAGATGGCACATAGAAACCTCTCTGTGGGCACACACACTGTCACCCGCCAGTTACTTACTAGAAAGGCAGAGGGACTTGGGCAAAGCTGCCCCTTCCCCCTCTCCACGGGCACATCTCCCTCCCTGAGTGGAGCACTCAGGCCACTCCCCTCCCTTTCTTTCTCCCCTGTCTTGGAGGGGAGGGGGGAAAAGAGGGGAAAAAGCACACAGTCTGTTCACCATCACTGCTATAGGCTAAAACTGCAATGAAATAAGCAGAAAAGGAATCCTCAGTCCAAAAGAGAGCCTGTGGTTAAATGGTGCTCAACCTGTGAAGCCTCCCAGTATGCTGATTATGCTGAGTCCAGTGGATTAATGAAGTCCAAATTTAGGTCAGGAACTTGCAGGGTTCACACCATGAAAGGAGGGAGCAGACATTGCCCTGGGAAATATTTTGGGAGCACTAAAAGCTTGCTAGTTCCTACCAGAATTGTCCCTGAGATCATGGAGTGATACAAAGCACAATATCCCAAGAAAGCAGAAGGACCCAAAAGAACAGGAAGGAGCTCAATATAGTTATGACACTGCCCCCCTGCCCCCAAAGAAGTGCTCAGAGCCTAATCATAACAAAGGCCAAAATCAAGAAATTCTACTAGAAAATGAACAAACAAAAATAGAATCCCACCATAAAATGCCATTATGGTGGCAGAGAAGCTCAAGACATTAACCATGAAAGAGAATGATTTCAAAACACCTAGAAGCAAATCTCAAAGAAAATGTAACTTGGACACACTGGACAATCCCAATTCCTGAAAGAAATTAAGAAATAATTATAAAGGAACTTAAGATGCCAAAAAAAGGCAAAAGAGGAAAGATTGGGGGGAAATTAAATTTTTAAAAAGACATGGGAAAAGAATAGTTTGGAATAAGAAGCACAGAAACTTTTACCCAAGAAAATGACTCCCTTAAAATTAGAATTGACCAAATAGAAGCTAATGATCCATGAGGTAAGAAATATTCAAAGTCAAAAGACTAGCAAGCTGGGAGAAATAAAATGGTAGGTACATCAGAGCAAAAACAACTGACTTAGAAAACACAGAAGAGATCACTTAATAATCACCAGACTACCTGAAATTCATGACCAAAAGGAAGAGCCTAGACATCAAAATTCAAAAAAATCACAAAACATCTCAGGTCCATTAGAGTCAGAGAGCAGCATAGAAACAAAAGTTAAAAAAACAAACACATAAACACACACAATCACCCCCTAAAAGAATCTCCAAAATGAAAACTCCTAGGAATATTACAGTCAAAATCCAGAGCTTCCAAGTCATAGAAAAAAATTGCAAACAGCCAGAAAGAAATTCATTTATCAAAGAACCACAGTCAAGACCGCACAAGATTTCACAGCCACCATAATACTATATTACAGAAGATAAAAGACATCAGTTTACACATTTACCTAGTAAAACTTAATGTAAGCCTCTGGGGGGAGGGGGGATGAAATAGAAGATTTCCAAGTATTCATGATGAAAGATCAGAGTTCAGTTGAAAACTTATAAAACAAACATAGGAGTCAAAAGAAGCATTAAAAGATAAACGCAAACGAGCAATCATAAGGAGATAAACAAGGATAAACTATTTCCATTCTTATATGGGGAGATGATACATGTTTATTGTGTCTTGATTACCATCACTAAGAATCATTGATAGAGTCTAATTAGAGGGCCAGGGAGCAATACTGCTATGTTTTGATATCTTAAAGGGGGAATGGAAAGGAAAGATAAAAGGAATATACTGGAAATAAGGAAAAGTGGAGAAATTATCTCACCTAATTGAGGTGTACAAGTAGAAGCTTATACAACAAGGAGAGGGAGTAAGAGACAATTGTTGATTGAAATTCACTGAACTGACCAAAGGATGATGAAATGCATGTGCGCGCGCGCGCACACACACACACACACACACACACACACACACACACAAAATACATTTCACCCCACAGGAAAACAGAAGAGAAAAAGTATTAAGAGAATGGAGGAGAATAAGAGGGATTGTTAAACAAGGGAAAGATTATTCCAAAAGAAACAGGGGATGGGAAACAGAGAGAAAGAAAAGTTCCAAATAATTCTAAAATTTAGACATAGAAGGTGATATAAACAATGGAGCATAGACACAAACCTCTATGGATAGAGGAAGAGTTCATGAACAAATGAAATTGATAGGTAAAATGAGGAGCTTAAATGGGCAATTTTGATTACATAAAATTTAAGTTTTTACACAAATAAAACCAATGCACCCAAAATTAAACAAGAAGCAGGAAACTTAAAGACAAAAAAATCTTTATAATAAATTTCTCAGATAAAGGCTTCATTTCTATGATATATATGGAACTGTTTAAAAATTTATAAAATAAGAACCATTTCTTCAACTGGTAAGAAGATATGAATAGAAAATTTTCAGAGGAAGAAATCCAAGGTATCAATAGTAATATTTTAAAATGCTCTAAGTCACTAATAATTAAGAGAAATGCAAATTAAAGCCTCTGAGGTACCACCTCATCAGACTGGTAAATTTGAGAACAAAAGAAAATGGATTCAGCAGGGGCTGCAGGGAAATAGGTACATCAGTGCACTTTTGGTACAACTGTGAACTGGTTCAAAAGCCTTTCTAGAAAGCAATTTAGGACTATTCCCAAAAAACTATTATAACATATCCTTTGACCCAGTAATGTTGTTACTAAAATGAATACTAAGTCCTTATTACAAGAGATTTCCAAAGAAATTAAAGAAAGGGGGAAAGGATTCATATGTACAGAAAATACTTATAGTACCTCTTTTTGTGAATTAAGACCTGAGGATATGTTGATCAATTGGGTATTGGCTGAACAAACTATGTTATATGAATGTGATGAAATAGTCTTATGCTATAAGAAATGATGAAGAGAATGAATTCAAAGAAACATGGAAGACTTAAATGAATTGATACAAAGCGAAGGTAGCAGATCCAGGAAAACAATTTTAATTTTTTTTTTCCATGGTTATGTGAGTCATGTTCTCTCCCTCCTCTTTTCTCTCCCCTCTCCCAGAGCTAACAAGCAATTCCACTGGGTTATACTTGTATTATCACTCAATATCTATTTCCATATTATTCATTCTAATAAAGTAATAAAGTAATAATCTTTTAAAACCCAAACCCCAAATCATACCTGTATAAACACGTGATATGTTTTTCTTCTGTGTTTCCCACAGTTCTTTCTCTCAATGTGGATGGCATTCTTTCTCATAAGTCTCTTGGGATTGTCCTGGATCACTGCATTGCATCATCCCATAATGTTTCAGTTACTGAGCATAATGTTCTCCTAGTTCTGCTCATTTCACTGCACATCAGTTCAATAAAGGTCTTCCCAGTTTTTATAGAAATCAAGCAAGTTCATCATTCCTTATAGCATAATAGTATTCCATTACCATCATATAATATTTTTTACACAATAATGGTATTATAGAGACAAAGAACCTGGAAAGATTTAAGAATTCTGATCAACATAATGACCATTGACAATTCCAAAGGACTCATGATGAAACATTTTACCCTCATCCAAATTAGAGAAGTGATGGTCTCAGTGCAGATTGAAGCATATGTTTTTGTTTTTGTACATGATCAATGCTAGAATTTGTTTTGGTTAACTATGTTATGTGTGGGTTTTTTTTTCTTGCTTTCTTTATCGAGGGTAGAGGAATGTGGAGAGGCAGGAGGGAGAAAATTCAGACCTGAAAATAAAATAAAATTGAATTAAAAAGAAAAAAAAAGATTTAGCAGGAAGGAGAAAACCCAGGCTCACAGAACTGTGTTAGCAGCCAGAGTCAAATAAGAGGAAAATTTATGCTGCTTGTTCCTCATTTGTAGTTGGTGATGCCTAATTCATCAAAGCAGTATGACAAGCCATGTTGCTCTTTCTACTCAACCACCCTGAGTGGGATTCTGGGTGGTCTGGGAGGGAGGGACAAAAAGACAAAGAAAAAGAACACTTCTCCAATATTCTTCAGTAGAAGGCTACCACTTTGATCCCTCCTCTGATCTTCAATATCCCTATTTTAGTTCTTTCTTTGATGCCTACAAATTAGCCCAAGTATCCTTATCTTAAAAAAAAAAATTCTCACTAGATTCTATTATATCTCCTGGCTACCATTATAAATTTCTCATACTTTTCTTAGAAAAAATTCCTTGAAAAAATCATCTATAATTAGTACTTCTACTTACTTTATTCTCACTTTGCTAACACTCTGCTATTATGGCTTCTGTCTTTGTCACTGTACCGAAATTGTTCCCTCCAATCATTTCTTAATTGAAAAATCCCTGCATTATGAAAAAGTCTCTTACTGGTGCCCATTTTTTTTTTGCTGCCCAGTGTGGTGTGCAAGAGATAAAAAAAAAAAATAAAAAAAATAAAAAAAAAAGGAAAATCTATCCTTTGTAAGCACTTCAAAGGGACTAGTCAACAATTCACTAAACAATCCAGAATCTTGATGAATGAAAAGCTGGATGAACTTGTTTGCATTGGGCAAAGAAACAATTTTATTATCTTCATTGTTCTCTGGCTTAAATGAAACTGCTAGTTAATACAGTAATTAATATTTTTTCAAAACCCTTTTAAGGTTATTTACTAGTTAAAAGAGCTTGTTAATACTTGTCAATCACTTGAAAAGTGGAACAATGGGGGAAGATGGCAGAATAGACCAGGTTACCTCACTCTACAAATTCCCTCCAAAATAATTTTAAAATAGTGTCTCCAAGTGAACTTTAAAGTGGCAAACATAGTTGAGTCAGGGAAAGGGAATAGATAGATAGTGGCTCAGTGGATTGAGAACAGGCCCAGAGACAGAAAGTCTTGGGTTCAAATCTGACCTCAGACACTTCCTAGATGTGTGACCCTAGGCAAATCATTTAACCTCCATTGCCTTACCATTCTTCTGCTTTGGACCCATGCACAATATTGATTCTAATATGGAAGATGAGAATTTTTTTTTAATCAGGGAGAAACAATTATCTAACATAAGAAAACATGGAAAGACAATGGGAGGGCTCTAGGTGTCAGTCTGATGACTAAATAAATAGACTGGAGGACCTGGAGGTAGCTGTGTAGGATACAGCTTCAGTTTCAGAACTCTCAACCAATTGTGTGAGAAACTGACTGGGAGAAGACTACAGGGCCTGTGTGTGCTGACTACATACTATATTAAGTTGTTGCTAAAGAAAAAGAGAAGCTAATACATACAAGTGTGCAAACCATGAAAGAAAAGAGTTCCTGATTACAACCTCAGGACAGAGGAAGAAGATACTTATAAACTCTGAAGATACTACAGTGGATAAGGATGTTGAAAGTGATAACATTAATGAGAAACCTGTAATATAGAAATTAGAAGAACCAAAAGGTCAAAAACCTTCCAGAGAGCTCAGGAAATAACAACAACAACAAAAGTTCTAATCCCTGAAACATTATTCCCTCCCCAAAAGAAGAACTTGACGTATAAAATTTACAATTAAGATAAAGGCCACTAAAAATTTAAAAAAAAAATGAGTAAACAAAAGAGAAAGAGCTCCCAACTAGAGATAACTTCTATGGAAATAAAGAAATAAAGTTCCCTGAAGTTTTGAAACTAGAAGAAAAGATAAAACTTGAAAGTATTCGTCAATCACCACCTGTATGAGAGCCCAACAGGAAAACTCACAAGAACATTATAGTTAAGTTTTCTAACTCCCAGGTAAAGGAGAAAATACTATAAGCAACTAGAAAGAAACAGTTTAAATACTGTAGAAATGCAATAAAGATAACACAAGAATTAAAAACTTCTACATTAAAACAACAAAGGGCATGGACTACAATATTTAGAAGATCAAAGGAGCTGGGTTTACAACCAAGAATAACCTACCCAGCAAAGCTGAGTATCATCATACAAGGAAAAAGATAACTGTCATTTCACAAAATAAAAGACTTTCAAATATTCTTGAAGAAAAGACAACTGAATAAAAAATTTGATGAATGTGAATGAAAAGAACATAAGAAGTTAGCATGAAAGATCAATTATAAATATTTAATAAGACTGAATTGTTTACTTCTCATGGGAAAATGGTATATTTAAATCTTAAGAATGATATTAATTGGGTGGTTTGAAGAGTATAAATAGAAATTTTGAGCCAAGTTGAATAAAATCGAATGAGTCAAAAAATAAAATTGGGTGGGGAGGACTCATATAAAACAGGCAAGAATTAAAGAAACATTACAATGAAGGGAAGAAAAGTATGGAGGGCTGGTAATACTGAAACCTTATTCTCATCAGCTCTGGGTAAAAGAGGCAAATATAAATGTAGAAGGGTAAAATTTTTCCTAAAAGAAGATAGGAGGGGTCAAGGGATAAAGATTAAGACAAGGGATCTTAGAAGAGCATATAGATTAAGAAAAAAGGGCAAGGAGATAAGATAAGGGAGAAAATAATAGAGGTCATCTGTGTTAACAAATAAGAGTAAGGGAAGGATGAAGGACAGACTCATAGAAGAATAATAGATTCACAACTAGGAGGGTAAAGGGAGGAGACAAAGAAGAGAACCTTAGAAGAGTGGAGGAGGAAAATTAGGAAAGGTTTAAAGAAGGGATGGGGATTAGGGAGGTAGTGTTTAGAGAAAAAATAGATTTCTGAGGAGGAATAAGATAAAAAGAGAGGCAAAGCAGGAAAAATAGAATGGAGAGAAATATATAATTAGCAATTATAGCTTTGGATGTGAATGAAATGAATTCACCTATAAAAAGGAAATAAATGGAATGGATCAAAAACTAATCCTAACAATACGCTGCTTACACATTTAAAAATGAGAAATAAAACGGTAAAAATAAAAAGGTAAAATGAAATGTTATGACTGATAGAATAAAAAAGCAAAGGTAGCAATAATGATCAAAATTAAAACGAAAGTAGAGCTAATTAAGAGATAAACAGGGAAACTACATTATATTAAAAGGTACCATAGATAATGAAGCATTATCATTACTAAATCCAAATGTCATGGCATACAAATTTTTAAAGGAAAAGCTAAAGTAGTTGTAGGTGGAAATAGTAGGAAAAACTTATAATCTGGTAAAACATTAAGCTATTTAACCTACTATATCAAAATAAACTTAAATTTAGGTGGCTGTCACCTGCATTCATTGTATATAAAGAATCACTTTTCCAATCAACTTTCAAGAGTTATCCTTTTGTTCCCCAGTTGAGTTCCCAAACCAAACCCATTACAGTGAATAGAGAGAGTCAGAAGTAAGGCTGATTTTGACTAACCTTTTTTTTTGGTTGTTTTTTTTGTTTGTTTGTTTTAATAACAGCATAATGGAAAAACAGAAAGGAAATCATTCTAAAACCCTAAGCCTGAGAGATTTCATGTTATAAATAAATGAAACAAATAAAATATCTTCCTAAAGAAAAGGGTTTAAATTTACCCTAGGTATATACCACTTGTAATACCTAGGCCATAAAGCAAAGTAGAAGCATCATAGCAAATCCCAATTTGACAAACAACCATACAGAACAAAACATCAAAGTTTTTTGATGGTGAATTCAGTATGAAATTTTATTTTTAGAGTTTGCCAGTTATAAATGCTTGTGTACTTGTGGTAAATAAAAAATTAAATCTCAGTCTAAACCACTGCATATACATATTGAAACAAAAAAGTACAAATCATGAAAAAAATGCTAGGGGGCTTCTTTACCATAAGAAAATAATTAATGATGTTAAACTATCTGATAGCTGATAGTTTAACATAATATAACAAAACTATAATAGTGGGCTATTTTAACCTCCCACTCTCAGAATTAGAGAAATCACAAAACAAAAAAAGACATTAAAAAGATAAATAAAATTTTAGATGTGGTAGATATCTGGAGAAAACTGAATGAGAATAGAAATGAATATACCTTTTTCTTAGGAACAAATGGTATCTTTATAAAAACTGACTCTATATTAAGATAGAAAAACTTTATAGTTAAATGCAGAAAAGCAGAACTATTAAATGTATCCTTTTCAGGTCATAATGCAATAAAATTATATTTAATAAAGGCCAGTGGAAATATAATAAAAATTATTTGGGCACTAAATATCTTCATTTTAAAGAATGAATGAGTTAAAGAACAAGTCATAGAAACTAAATTATTGTATTAAAGACAATTACAATATTTAGACAGTATACCAAAACATATGAGACACAACAAAAGCAGTAGAGGAAATTTTGTATCTATATAGGCTTATGTCAATAAAATAGAGAACAGATCAATGAAATGAATATACAATTTTAAAAGCCAGGTTAAAAAATTCTCAATTAAATTACAAATTGGAAATCCCAAAAATTAAAGGTGAGATTAACAAAATTTAATGTAAGAAAACTATTTAACAAATAAAACAAAGAGATGGTTTTATTTTTTTAAACCAACAAATAAACCATTGATTAATATGTTTAAAAAGAGAGAAGACCAAATCACTAGCATCAAAAATCAGAGTGAATTACCTTTAATGAAGATGAAATCAAAGCAATTATTAAGTTATTTTGCCCAATTATATGCCAATAAATTTAAAATTTTAAGTGAAATAGAAAAATACTTACAAAAATATAAGTTGCCTAGACTAACAGAGGAGGAAATAAAATATCTCAAAAAACCTATTTTAGAACGAGAAATTGAGCAGGTCACAAATGAACTTTCTTAAGAAAAAAGCATCAGGATCTGAAGGATTTACAAGTGAATTTGCCAAACATTTAAAGACTATATAATTAAATTATTTGGAACAATTGGTAAAGGAGCCATGCCAAACACTTTTTATGAAACAAATATGGTGCTGATACCTAAACCAGAAAGAGTAAAAACAGAGAAAGAAAACTATAGACCAGTTTCATTAATGAATATAGACAAAAAAATCCTGTATTAACCAGGATACTACAACAATATATCACAAAAATTATACATTATAACCAAATAAGATTTATACCAGGTACATATAAGGAAAATTATTAACATAATTTATTATACCAACAAAAAAGTAACAAAAACCATATGATTATTATATCAATAGATTCAGAAAATGCTTTTAACAAAATACAATTAAAAACCACTTGAAAGCATAGCTATAAATGAGTTTTTCCTATAAAATAATAACTATATATTTAAAACTACCAGCTAACATTAAGTCTAATGGGGATAAGTTAGAAACCTTCCCTATAAGATCAGGAATGAAACAAGAATACCCATCACCAGGGACAGCTGGGTGGTTCAATGGATTGAGAGTCAGGGCTAGAGATAGGAGGTCCTGGGTTCAAATATTATCTTAGACACTTCCTAGCTTTGTGACCCTGGGCAAGTCACTTAACCTCCATTGCCTAGCATTTAACCACTCTTCTGCCTTGGAACCAATACACAATGTTGATTCTAATATGGAAGGTAAAGATTTTTATAAAAATTTTAAAAAGAATGCCTATCCCCAATATTTAATATATTAGAAATGCTAGCAACAGCAATAAAAGAAAATGAAATTGAAGGAATCAAAATGGGCAAAGAGGTAATAAAACTATCTCTTTTCACAAACAATATGATGATATATATGTATATATATATAAAGTCCTAAAGATTCAATTTAAAAATTAGTTGAAACTATCAATAATTTTAGCAAAGTATAAGGATATAAAATAAATCCATATAAATCACCAGCATTTCTATTTATCACCAACAATGTCCTACAAAAAGAAGTAGTAAGGGATAACCCCTTAAAACTAACCAAAGATAGAATAAAATACATAAAAATATAAACTGTTAAACAAACCCAAAAAGTATATGAACATAATTATAAAACACTTTATACAAATAAAAACAAATTCAAATAATTGGAGAAATATTCATTGTTCATGGGTGAGCAGGGACAATATAATTTATTTTTTTTAAACTCTTACCTTACGTCTTTGAATCAAAACTATGTATTGGTTCTAAGTCAGAAGAGCAAGTAAGGGCTAAACAATGGAAGTTAAGTGACTTGCCCAGGGTCACATAGCTAGGAAGTGTCTGAGGCCAAATTTTAACCCAGGACCTTACGTCTCTGGGCTTGGTTCTCACTGAGCCACCCAGCTGCCCCCAACAATATAATTTAAATGATGATTCTATCTAATGTACTTATTCAATACCATCCCAGTTAAATTGCCAAAAAAAATTATTTTATTGAACTAAAAAAATAACAGTTCTGGAAAAATAAAAAAATATCAAAGGAATTAATTTTTAAAATGTAAAGGAAGGAAGTTTGGCAGTACCAGACTTTGAACTATATTACAAAGCAGTAATGATCAAAACTATTTATATTGGTTAAAAAATAGAAAAGTAGAACAGGACAAACATACAACACGCAGTTATAAAAGATTACAGTGACCTTGTGTTTAATAAAAGTAAACATCCAAGTTTTGGGAATAAAAATTCACTGGTAAAAATGCTGGGAAAACTGGAAAGCAATCTGGCAGAAACTAGTTAGAGACCAGTATCTTACACCAGTTACCAAGATAAGATCCAAATAGATACATGATCTAGGCATAAAGAGAAATAAGGAAATTAGAAGAAAAGGAAACATGACCTATCAGATTTATGGATAGGAAAATTTATTCATAAACAAGAGAACATTGTGAGATGTAAAATGGATAATTTTGAATACATTAAATGGAAAAGGTTTTGTACAAATAAAACTAATGGAACCAATATTGGAAGGAAAGCCGTGAATTAAGGGAAATTTTATAGACAGTTTTTCAGAGATTGCATATCTAAAATATTTAGAGAACTTTGTCAAATATATAAGAATATGGATTCAATTGATATGAACAGACAGTTTTTGGATGAAGGAATAAAAGCTACATGTAACTATATGAAAAAACGCACTAAATCATTATTGATTAGAGAAGTGAAAATCAAAACAACTGAGATATCATCTTACACCTATCCAACTGACTAAAATGATAAAAAGGCAAAATGACAATTGTTGAAAGAGATATGGGAAAATGGGGACATTAATATTGATCCAATTGATCCAACCATTCTGGAGAACAATCTGAAATTATGTTCAAAGAGTTATAAATCTATGTGTAGCTTTTGACCCAGAAGTACCACTGTTAAGTTTATTTCCTAAGGTGATCAGGTAAAAAGGAAAATAACCTATAGGGTCAAAAATATTTATAGCAGTTCTCTTTGTGATGGCAAAGAACTGGAAACTGAAGAGATGCCCATCAATTGGGAAATAATAAAGTTGTAGATATGATTATGATGGAGTACTACATACTACATGGAGTTCAACATAAGGAATGTTTGAACAGGTTAATTTTGGAGAAACATGAGAAGACCTACATGAAATTATGAAGAATGAAATGAGCAGAACCAAGAGAATATTATATACAGCAAGAGAAAAGTTGAAGAATGATTTATGTTCGCCTTCAGAGAAAGAACTAATAAATAGAAATGACATAGTTATATATATATATATATATATATATATCCTTTTGTCAGATGATGCCTTCTCTAATGGAGAGAGGGGAGAGAGGAAGGGAGTTAACTAGATATTTAATGTATCAAACAAATCAATTAATTGAAAAAAAGAAAAGTATAAGAAAATAGGGGAGAGTGGCTTCATTGGTGCAGATAATCCTGAATGGAGTAAGGAAGCAAAGCTTTAGCCCACAATTATGAGTTATCCCAGCAAAGCAAATGGATTTTCCTCGTTTGTATTTCTCTTCTCAGTTGTACCTGACAAGCCAATCCCCTGGCATGTTAAGTCCAATCTTAGAATGATGTGGTGCACTTTCAACAGTCAGTTTACAAAAAAAGTTTTAGTTAGCCAGAGTACAGGGAAATGTCCAGTAATCATATGCAATGGTGTGCTGCAAGTGGATGCTAATGATCGAAGATCCCCTGCCTGCTCCAATAAGCATCGAAGAACTCTCAGAGGTCCTCGGGCCTCTTTTTTACCCGCGGGATCAAGAAGTGACACCGATACCCTCAGCTGTTAAGTTTTCAGATTCAGTTAAGTCTTGAGAATTGTTCCAATACTTATTTAAGGATAACATTCTCAGTTCCAAGGAGTCACAGTACTGCTCTCACTGCCAGGTATTCCACTGTCCCCAAGGAGCAGCGCTGAATAGTGCATTTAGACTACTAAAAGACTAAAAATTAGACTACTAAAGATGACTGGACAGAGCAGTTTCCGTACGGTTGATAGAGAGCATTTAGCAGCCGGGTGAGAATGAAGTAAGTAGAAGCACTGGCTGTAGATGGCTTTTTCAAGGAGTTTTTCCACGAAAGGAAAGACAGATATGGCGGCTACCAGGAGAGATGGTAGGATCTAGTGACATTTGTGGGGAGCCCGGAAAGAACTAAGGGAAGGAGACTGAAGATTAGAAGAGGGATCACAGCAGCCGCCTTCAGCCCCACAAATCTGGAGAAGTGGTCCTTCTCCCTCCCACCCAGGCACCCAGACCCCAGTTGGGGTGGTCGAGTAGAAAGAGCAACTTTGCTCGTCACCCCCTGCGCCCCAGCTGGCAAGATGAGCCCTGAGACCTCCCCGTGTGCTCAGCCATTGTTCTCAGGCCTCCAGGTCTGGCACTAGCAGTCCTAGACAGAAGAGCTCCCCCCTCCCCCAACTAACC
>NC_058132.1:418851739-418862000 GCF_016433145.1 Gracilinanus agilis | reverse complement strand
CCCCCCCCCCCATCCCGCCCTGGTCTTCCCAGCCCACTGCCCCACACCTACCAATAGCGCCTTAGAACTGTGCCTACGCTCGGGAGCGAAACTGGCTTATTTGAGCCTGTGGACTCTGCTGTTTATGAGATATTCTTGGCAAAGTTACTGAAGCGATTTGCCATTTCCTTCTCCAGAGGATTAAGGTAAAGAGAAGTTAAGTGGCTTGCCCAGGGTCACACAGCGAGTAAGTGTCTGAGGTCATATTTGAACTCAGGTCTTTCTGACTTCTTGACTCCAGACCACTCTATCCACTGAACCACCTAGCTGCCTCATAGTTGAGATTAAGTATTATAAATTTGTGGTGGGTCCAATCAACATAGTTTCATTTCTTCCAGTTCTGCTCAGCAACACACAGGTGGGAATGAAGGGAGGTAGTTGATAGGAGTAATCAAAGGATAAAGTTTGGCTAGTATTAGCTAGTTCTCTACTTATCCTTAAAAGGTAGCTTGGCACTGGTCAAAATAAAGATCATTGGATTATTCTTTCATACTAGACATTTAGCTCCATGCACACAGTCTTTGAACTTCTTAGTGACTGTCCATTTCAGAGAGAAAAACTCAAGTGTTTATTGGACAGTGAAACTCACTATTCACAAATTCTCTATTGGAGAATATAAATAATTTCTATCACTTTCACATGATGACTCTCTTGGTATAGAACTGCTAGAATCTATATGAAAAATGTTCAAATTCACATAGGACTGCACTGATGCTTGTGTGAAATAATTGACTGAGCCTTTAAAAGCTCATTTACAGCTGTCAGTCTGATGGCCTCCAAACAGCTTCTGAGGAGGTTCAGGGAAAATTGACCTTTTTTGCCCTTCTTCCAGTTCTCCTCAATTATATATCCACGAGGAAGTAATTTAATCAGAATTTAAGTCCAGAGGATTAGAAATAATAGCATAGTTGTTTATAAATTTGTTAGTCACAAAATACTGGAAAAGGCCTCAAGACTTTAAGGTTCTTGACTATAGCCAATTGAGGAATCTCTTCTGAGCCAGTTCCTACTTCTTGCTGAGATATTATCTGACCAACATACTGACAGAAATTCTGTAGAACTGGCACTTATCAACCAACAGCCTCAGACAAGCTTCATATAGCAAATCCAGCACTTGTACTAATAGGATCATTCTAAAGAAAATGATTGCCATCTAGGTACAAACAAATATGTAATTCATGTCCTCCCTTTCTTTCTCTGTCAACTATTGAAAAGTGCAAGGTGACCCAAGATGTTTTGGGGACATCCAAAATTTAAATTTAAATATGCTCATATTGGATAATTTAGCAGAGCAAATGAATGCTGTATTCTTTTTGTCTTTCTCTGCCATAAGAATCTGATAGTATTCATATGCAAATACAATATAAGAAACTATTTGCTGTCTATCAGCTTGTCATATCTTGAGTTCTTAGCCACTTTAGTTCCCTTGTTCAAATTCTGATAGTCTCTACACATTCATATTTCTTGATTTTTTTTTCCTACTGTCACAGTAGTGATAAATATATACTGTTGGTTTCTTTCTTTTTTTTTTTTAGAAAAAATTTTTCTATGGTTACATGATTCATGTTCTTGCTCCCTCTCCCCCAACCCCACCCCACCCCCCAACCCTCAGTAGCCAATGCACATTTCCACTGGTTTCTTCTTGTGTCATCAATCCAGACCTATTTCCATATTATTGATAATTGTTCTAGGGTGGTCATTAAGAGTCATCCTAATTGTGTCAGCATCAACCCATGTGTTCAATCAGTTGTTTTTCTTCCATGTTTCCACTCCTGCAGTTCTTCCTCTGAATATGGGTAGCGTTCTTCTCCATAAATCACTCAGAATTGCCCTGGGTCATTGCATTGCTGCTAGTACAGATTCTTTGATAATACCATTGACCAAAAACCTTTCGGATGGTTTCTGAGGTCAACCATCATATATAGAGGAATCTGCCTAGATTTCTTTTGAAAAGATGATGTAGATTCTGCAAGTTACTCCTTGGGTATCTCCCACATTCCAGTCTTTCAGTGAGAATATACTTGTCTCCATGGTAAGGTTTTCTCTCAATTAATCCTTCCATTTTCTTTTAAGAACTAGAGAATCACGAAAGTCCTTCTTTCTGATGATCCAATTCCAAGATGTAGAGCAAATGTTCTTTCATTATTCTTTGCCAATGCTTGCCTTTTACCTTTCTGTAAGTTTCTACTTAGCTAAACTGCATAAGTAGCTAAAGTATATGTACATCAAGTCCCAGTCTTGCTGCTTACTATATCCAACTAATAAACAGGTAGAAATTGGTTCTAAAAGAGACATTCTAGAAGTAGTTATTAGATCCAAGCATAACAGGACCATCATATCTATCTTTCTGTTGACACCCAAGCTGGATTACCTCAACTCCTTTTCAGGATGTAGGAACAGGTATTAACTGGCAACTTTCTCTACCACTCAACAAAACCAGTGCAGCTTAAACCCAAAGAACCAAGAAGGGTCTCAGTTCCAGTGTCTAGTCTAATCTGAAATCTGCAGAGGAATAACCAGGAATTCCAGGCCAGAGCGAAACCAGCAAAGTTTTCAGCTGACCAACAGACTATTGTTTAATCCCAAGCCCACATTGAGAACTCGTGGAACTTACACCATGAAGATAGCAATCACACTTTACTCTAACGCAGACCATTTGGAAAGCTCCAAAAGTTTGTAGGTACCCAGTTTGTTCCCTCTTGAGGGTCTAGAATAACACAACATACAATACCCAAAGAAAGCAGCAATAGGATGAGACCAGCCCTTCTTTCCAGAAGTGCTCAAAGTTTGGCCCTAACATAAATCCAGACTCATAAGTAAGCTGGAAGAATGAGCAAACAAAAAATGATTCCATCATAAAAATCTATTATGGCCACAAAAAAGCTCAGGACACAAAACTAGAAGAGAAAGACTAAAATGTCTGTAAGCAGTACCTCAAAAAAAAAAAAACTTAGGCATACATTGCCCAAACCAAAATCTCTCTGAAAATTAAAATTGATCAAATAGAAGCAAATTACTCTATGAAACAAGAAATATTAAAATAAAGTCAAAAGACTGATGAAAAAGAAGAAAATGTAAGGTGTATCTTTAGCAAAAATAACTGATCTAGAAAACAGATCAAAGAGAAAAAAAAAAAAGAATCAGTTAATTGACTACCTGAAAGCCATGACCAAGTAAAAGAGTATGAACAACTTATTTCAAGAAATAAAAGGGGGCAGCTGGGTGGCTCAGTGGATTTAGAGCCAGGCTGAGAGATGGGAAGTCCTGGGTTCAAATGTGATTTCAGACTTCCTAGCTGTTAGCCCCTGGGCAAGTCACTTAATGCCCTTTGCCTAGCCCTTACTACTCTTCTGCCTTGGAACCAATACATAGTATTGATTTTAAGATGGAAGGTAAGGATTTAAAAGAAAAAAAATAATAGTAGAAGAAAATTGTCCAGATCTCTTAGCACTCACAGTGCTAAGGCACTGTTGCACAGGCAACATGGAAGGAGAAAGAATTCACTGGTCATCTCCTGAAATAAATCCCAATCTCTCAAAACTCAGAACTCCCAAGTCAAATGAAAAAAATACTTATACAGCCAAAAGCCAATTATACACAAAATTTAGCAGCCACCACTCTAAAGGAATGGAGAGCTTGAAATGTGATATTCCAGAGTGCAAAGGTTTAAACTTATAGTCAAGAATAATTTACATCTTGAAAGACTGAGATTAATCATAGTGGGGTCAAGAGAGGGGAGAATAGACTGGAAAGGCCAAAACTATATAGAAAATGAAGTTAAAAGTAGGAGTGAAAAGAAACACAAAAATGTAAATGTGAATGAACAATTATTAGGGATTAAACAGGGGAAAATCGATTACATTTTAATATGGAGAGATAATATATGTGGCCCCTCTAAATGCTATTATCATCAGGAGTAACAGAGAGATTCTAGCTAGACCAGTCCTAGGAGTAATTCTATTATGTTTTGATGTTCTTAATGGGAAATGAAAAGAGGAATGTTATTTGGGAAAGGGAAGGAAAGATTAAGGAAAATTATCTCATATTTTTATAATCTGGAAGCTCAAGTAGAAATGTATCCAAATGAGTAGCAAAGGAAGGGAGAACATTCAACACTTGCACTTATCTCTCATATAATCTGACCAAAGAAAGGAAAATAAATACGCACATACGTAGAATTGGATACAAAAATGCATTTAACAGGGAAATACAAGGGATTAAGAAGAAGGGAAGATTGAGGGAGGAATTAATCCTAAACAAAACAAATTCTAAGATGTATAAAAATGTTTGTAGCTCTTTTTGATATAGCAAAAAGTTGGAATCTGAAGAATCATTTGGGGAATAGCAGAACCAGTTATGGTATATAAACATGATCAAATACAACTGTCATGATAAATTACGAAGGGGATGATTCAAAGAAACCTGGGAAGCCCTATATGAACTGATGTAGAATTATGTGAGCAAAACCAGAACAGTTTGTACAACTATAGCAGTATCATAAAGACAAACAACTCTGAAAGACTTAGTGATTCTGATCAGTGTAATGACCAAACATCCTTCCAGAGGACTAATAATGAAATATACTGCCTGCTTCCTGATAAAGAGATGAAAACTCAGAGAGCAAAATGAGATGTATAAATACATATGTATATGTGTGTATAAAGACATATACATATATGTATATATATGTGTGTGTATATCTTTTTTGACATTGCCAATGTGGAGATTTGTTTTGCTTGACTAAACACATTTATAACAGGGGTTTTATTTTTCTTTTGCTCTCAGTGTGTGAGAGAGGTAAAATTTTTGGTAATCAGAAAAATAAAAATTAATTAAAAAAATAAAATAGCTTGAGTTTTCTTTAATTAAATAATTTTAAAATAAGATAACCCAAATACAATAGTCTCTTTGAGATCCACTATTTGGTATGGCAGTTCACTAGACATTTTCAGTCATCACCTATTCAGGAGGTCTTATAGATCCTGAAAGGATGGGAAAAGAAAGAAACAAGCATCCTATTCTGTCCTACACATTCTACTAAGTACTTTATAATTAATATCTCATTTAATCCTCACAAGAATCTTGTGAGAATAGGTGCTATTATTTTCCCCATTTCATAATTGAGCAATCTGGAGCAGACAGAGGTTAAGTGACTCACCTAATTCCAAACCCAGCATTACATCTATTGCACCTCAGCACAATGATTCCTGACCCCAGAAGTTATCCTGAAAGATAGCAGCTTCTATCATCTCAATTCAGTATTCCCCTCACTAGTACATCCTACATTTGAGTGTCCTTCTGGAACACAACAGCAAAAGAAACTTCTACCTCCTTGTCCACCAGTAGTGCTCTTACACCAGGCTCCTATCATCAAAAGGATATTCATCTAGGTAGAACAGAGGTATCCGGGTCTCCATTTCTGAAGATCTCTGTGACCATGAGAAGATGGTCTGGCATTAATGGAAGGTGAATTTTTCTGAGCTTGAACATCCAGTTCGTTCTCAAATATTCTTATTCTTTTTAGGAACTGCCCACAAATTAACTATTTCTTCTCTCCTTCAATAATCATGAGTTGTGTGATGGTGTTCACTGTGTCCTCACAGATCTTTATCCACTTGTCAGTCTGACCTTGCCTGCCATCATGCCATCAAGTTGTGCAGTAGGCTGCCCACCTACCTCTCAAACTGAGGAGGTTTTTTCCTTTCTACTGGATGGTATTGCTAAACTTGAGTGGCATAGAATTAACTCCTTGGCACCCTTCCCACCAGCATATAGTATTGTAAACATTTCTGATACATGATTTCAGAAATGAATGATTTCATTTCTTTATACAACTCTTAGTTACTGTCTCTGCTGCAGGATGAGAAGCTCTCCTGATTGTGTAGACCAACTTTACCACAACCATCTTTTTTAATTGGCCCAACCTAATAACGTCATGACTTCTCAATGTCTGCATAATCTCCAGGTTTTCTTTACTCATCAAAATTCCAGTGGCAAGATCAGGGGAAGGAATTAAGAGAGCACTGAGAAATACATGTTTCCTTCTTTTTGGTTCTGATACCTGGCATACCGCCCCAAAGCACATTTGGGTCAGGATAGCTTCCAGTGTCTTCTCTTTGATCTAGCAAGCATCAGGAAAGTCTCATTTCCCATGGTTAGTTTCAAATTGTAATCTACCTTTTTCCCTATGTGGAAATTTCCTAGACTCTAGATCTCTACAGAGGTAAAAAAAAAAAAAAAAAGTGATATGTAGGCATTGGCTATGTTTTTTATTTATCTACCTATCCTCTCTTCATTCTGAAGAAAGGGATGAAATTATTAAGTGTGTGGGTGACAGAGGTCATGAACCCAAGTGTCACTTTGCAACAAATAAGCAAAGTGTATGATCTGTCTTGATCATCATGATATGGGATGGGGTTTGCTTTAGATCTTACTGATTTTCTTGGCAAAGGAAACTTCCTATGAAAAAACTCCCTCTGTTGGTGTACATTGGCACTTTCATAGGATAGAGCTCTGGGCCTAGAGATGGGAAGACCTGAGTTCAAATCCAGCCTCAGACACTTATTAGGTGTAAGACTCTAGACAAGTCACTTAACCCTATTTGCCTCCATTTCTTTATCTGTAAAATAAGCCAGAGAAGGAAATGGCAAACTATTCCAGCATCTTTGCCAAGAAAATGCTAAATGAGGTTATAAAGAGTTGGACACAACTGAAACAGTTGAATACCATACAATTTATAGAAAATATCCTGGGACACTAAAAGGTTAAATGACTTGCTAAAAGTCGCACAGCCAGTGGTATTATTACTCCCATTTTACAGATGGGGAAAATGAGGGTCAGAGAGTTTAAATTATTTTTGATGGTCATACATACTTTTAGAAGCAATAATTGGATACAGGTCTTTCTGGCCTCACATCTTGCTCTCTAATAACTATACCATGATGCTTCTTTTTTCTTCTTTTGCTTCTTTCATCAAAAACAGCGTGAGTGGCAACAGTTTTGGTAGGAGAAATAGAAAAGAAATCTAAATTAAATTAGTTATTACTGTGCACTATTTTCCACAAAATCTCAATACAAAATTCAATCCTAGTCTGAAAAAGATATAAAACAAAAATGCTTATTTTTCTCTTGTGGGTCCCTACATAGGGTACCTCAAATATATCCTGGATGAGGGGCATCTAGTTAGCACAATGGATAAAGCAGTAGGCCTAGAATTGGGAGGACCTGGGTTCAAATGTGACCTGAGACACTTCCTAGCTTTGTAAGTTTTTTAACTTACAAAGTCATTTAACCCCAATTGCCTCAAAAAAAAAAAAAACTGTGTGTGTCTGTGTGTCTGTGTGTGTGTGTATGGATACAAACAGACACACACAATATACATACTGGAAAAGTCCCTACCATCCTAACTTGCACTTGTTGGCCAAACCCTCTCCCCAACCCGAATATTATTTCTTCAAGTTTAAGGAATTCCATGGGTTCACTGTCCTAGAACTATAGCTGATAAGTCTCCACCAGTGCATTTACTTTCAATAATCAAGCAGAGAACATAAAGAACCTGAAACAAAGGCACTGACTGAAATAAAAAAGCAAGAATAGTAATCACAAAACTTTCTCCCCATAACACTATGGCACGCTATCCCACAAATACATACATATATATAGCACATTGTAGCTTTAATACAGGGAATATGTACTTCAAAATGTATAATCACAACTAGACAAATTTACTCCCACTTCATGTGGGAGGTATGATTCTCCTCTCTTTTTGCACCACCTCAGTCTCTGGGTAAAGGAGAAGGATTAAATTCAAAGATGAGCTCAGTTCCCATAGAACACATTCCTTGTTCCGAGTTCAAAACCCCTCTTGGGCTCAGTCCCAGGCACCCTGGTTGCAGAAGGCCTGCACTCCTGGCTCTAAGGTCATCATGACAAATTCTTAGGTCCTGTAGGGACTATTTCTGGCACCAGGACAGAACCAAGGAGGACAAACAACAGAGAACAGAAACAAATAACCATCAGACCCATTTCTCAGAGCTAGGGAAAGGCAAGTGCCTCTTCTCTTGCTGTTTCAGTTTATGGCATCCACATTGGGCAAAGAAGAAAGGAGACAGAGCCAAAAAAGCATCACTGAAAAGAGGGCAGAAAGAGAGGCTCAGGCTGGTCACTTTTACAGGCAGAAGCAGCCAATCAAGGAGACTCTCCCCACCCATATGGCAGGTTAACCAAACTGGGCATGCCCAAAAGGCCAGCCTAGGTCTCACACACACACACACACACACACACACACACACACACACACACAGAGAAATCCCTCATAGCCTGGGAAACTCATGCCTCCAGCACTCTAGAACACTGATGTCTATTCTCATAGTGACTTCATTCAATAACCCCTGAGTAGTACATGTTTTGGGCAGGTCCCTCAGCAGACCTCTATGGGCCTGCTCCTTTGTGCCCCTCAACTTGACTCTGTAGCTAGGCGCTAGGGTCATCATCAAACAATCTGATACTGGCTAAGAAATAGAATGGTGGGCCAGTGAAACAGATTAGGTACACAACACACAGGAGTAAATGACCAAAGTAATATAGTGGTTGATAAACCCAAAGATCTAAGCTTTGGGATCAAGAACTCACCATTTAACAAAAATTACTAGGAAAACTAGAAAGTTCATAAAAAAGGTAGACATAAGCCTATATCTCACACTATATACCAATGTACGGTCAACATGAGTACATGATTTATAGATATAAAGAGTGATAGCATGGGGCAGCTAGGTGACTCAGTGGATAGAGAGCCAGTCCTGGAGAAAGGAGAACCTGGGTTAAAATATAGACTCAGACACTTCCCAACTATGTGACCCTCAGCAAGGCACTTCACTGCAATTACCTAGGCTTTATCACTCTTCTGCCTTGGAACCAATACACAGTATTGATTCTAAGATGGAAAGTAAGAGTTTTTTTATAGAGTGAGATCATAAGTAAATTAAGGGAGCATGCAAAAATTTGCCTATCAGATCGATGGATAAGGGAAAATGTAATGAAGAGATAGAAAGGATTACTAGAAGTAAAATGGATAATTTTTATTATGTGAAATTTAAATTTTTATTATCTAATTTATATTTATATGTATATTATATAAATTACACAATTTAATAAGATACAATTTAAATTTTTTTATCATATAAAATTTGCACATACAAAATCAATGCAGCCAAAATTAGAAAAAAAAAAGCAAGAAAATGGGAAAATTTTACAGCAAGTTTCTCTGATAAAGGCCTCAATTTTTTTGTCATTCCCCAAAAAGAGAAACTGTCAAAGGATATATATGAACAGGAAATTTTTAGAAAAATAACTTAAAGCTATAAATAGTCATATGAAAAAATGCTCTAAATCATTATTTATAGAGAGCCAGCTCTATATTTTGGGGGATCCTGAGTGGCATTTAGTGGCGTCGGATTGAAAAGACCAGAAACAGAAAATGGAGAACAGCCAGACTAAATGTTTAGCTCATAGCTGCTCCAACATGCTCTGGAGTCAGAGTTTATTTTATACTGTTTTCACACAAAGAACACAAAGAAAGAATCACATCTGTGAAGGGGTTACAAATCACATAAAAGAAAATCCTTGGAGGCTTCAAAGTAAAGATAGAACAGGAACCAAGGCCGAATTCTAACGACCAATTAGTAGGGGGTTAATTCTGGAAGCAGAAATAGATTTCATAGAGATTTTTACTAATTGAGTCCTGTCCTCTTGATTTGCAGGCCTGCACCTGGTCAGATAAAGTCTTGTCTAGCTTTGTCTGTGTCCGGCCTTGATTATATTTTTTAGAGTTCAGGCATCTTAATTATCAAGGAGAAAAATGTTTAACTCAGTAGCTGCTGATCTACTAAGGACTCAAAGCTTTCTAATAGGAATATTAAGAAAAGGTGGGGATCTGAAAATGAGTCAAAAGAGGTGTCTCAGATTTTTATCTTAGATGACCCATTCTGTCAGCGTCCTGACATGCAGTGCAGAAAAAATCATACACACAGTTTTACTTGCCGATGATTTTGTGATGGGATCCAGATAAAATATCTATTACAGACTCTATTTCTCTAAATGACTTCCAATAGCCTCCTGGAGGGGTCAAGTTGTTTTTGGATTAACCAACCTGCGGGTACCAGAGCTTTTCAGGGCTCAGGTGACCAGGACCAAACACAAAGACTGCCTCAGCCTGGATTGGTCA